>NW_006285716.1:55991-64809 GCF_000327345.1 Myotis davidii
GCTTATATGTGAGGGCCTGAGTGTGGGGATGGGGGTGGGGGCAATGGGGGGATAAGGACATATATGTAATACCTTAATCAATAAAGAAACAAAAAACACCTCAGAAATGTTCACTAAAAAAATACATAAATTATCCCAAATTGATCAATAGATTAAACAAAGTGCCAATTAAAAAAACTCAGAGAATTTTCTTGTGGAGCATGACAAGCATATTACAAAATTTATATGCATAGGACCCAAAATGGACAAAATTATTTCAAAGGGTATTAATAAGATGGGAGGGCTTGCACATTGGATTTCAAGAGTTAAAAGCTACAGTAATTATTGTATTGGTATACAGACAGATAAGTAAGAAAATGAAACAGGTTAGAAAACCCAGATATAGACCAAAGCATTAATGAACCCTTGATTCTTGACAAACAGGGCCCAAGTGAAGCTAGGACAACTGGGTAATCATGTGGAAAAAAGAAAACAACAATATTTTACCTCAAACCATACATAAAAATAATTTCCAGATGTATCATAGGTTAAATGTGAAAAGCAAAATAATAAAACTTTAGAAGTTGATATAGAAGAATATTTCATGACTTTAGGGTAGGAAAAGACTTCTTAAATAGAACACCAAAAGCATGAAATGTAAAGGAAAAGACTGACAAATTAAAATTGAGAATTTAATCAAGTCACCACAAACGTGGAAAAGGAAGAGCACAACATTGGAGAAGAGATTTGCAATACACAGAACCAATAAAGGATTACTATTGAGAATTATAGAGAACTTTACAAATAAGTTAAAAAATACAAACAACCCAATAGTAAAAGATAGTGAACAGGCGTTGCACAAAGAAGAAATCAAATGACATAAACATATGAAAATTGCTTAATTTAGGGAAATGCAGATTTAGGCTATAATAAGGTACTAAAATATAACCATGACAGTGGAGAGAAACATGGACAGCATGACAATACCAACTATTAGTGAGGATGTGGAACAGCTTTCACTCCCTTGTACTGCTGGTGAGACTGTATGAGATCATTATTCTTCTAAGTAAAACAAAGAGTGGCCCATTGTTGTCATGTGATTTTGATTATTATCCAAATCCCCAAGCCACCTTTGTAGGCATGGTAAAGGTTGATAGTTACATTTTGAGCATAGGGGAATAATTTGATAGAAAGCACCAGGGTTTCTGAGGAGTACTGAGTGGCCATACCAGCACTGGACTGGTTGATGAGCAGTCATTATATCATACTTTGGGACTTCATTTCCCTGAGGGTGATTTAACCTTCTTTTAAAACATAAGCTATAGTTAGTTGGGGTTTTCAGTCTCTTGAAGCTTTACCTAATTCTGTCTTTTCTTGGGTAACAGTTCTGAGTGCTTATTATGTGTCATGCACTGCATTAAAAGCTTCACATAAGTTATCTCATTTGTCAACGTAAGCAACATTCAAACCTGTGAAGAATTTTTGTGAGTTTATTTGAGCCAAACTGTCGACAATTGCCGGGAAGCAAAATCTTATGGGAATGGCAGTTTTGCACCTTATTTTGCACATTATATGAAATTCATTAGTGGCAGACAAGGGAGGTGGGAGAAAGCAAAGCAGGGAAACCTCTGGGATTGGATAAAAAATAAAGTGATACATGTTTTACATAGGTGGGTATAGGGTTGTTAATAGTGAACACCTGTATAAAAATAACAATAATTTGTAGTCTCTGCTCTGGTGCATTGGTTGTGCCCTGAGGGGTCTGGAAAAAAGGAAAACTACCCTGACATTCCAAAAGTATGTTATGGTAGATGCAAAAGACAATAGACAGGCTCAGTTAAGGTAAAGATTGGCTTTTGTCAGGGAAGATTCTAGCCTAGGACATGACTACCTATGATAAACTGCTTTTATTTAAAAAGTTTTAATTCAGACCATCCTTGTGCTTACTTTACATTTCTGACTTTGCAAGGCCATCATGTAGGCCTTCCTTGAGCTTGTCAAGTTAGCATGCTGCCACTTTTCATCCACACATTCAATTAACTGAACAACTGTATTAGGGTTGTATTATACCTCTACCTCCCCCTCTCTCATATCAGACTAAATAAAATATTCCTAGGCTTTTGACATAAGGACTTTTTTTTTGAGATTAAGAAGTCCAGACCCAAGAGAGCCCATGGCATAGTTTAAGTCCAAAAGCATAGGAAGCAGAATAGCTGATGGTGGTAGTTCTAGCCCAGGTCTTATTCCAAAGGCTGGAAAAGACTGACGTCCCAGTTCAGAGACAATGTTTTATTCAGCTATTCAGGCCTTCAGTGGATTAGATGAGGCCCACCCACATCAGGGAGGGCATTGCTTTATTTAATCTGCTGTTTCACATTCTAATCTCATTAAGAAACATTCTCACAGACACATCCAGAAATGATGTTTATATCTGGGCATCCTGTGACCCAGTGAAGTTAACATAAATTAACCATCACAATAACACTATGAGATAAGTGCTAAGACAAAGATCCTATCTAATAATAGACAAAGATTGAAATTGACTATACCTTCGCTATGTCTCCCATTGGCTAATCAGCAATATATGCAAATTAGCTGCCAACAAAGATAGCGGCTAATTTGCATACTGTAGGCAGATCTCCCTGCGCTGCCCCAACACCAGATCCTGGCCTGCCATGTGCGGGGAGGGGCAGGCAGGGTGGGCGGGGCGAGCAGCAGTGTGATCCATGAGAGGGCACAGGTTGGGCTGAGGGACCCCCCCCCGCCCCTGCCAGTGCACAAATTTTTATGCATGGGCCTTCTAGTAGGTTAATAAATGTATGGTTAAGTCACATAGAAGATTTAACTTCAGAATACACAATCTAAATTATACTTTATACTATTGTTGTCCATCTGTATATGAGTCTTCCTCACTTTGTGTTCCTTATAAGGTGTAACAGTACTTTGCACATAGCTCTTGGTTCATATATCAGTATATTCCTTAAAATATTGACATAGAAACCTTCCCACAAAGAAAAAAAAATTGACTTGGATTAATCAGACTAAATAAAGTATTCAGAGGCTTTGGACTTAAGGACTCTTTTTGTCATTCATTTAAGATGGGTTTGAATATGCTTTTGTTTATTTTTATTTTAGTAAAGTGAATGTTCAGCACAGAATGAGATAAGATTATTTGTTGAAACCACCAAAAACATATCTTGACTATAATTGTTTTCATTTCAATAGTTGCTCTTTAGGATGGAAAAAAACTGAACAAATACACAACAAAGGTTATGTAGAAAATCATTGCTAAGGAAAATATCAGGAATTCAATGATTCTCTGTATTATTTTATAAAGATCTTTTTCCTTTCTCAATGAATGTAAATTTATTGGCAAAGACCAAAAGTACATCCTGTTATGGAATTCAAATTGGTAAATGTCAACTACTTTTCCAAAAGAAGTCCTTAAAAACACTCCCATTTCTAATAATTCATTTCCTCATTATCATAGGTGGGAAAAATGATGGCATAATTCCTAATAACAGAGATGGATGTGTATCATATTATTAATGTGGTACAAACATAACCCAAGTACAATAAGTCTTCACGTAATGTCACTGATAGGTTTTGCGACTTTAAGCGAAACAACATATAACAAAACCAATTTTACCAAAGGCTAATTGATATAAATAAGGGTTACATTCCTATGCCATATCATGAATGTTATAACCAAATGACATCAAATGAAGCAATGTTATTCAAGGACCCACTGCAAAAGTTTTCCCCATGCTAAATAAAAAACAGTCCTTCACATTTTGACGAATAGTTATTGAGTACTTACTCCGTGCCTGGTACCACTCTAGGCTCTGAAATTTATGACCAAATGTACATGTTTATTTGTTGGAGGAGACAGACAATAAACAGATAAATGAAAAGTACATTATGGACTGTCAGGTAGTGACAGCATTATGGAGAAACATGAAGAAGAGTAAAGGAGAGTGATGAGTGGGTGAAAATGTGGTGCTTGGTCAGGGAAGGTTTCTCTGAGGATGTGGCATTTGAGCAGAGAATGGAATGAAGAGAGGGTACAGTCAGGCCTATATAGGAAGAAAGTATATTCTAAATAGATGGGATGAAATCCTGGGCAGTCTGCCAGTGTGGCTGGCAAACTTTGAGTGAGGGGAATCTTAGGCACTGTGATAAGTGAGGTAGCCAGGATTCAGTGCCCTCGAATGAGATCTATGTATGGAATACAGTGTGCATGTGTATATGTGTCAAATTAAGAAAGGTTTAAAGTAGACTTTAAACCTTTGGTGATAATATTAATCTAAGATGGTGAATGGAATCATTGTTGCACTAGCTATCTCATTTCTGCTGAGTTTTCCAAATATTGCTTTGGTACTTGAGGTAGGCAGCATCTGAACATGGCTCTCAATGACCCCTACTGTTGGGGAGCATGAGACTTGGTTGCAAAGTTTGTAAGGAGGACATTATGATAAAAGGGAAGTGTGTGGAAGGCCGCCTGCCCTGTTTATCGAAATTCCGACTTAGGGGAGTGTTGAAGGTGGCGCCCCTAATTATTCCTTGGCCTTTCCAAACAAGTCTGTGCAGGTACAGACCCTCGGGTGTTTACTGGAATCCTTATTCTTAATCCCTGGATGCTCTTGCCAAGAGGACAATGTAATCACATGTGTCCTCCCAAGATTACTCACCCTACTGATTGTATCTAAAGATAAAAATGCCAATAAAAGCCTAAAGAGGCAGGCAATCGAGGCTGCTCTGGCTGCTAGAGCCAGGGGCCCCTTAGCCCTCTCTTTCACAGTCAAAATGTGTCTGAGTAATCCTCTCATCCATCATCCAGGGGCTGCTGGTCAGCCCCAGCACCCTACCTCCTGGTATTCAAACTCTTGTGTAATCTCCTCCCCTTCAGTGCAGACTGGGCCTAGTGACATGATTCTAACATATAGAATATAGCAAAAGTAATGGAATGTCATTTCTGCATTAACTTATAAGACTGTGACTTGTGTCTTGCTAGCATACCTCCTCTTGCTGGCACTCTCTTGTTCTTCATTTCCTTGCTCTGATGAAACCAAATGCCATATTGTGAAATGCACTACAAGAGAGGCCCATGTGGCAAGGAACCAAGGGAGGCCCCTGGCCAGCAGCTCAGGAGGAACTGAGATTTCAGTCCAAGAGTCCATGGGAAACCAAATACTGCTACCATCTATGTGGGTGAGCTAGGAAGCAGATTGTTTGCAGTCGGGGCCTTGATGTGACTTCAACCTTGTGGGAGACCCAGAGCTAGAATACCCACCTAAACCATGTCTGGATTCCTGACCCATAAAAACTATGAGGTAATAGTTTTGAAGCCACTAATTTTGTGATAATTTGTTATGCCATAACAGATAACAAATATAAAGCTGTACTGAGGTACCTTGCATGTTTAGCATTCTTGGGTGTGTTGCAGAGATGGGAGGGGGTATTAAAGATCCTTTAGTGAGAACAGTAGTTGCTACTTGGAATTCAAACTGATTCAGTCCAGCCAGCATGGCTCAGTGGTAGAACGTCGACCTATGAACTAGGAGGTCACAGTTCGATTACCAGCCAGGGCACATGCCCGGGTTGTGGGTTGCAGGCTCGATTCCCAGTGTGGGGTGTGCACAAGGGAGAGGGAGAGAAATATATAAATATCAATGATGAGAGAGAATCATTGATCGGCTGCTTCCTTCATGCCCAACATTGGGGATTGAGCCCACAACCCACAACCCCGGGCATGTGCCCTGACAGGAATCAAACCCTGACTTCCTGGTTCATAGGTCAACGCTTAACCACTGAGCTACACCGGCTGGCTGGGCAGTCCCAATCTTATTGGATCTACCCTTTCATCTATTCTGGCTCCACTTAGAAGTTTACAGCATGCTATATGGAAAGTCACACTGTTATCACACTACTTCACAGGATTCCCATGCGAATTAAATGATAAAATGCACATAGAAACACCTTAGAAATTGTAAAACATTGTTCAAATATTTTTGTTTTCTTTGTATTATAAAGAGATTTTTTTCTTCCTTGGGAAACAAATACAATATGACTAGGAAATAGATTGTTAGAAGTTTTCACAATTCATTGCTGTTAAAAATAACTGATAAAGAAATAGACCGACTGACTTGTACAAGCTATCCAGCGAAGAGGTGATTTTTCTTCTGAGACAGATGAAAGTAAACCAAGGTTTACTGATTCAGCTGTTGCTACTACACATTGACTGTTTGGCATGAATTAACTGTCATCTGCTAAATCCAGCACATTTAGCTCAAGATATTTCATGAAAGACACTTGGGCGAAGCCCAATCTTCTGTTTCAAGATTGGTTAGAAATTAAATCTAGAAACAAGTTTGAAATACAGTGTACTGAGATGGAAGTCCGCAATGCAGAGGGTCTGAAGCAATACTTTGGAGATTCAGAGATTCTCAAAGTTTAGTGCAGATAGGATTTACTCAGAGATGTTGTTAAAACTCAGGTTGTTGGGCCAAAACCAGTTTGGCTCAGTGGATAGAGCATCAGCCTGCAGACTGAAAGGTCCCAGGTTCGATTCCGGTCAAGGGCATGTACCTTGGTTGCAGGCACATCCCCAGTAGGAGGTGTGCAGGAGGCAGCTGGTCGATGTCTCTAACTCTCTATCCCTCTCCCTTCCTCTCTGTAAAAAATCAATAAAATATATTAAAAAAAAAAAACAACTCAGGTTGTTGGGCCTGAGCCCCAGAGATTCTGACTCATTGAGTCTGAGGTGGGGCCTTTGAATCTGCCTTTATGATCATTGTTATGTGATGCTAATGATGCTCATCTGTGACCCACACATTGAGTAGCACAGCTGAGAAACAGTTAATGAATAACTGTTTTTCTGCCCAATATGACATATGCAAATTGGGCATCCTTATAAGCCAATTTCAGTTCTCTGAAGAACCAACAGTTCCTTTAACCAACAAAAGATAGATGTCCAAAAAGATTTTGAAATACTTCTAGTTCATGGTAATTTTCTATATGGAACTAAGCAGCACATAGTCTACCAAAGGAAAAAAATGAAGCAAGCAACAATAGGAAATCTTTGGCTTTTTATAGTAGTAAGACAATATGGAGATAAAAGTAATATCCTATTTCTTTGCCAGACAAAATCTTAAACATAAGTAAAATGGTTTGTAGGATTAACAGAAGAACACCACACCACTTTCAACTCTCAGGGTTGTAATTTAAAATTAGATAACATCTAATCCTGTTCCCTTAATTTATAGACAGTGACAAGGGAATTGTGCCCACTAGAGATGAATGGCACAAGGTCATATAGATAATTAAAGGCAGGGCCAAGATTATGACCTAAGTCTCCTGGCTGTGAGTACAGTATTTTTTCTCAACCAAGAACTTTTTCCTGCCAGGAAAGAGCAGGTTACACATCTGGTTGGAATCTTTTCTTAGTTTCATCAATGGCAAAGATTATGATGATTTGTGAAAAGCCTCCCAGACACTTTAGAAAACATTCTGGCAGTTTCTCAAAGAACCAAATATAGAGTTGCCATGTGAATAAACAATATCATTCTTAGATTTATATATATTCCCCTAAAAATGAAAACATGTCCATACAAATAAAGGGAAAACCTTTCCAAGTTCATAGATTGGAAGAGTTAATATTGTTAAAATGTGTCCATATTATCCAATATGATCTCCAGATTCAATGCAATCTGTATAAAAATCCCAATGGATAAAAGATAGTCTTTTCAATAAATGGTGTCCAGAAAATTAGATATTCATATAAAAAAAGGATTCTTATCTTACACCATTCACATACATTAATTAAAAATGGATCAAAGATTTAGATGTAAGACCCGAAACCATAAAACTCCTAGAAGAAAACATAGGGAAAAACTTTCTTGACATTGGTCGTGGCAATGATTTCTTGGATATGCACAGGCAATAAAAACAAACAAACAACCCCCTGCCCCAAACCTAAAAAGCTTAAAATGAAAAGGCAACAAAAGGAATGAAAGAAAATATTTGCAACCATGTATCTGAAAAAGGGTTAACTAACATTCAAAATATATAAGGAACACCTAGGACTCAATAGCAAAAAAAAAACACAAAAAAAAAAACAAACGCAAATAAAAAACAACAACAAAAAACCCTGGATTTAAAAATAGGCAAAGATTAACTACTGTTTTTCATCTGCATGCAATTCCCAGTCATAGTGGTGAACCCCATGAAGGGTTCAATGTTATTTGAGGAAAGCAGTATACTTCAACTGAGAATAAAATACACAGATAAACGTTTAATTTGCTTTTGCAATACTCTCAGCACTTCCTTTAATCTGGCTCCTTGCTATTCAACTTCCTTAGCTCTTCCAACTCATGTCAATTTCTACATCACACTCACACTCTCAAATATTTGCTTCTGTTTGATTATACCATCTGTTATCCTAGTCCAGCAATAAGCAATATAAATGTTTGCAAATAACTGATGACCTGCTTGGGAATCTCCTGCAATAATCAAAGACATTGATATAGAAACATCAACATTTGATAGTTTTAAGTTTGTAAAATTGGGGAAATTACCTGCTTTTTAAGTTCAAAATTCTGTATTTTGAAAAACACCTGTATATTCACTGCATATTACTTTTTGTATTTCTTCTAAAACATATTTATATCACATTCTGTTGGTTATATACTTTAAGAATACTTAATAGCTTATTACTATCTATAATAATAAAAGCTTAATATGCTAATTAAACCAGACAGCCAAACGGGGCTGTGAGGGCTGAGGCAAGCCACTGCAGCTGCGATGGTGGAGCCCCTTGCACAAATTTCGTGCATCAGGC
>NW_006285716.1:65124-80282 GCF_000327345.1 Myotis davidii
TGGCCAGGCACCCCAGCAGGACCCCCACCCTGATCCGGGACACCCTTCAGGGCAAACCAGCTGGCCCCCACCCGTACAATTGGCCTCTATCCTATATAAAAAAAGGGTAATATGCAAATTGACCCTAACAGCAGAACGACTGAGAATGACTGGTCGCTATGACACACACTGACCACCAGGGGGCAGATGCTCAATGCTCAAGGTGGCAGATGCCTCTCCTGCCTCCTCAGCAGCACTAAGGATGTCCGAATGCAGCTCAGGTCTGCTCCCTGCTGGTAAGTGGACATCCCCCGAGGGCTGCCGGGCTGCCAGAGGGATGTCTGACTGCCAGCTTGGGCCCAATCCCCCAGGGAGCGGGCCTAAGCCAGCAGATTGACATCCTCTGAGGGGTCCCAGACTGCAAGAGGGCATAGGCCGGGCTGAGGGACCCCCCTGAGTGCAGAAATTTTTGTGCACCAGGCCTCTAGTTTATATGTATAAAAGGCTAAGTAACTGTCCAACTGTCTGACCATCTGACCAGCTGGTAGGTATGACATGCACTGACCACCAGGGGGCAGGTGCTCAATGTAGGAGCTGCTGTGATGTGCACAGAAAAACAGCACCTTGGACCTGGTGCTGACAAAGCAATACTCAGCTTCCCCCAAGTGGGACACAGGCCATGCCACCACCCTGGAGCAACAGCCTACCAAATTGCAGTCGACACTGCCATGGTGCAAAATGCAGCCCACAGCCCAGCCCACAAATGGTGGCTGTGGGTGCCGGGTAATGACGTCACATTTTTGTTGACATTCTGAAGGTGAAATTGTCGACAGAACATGTCTAAAGACCAACTATTGCCACAACGTACCTCTGAAGCTGAAAGTGACATCATCAGCAGAATACAGTGGGGCCTTGACTTACAAGTGTCCTGACTAACGAGTTTTTTGAGATAACAGCTGTCTCTCCGCCGATTTTTTGCATTGAGTTGACAGAGTAATTTGAGTTAATGAGCTCCTTAACGAGCTCCTTAGCGAGCTCAGTCTCAGAATGAATTAAACTCATAAGTCAAGGCCCCACTGTATGTCTGAAGAGCAGTCATCGACCAGTACTACCAATACTGGCAGGAACTGACTTCATACCTAAAATGAGGTAAATGAGTATGCAATTATTGAACACAGTTGTGGTGGGATGACTGTTACATGCCAATTTTGCCTATGCCTAAATTTCTCCGATGAAAAACCATCTGATGGAAAATTTACTTGATGTTGTAGCAAAGGCAAAGTTTGTCCAAATGATATAAATTTTCCAGAATACCTGGCATATTTTTAAAAAATTAATGATAAACAAAGATTTCATGGAAAATATTTGTTGTGATATCATGTTGTTATTGTTTTTTATTAATCAATTTATATATTATTTTCATGTACATTTTACTAATTTTCTTTCACCTCTGACACTTCTATTATAGAGGAAGGGTGAATAATGATATTAAGGTATTTCTTCTAATTAATTTCCTTTCAATGTGCATGAATCCATGCACCAGGCCACTAGTTTATAAATGGGCTGGGCAGTAAAATAAAGCACACAGACTGGTTGTTCTTATCATTGAACTAACCTGATAATTCATGGATATAGCAGATTTAGGGTATACCTTACCTGGTCAATACAATTATTCTATTCCTCACTTCAGTTTTGGGAAATATTTCCCTTGATTATGAGTGTCAGATGAATTATCTTCCCATCTTTGGGCATGGAAAGGTATCAAACATTAATTTACTCCCGAACGGCATAGGTTTGAACTGTGCAGGTCCATTTACACATGGATTTTAAAAAATAAATATTGTAAATATATTTTATCTTCCTTATTATTTTTTTAATAAAATTTTCTTTTCCCTGGTTTACTTGAACTATAATATAATACCAATGACATACAAAATATATGTTAATTGACTGTTTATGTTATCTGTAAGGCTTTGGGTCAATGGTATGCTAATAGTAGTTAAATTCTGGGGAAGTCAAAAGTTGAATACAGATTTTTAACTTGTGGGGGGTTTGTACCCTGAACCCCTTCTTTGTCCAAGGGTCAATCATACTCTGGTTTAAGAGATAAAAAGTGGAGGAAAAAATGTTGGCTGAATAGGCAGACCTATTGATTACCTCGTCTGAGAGCCAGACTGGAAATACAACTAAATTGGGGAACATTCACCTGGAATTACCAACTGAGGTCCAGCTGAGGAGGAGACTTATATCAAGGAAGTGCAGAGAACACCTGGAGACCAGTTGGGAGGGCGCGGTCATGAGAGGGGCTGACCCACCTCCCAGGGGCTGCTGGCCTGCAGGCTGAGAGTGTGGAGTAAGTTTCTGGCTATGGGAGGGCCTGTTTCCTCAGAAGACAGAGGCCTGGAACCCTGGCTGGACTCCACAGCCCTAAGCACCAGACCTGAGACTTACAGCCCACATAACATCTAGCCATGAAAGGCAGCAGTGGAGTCTGGAGCCCATAGATGGGAGCCAGTAGGAAAACTGCGGTTTAAGTTTTTGTGTGTGTTTTGTTTTTGTTTTTGTTTTGTTTTGTTTTGTTTTGTTTTAAAACCAAAGCACAGGAGTTTTCATTTTCAACCGCTCACCTGAGGCCTTGTTGCAGGCAAGGAGACATAGACTGGAGGTGCCTAAGGAGAGGTTGGGGTAGAAAGAATTGTGGGGAGACTCAGAAAAACAGCAGCCAGGAGTATTAGGTTGTAGGCCCTCAAACCGAAAAGGCCATTTTTTTTTGAGAGGAGTTAGCAACTCCCAGTGGCCTCAGGTCAAGAAAAGAAAGAAAACAGCACTCTGGGTGATACAGCCTGTCCCACACTCAGGAGTCCTGCCTACCACACCCTGCATTTTGGCCTTTTCAGAAGAGACAAAAACAGAGGCTAAGCCTATAGGTTCAAATAGTCTAAGGAGCATCAGTTACTGGATTGGGGGAGAGGCCATGCTCTCCACTATCCTGGGAATAAGATTGGTACTTTTCCTTTTTCCCCATGGGAGAGCTGATAAAAAACTCCAGGTTTCCAGCTGACCCACGGGTCTCCATAAAAGGACCTCTGTCCAGTTGAGGGCAGAGTAATATTTTGGGCCACTCACGTAGAAATAGCCCTGGGTCAGGGAAACACACCCATCACATTCCCGGAAAGCTAAATAGCACCTACCCTGCCTAAAGCCCTTTCAGAAACAGGTGAAGAAAAAATTCACTCAAGTTCAGAAAACACAGAGAGTCCGAATCAAAATGAACCCCAAAAGACCCATACCTAGGCACATAATAATAAAAATGGCAAACATTAAAGACAAAGAAAGAACCTTAATGGCTGCAAGAGAGAGACAGAAAGTTACCTACAAGGGAGATCCCATTAGTCAGTCAGTGGTTCTCAACCTTCTGTCCCTTTAAATACAGTTCCTCATGTTGTGACCCAACCATAAAATTATTTTTGTCGCTACTTCATAACTGTAATGTTGCTATTGTTATGAATCATAATGTAAATATTTGATATGCAGGATGGTCTTAGGTGACTCCTGTGAAAGGGTCATTCGACCACCAAAGGGGTCACGACCCACAGGTTGAGAACCGCTGCATTAGATGGTCAGCTGACTTTTTTTTTTTTTTATTTGTCAGCTGACTTCTTAATAGAAATACTTCAGGCCATAAGGGAATGACATACACTTTATGCCTTTTGGACCTCATGGACCACCAGTGGTCCGGGGACCACCAGTTGGCAACTGGTGGCATAAAGTATACAAAGCAATGAAAACCAAGGGACTGAACCCTAGACTACTTTATACAGCAAGGCTTTCTTTCAAAGTCAAAGGTTAAATAAAAAAGGAGACATATGTAATACTCTTTGTAATACCTTAAGCAATAAAACAAAATTTAAAAAATAATAAAAAAAGTTAAGTTTTAAAAAAAAGAGCTTCACAAACAAACAAACAAAAAGGCAAAAAGAGTTTATTACCACCAAACCAGCACTGCAATAAATGGTAAAGGGACTGTTGTAAAAATAAGAAATAGAAAGAGAAGAACATAGGCATAAAGAATAAGAATGGCAATACATAAGTACCTATACTAGTAAATAATAACCGTAAGTGTAAATGACTTAAATGCTTCAGTCAAAAAAGACATATAGTAGCTGATTGGATAAGAAAACATTATATAATGAAAGTGATAGGTTGGGAAAAAAATGTCCAAGCAAATGGAAATGAAAATAAAAGCTGAGATAGCAATACTTATATCTGACAAAATAGACTTCAAAGTGAAGGCCATAACAAGAGATAAGGAAGGCCACTTCATAATACTAAAGGGATCAATGCAACAAGAAGATATAACTCTGGTAAACATATATGCACCCAATATAGGAGCATCTAAATATGTAAAAAAAAACTTCTGGAGGATTTTAAGGGAGAGATTGACAGCAATATAATCATATTAGGAGACATTAACACCCCACTGATATCACTTGATAGATCTTCTAGACATAAATCAACAAGGAAACAGCAATCCTAAATGACACACTAGATCAGATGGAATTAATTGACAATCATAGAACATTTCACCCAAAAGCTGCAGAATATACATTCTTCTCAAGTGCATATGGGTCATTCTCAAAGATAGACCATGTGTTAGGACACAAAATAAGTATGAGTTTAAGAAATTTGAAATCATATCAAGCATATTCTCAGATTACAATGGCATGATATTATAAATCAACTACTATCAAAACACTCGAAAACATTCAAACACATGGAGGCTAATTGACATGTTATTTTTCCCCCAAGAAATCAAATACAATTTATTTTAGAACCAAATAGGACAGATTAAATAAAAGACAGTTTTATCATAAACTTTCCCGATACACATTTTTCTCCTCAGGCTCCATGTTATCAATTTTAATAGTCCCATTAGTGGCTTTCAGAATAGTCACAAAGATGTATAGAGTGTCATTTGGTTAAGCATGTTTGAAAATAACAATCTTTGTGCTTTAGAACAATTCCTTTTTTGTTGTTGTTGTTAATCCTCACTTGAGGATATTTTTTCCATTGCTTTTCAGAGTAGAAGGGAGGGGAGAGAGGAAGAGACACACACACACACACACACACACACACACACACACACATCAACTGGTTGCCTCCTACCCTCACCCTTTCCAGAGGCATGAGTGAATCCATAAGCCAGGTGTGTGGCCTTTACCAGGAATTGAACCCATGGCCCCTTGGTTCATGGGTGGACACTCTAACCACTGAGCGAACTGGCTAAGGCATTTAATACAATTCTTAAAACACACTTATTATGCTCCCTGCTTATAACTGGTCAATTAAATTTTTCTTCTAAAAATAACTTAGAATAAGAAAATTATTTGTAGATACTGAAAAATAAAACTCATGGATTTTCTCCAGGGTTCCAGGGTGTGAGCAAACAGGTTAAGAAAACACCTTTCCTACTTTGGCGTGTGTTTTAATGACCAGAGAAAATCCTTTGTTGTGTTCATCTTGGTTTCAATAGAACATTTATCAATATCATTTTCTTCCTCTGAATTTTGATTTGGCATCCAACATTGACCTTTTACATTCAAAAATGAATATTTCAAAGCTTTGTAGTTTTCTTCCTTTAGACATTGCTGAGGAGATTTCCCTTCCTGGAGCACACAGGCCTCACCTCGACCTGGCTGCCCATGAGCCACACCCCCTGCACAGAAGGACCTAAACTACATCTTATTAAATAATGAATGAGTTACCAAAGAGATCAAGAAAAAAATTAAAAACTTCCTGGAAACAAATGAAAATGAACATACAACAAACTAAAATCTCTGGGACACAGAAAAAGCAGTCTTGAGATGGAAGTTCATAGCACTACAGGCATACCTCAAAAAACATGAAAAATCAGCAATAAACTATTTAATCCTACAACTTAAAGAACTAGAAAGAGAACAACAAGAAAAGCCCAGAGTAAGTAGAAGGAAGGAAATAATTAGACACCATAGAAATACAAAGGATTGTAAGAAAATATTATAAACAACTATATGCTAACAAGCTGGACAATGTGGATGAAATGGACAAATTCCTAGAAAAATACAATCTCCTAAAACTAAATCAGGAGTAATCAGAAAACCTGAATAGGCCAATAACAATTGATGAAATAGAATCAGTAATCAGAAAACTCCCAACAAACAAAAACCCAGGTTTGAATGGCTTCACAGGGGAGTTTTACCAAACATTCAAAGAAAAACTAACATCCATACTCCTCAAACTACTTCAAAAAATCCAAACTCTTTTTATGTACATTATCCTAATTCCAAAACCAGATAAAGACACAACAAATAAAGAGAATTACAGGTCAATATTCCTGATGAACATAGATGCTAAAATCCTCAACAAAATATAAGCAAATTGCAGCCATCAATACATTAAAAAGATCATACACCATGACGAAGTGGGACTTATTCCAGGGATGCAAGACTGGAACAATATTCGCAAATCAATAAACATGATCCATCACATGACCAAATTGAAAGACAAAAATCACATGATCATATCAATAGATGAAAAAAAAAGCATTTGACAAAATCCAACGTTCATTTTTGATAAAAACTCTCAGGAAAGTGGGAATAGAGGGATCATACCTCAACATAATAAAAGCCTTATATAACAAACCTACAGCCAACATCATACTCAATGGGCAAAAACTAAACTCATTTCCCCTAAGAACAAGAACAAGACAGAGATATCTGCTTTCACCACTCTTATTTAACATAGTACAGGAAGCCTTAGCCACAGTGATCAGACAAGAAGAAGAAAAAAAGGCATCCAAATTGTAAAGGAGAAAGTAAAACTCACATTGTTCACAGATGACATTATATTGTACATAGAAAACTCTAAAGACTCTTCCAAAAAAAGTACTAGATTTAATAATTGAATTTGACAATGTAGCAGGAGCAAATAAACAAATGGGGTTACATAAAAATAAACAGCTTCTGCACAGCAAAAGAAACATCAACAAAAATAAAGGAGAGCCCACTGCATGAGAGAACATATTTGGCCATGATACATCTGATAAAGGGCTAATATCCAAAATATATAAGGAACTCATACAACTTAACAGAAGGAAGACAAACAATCCAATTAAAAAATGGGCAAAGGGCCTAAATAGACACTTCTCCAGAGAGGACATATAGAAGGCCAAGAGACATATGAAAAAATGCTCAAAGTCACGGATCATAAGAAGGATGCAAATCAAAACGACAACGAGGTACCATCTCACACCTGCCAGAATGGCTATCATCAACAAATCAACAAATGACAAGTGCTGGCAAGGGTGTGGAGAAAAGGGAACCCTAGTGCACCACTGGTGGGAATGCAGACTGCTGCAGCCATTATGGAAAACAGTATGAACGTTCCTCAGAAAATTAAATATAGAGCTGCCATTTGACCCAGTGATCCCACTTCTAGGAATATATCCCAAGAAACCCAAAGCACCAATCAGAAAGTATATATGCACCCCTATGTTTATAGCAGCACAATTTACAATAGCTAAGATCTGGAAACAGCCCAGTTGCCCATCAGTAGATGAGTGGATGAAAAAGCTGTGGTACATTTACACCATGGAATACTATACAGCTGTAAAAAAGAAGAATCTCTTACCCTCTGAGACAGCATGGAGGGACATGGAGAGTATTATGCTAAGTGAAATAAGTCAATCATAGAAAGGTAAGTATCACATGATTGCACTCTATGTAACAAAATAAACTGATGAATAGAGTGGATCCAGAGACATGGAACAGACTTCAGAAAGGCGGGGGAGGTTGGGTGGGTGGGAGGTAATCAACCAAACACCTTGTGTGCATAGATGCATAACACACAGACACAGACAATAAGGGGCTGAAGGTTTGGGGTAGGGGGTGGGAGTGGGCTGGAGGGGGGGTCAATGGGGGAAAAATGGGATATATGTAATACTTTCAACAATAAAGAATTATAAAAAAAATACATGAATAACCAGAAAGTGGCCAGTGTAAGCAGATTAGTTGGCTGAAAATAATAAAACATTTACTATGAAGAAAAAGCATGATTTCATTTCCATATTCACTTAGTTTATTTCTGTCTCATTGCAAGAGTGGCATCCTTATCCTCACTCCCGTCACTTGACAAGCCAGTGCATGAAGAGGCTGTGTTATTTTCTAGGATTAACACTTTAAGCAGGTTCCACAAATGGGGCATGATAGCTTACTATATGAGGTGGTCAGCATGGGAATTATTCAACTACTATGTAATTGCCTTCCAAGATGTGTTTGGAGTTCAAAAATTTTCAATAATGACAAAAATATGTGCTGATTTAAAAATAAGCCAGGAGGATCTGCCTCTACTTATTAAGAGATCTTGGTACTATACTTACCTGTTTACACTTTGTCTCCTTTCAAACGAAATTGGAATAATTCAAATTGGAAAGTTCCAAGTCTTCTCTAAGAATCCCACCTTAAACATGCCCTATTTAGAATACAAGATAACAGAAAGTTATCATAAAGCCAAGCTAAAAATATGCATACTACAACTATAAAAGAGGAAACAATGAAAACAACTACAGTAAAAGCATAAAATTTCAAACAGATTAAACTACCACAGAAGGGCAGATTAACTTAACTAAATTATAATAATTAGCAACAATATAGAATTGTTCAATATTGCTATAATTTACTGAATGACTATTGTATATTAATTACTTTTCATGTATTCAGTCAACAGATTTGTTAAGCACTTTGTGTGTGTGTGTGTGTGTGTGTGTGTGTGTGTGTGTGTGTGTGTTCCAGGCCTAGTTCTAGGTGCTATGGATACAATAGTGAACCAAACAGGTACAATTCCTTGTCCTCATATAGCTTACATTTTAGTGGGGCTACAGAAAATAAACAAACCAAATAGGTGAGATACATAGTATGTTAGATAGCAATAATCCGTATAACACTCATAAGAAGTGAGAGTTATTTTCTTACACTTTAGAACAGTGGTTCTCAACCTTCTGGCCCTTTCAATACAGTTCCTCATGTTGTGACCCAACCATAAATTCTTTTCGTTGCTACTTCATAACTGTAATGTTGCTACTGTTATGAATCGTAATGTAAATATTTGATATGCAGATGGTCTTAGGCAACCCCTGTGAAAGGGTCATTTGACCGCCAAAGGGGTCATGACCCACAGGTTGAGAACCGCTGCTTTAGAAGAACATATAAACTAGGTTAGCTATAATTTCTGTCATCTCTTTTCATCAAAGGGTCTGCTCATCACTTTGTCAATTCAATAAATATCTAACACTAGAGGCCCAATGCACAAAGATTCATGCAAGAATAGGCCTTCCTTCCCCTGGCTGCCTGTACTGCCTTTGCTCCTCCAGCCAGAGCTGCCTTTCTGCTTCATTCAGGCCCGGAGCCACCTTTCCACCTTTCCATACAGCTCAGAGGCCCGGAGTGGCTGGGGCGGTGTGGAACGCCTGCATATCATCGCCATCTTTGTTGGGTTAATTTGCATACCCACTCTTGATTGGCTGGTGGGCATCACAAAGGTACAGTTAATGTGCATCTTTCTCTTTTATTAGTGTAGGCTGGCATGGCTCAGTGGTTTTGTGCTGACCTATGAACCATGAGGTTGCGGGTCAATTTCAATTCTACAAGGTCACATGCCTGGGTTGTGGGCTCGATCTCCAGTGAGAGGCATGCAGGAGGCAGCCGATCAATGACTCTTTCTCCCTCTCCCTTCCTCTTTGAAATCAATAAAAGTACGTTAAAAATATAACATACCTCATCAGGTAGAATTAGGGCTGCTATAGGGTTGTGGTGGGCTAGCACCTTGTGGTACCTTCTACTCACCCATGGGAGAACAACCTAAAGCCCAGAGAGTAGAGCTAAGGTCCAAATGTTGAATAATAGCAATTCTGAAACTGAGCCCTCATTCAAAGGGCTGGGCAGAAGATGGTAAGAGGACCTTTAAATGAGGGATGGTAAAAGTACCATAGGGACTGCAAAATGCTCTGTTGGATTTGGACAGTAGGATAATGTAAATATTTTTTTTAAGGCCAGACTCCATGGTGTAGAAGAAGCAGAAACCAGAAGGCTGTAGCTTGAACAGTGACAGAGAAGTATGTAAAGCCAAGTAATACATAATAAAGAATAAATTGAGTTATGGAATAAAAAAAGCAAATTTAATTTTGACTGAAGAAAACATGGCATCTTCTATGAAAGAGTGAGCACTGAAAAACTGAGGATTGAAATGATTAGAGAAGAGAAGGACAAAATTGAGAAGAAAGAAACAGAATATTAAAGACATGAAAGTAGGTAAGTGAAAAGGGAGTCAGTACTTCAATTTAACTGTAGGGGAGACAATAATTTGGGATTAGAGGACAATAAGCCTGGAAAAGTAGGTTAGGGACAGGTCAGGAACTTTTTATAATACCACAGAAATTTTAAACAAAATAATTAAACTTAGTCCTGAAGAATTAGACACTGTCGAAACTTTTGTTTATTTTGAAAATATTATCCCTAAAATATAAACAAAACATCAGCTTTGGCCAGGCCAGAGTGGCTCGGTGGTTGAGCATTGAGCTATGAACCAGGAGGTTATAGTTCAATTCATGGTCAGGGCACACGCCTGGGTTATGGGCTCAGTCCCAAGTGTGGGACATGCAGGAGGCAACCAATCAATGATTCTCTCTCATCATTGATGTTTCTAGCTCTCTCTCTCCCTCTCCCTTCTACTCTGAAATCAATAAAAACATATTCCCTCTCCCTTCCTCTCTTAAATCAATAAAAATATATTAAAAAAACACAAACAAGCAAACAAACAAAGAAACAAAAAACATCAGCTTTGTAGTAACAAATGTTTGGCTAACCATCCCCCAAATTATAATCACATTCCAATGGAAAATTGATGGATTTTCCCCCCAAAAGGTGCTGAGAGTTAATTCACTAATCAAACATAATTGATTAAGTAGTAAACCAGTACATCATATGTTATTCAGTATTTCACCTTGATTTAACAACACTATTGATCCTCAATACCTGGTAAGAACAACACCTAACTGGAACAATTGCTAGCCATCTTGTAAGTTCTAGAAAGTTAAATAACTTTTTATATTCTTTCAAACATGTTGTGACTTTTATCTAATTTTAATTATATTTGAGAAAAAAATCACTATAATCATGGATTATAATGTTAACTTTAAGGGTACTTAAGTTCTCAAAATATTTCTCAGCAATTTTCATGATGTTCCTACAGCAAATACTATCTACTACTTGCCTACCCAACACCCATTCTCTGCCCCAGTGTTTCTTGTTGATGAAGCATAACTAATGTAATAGAGGCTGATAGAGGCCATTAGTGCAATTTATTGATCACAGACTGAGTCTCATCTTTTGTTCCTTCTCAGTTTGTATATATTCTAGTCATAATGAACTTTTTGAACTTCTTGAGATGGTCATGTTCTCTTGTGTCTCTGTGTTTTCAGATACTGTTTCTTCTGCACAGAACATGTTCCATATCAACTTGGCTAAACCCTAATCATCTTCAAGACCTAGCTCAGGCTTTCAGTATTTCAGGTTGGGATGGCGGTCTTAGCCTCCAGGGAAAATACATTTTCTGGAATGTAATTTATTTAACAAACATGCATATAACACTTCTAATGTGCCAGGCTCTATTCTAAGTGCTTCACAATTATTAACTTTCTTCATTCTCCTTTCAACTACGTAAGATATCTAATATCCCATTCTATTCACACTGTTTTATAACCACTGGCACTTTGGTTGAAATTATTCATTGTACTACAGGGCCTAGATTATGTTACATACATCTATGAGTCTAGCACAGTGCCTGACACATAGTAAGTATTCAATACTAGAGGCCCGGTGCACAAAAGTCATGCACAGGTGCAGTTACTAGGCCTGGCTGGTGATCAAAGTGTGAGTGTCTGGCATGGAAAGGCAGGCCCCAGCTGACCTTTGGACCCTGGGCAGCACCTGGGTCCCTGCCCCCCTCACCCCCTCCACCTGAGTCATGGCGTCCAAGTCCCCATACAGAGAGGCAGTGAGTGTGGCTGGACGCCACGGGCTGAGGCACAGCGTGGGCTTCTGGGCCACCCAGTGGTGCCACGCAGAAGCTGGGTGGGCAGCACGCTCTTTTCCGGCTGGCCTTGCAGACTGGCTCCTGCGTGAACCCACGGGGAGCCAGACCAGACCCTGGGGTCCATGTGGCTGCGACCTGGCTCACCTGGAAAGAGGCAAGGTACGGGTGTGGGGCAGGCTCCCCGTGGGCACCTGGCACTTGAGCATGGGGGCTTCCCCAGTGCATAAGCCCTGGTGTCCCAGGGGAGGTTAGCAGGGGGAGTGAGAGTGAATATGGCGGACACCCTGCATTCTCACTGCACCTCCATCCCCATCACCCCCACCCCCAGGTAGGCAACGAGTGGTCGCAGCTCCTCACCTGGGCACTGTGGGAGGTTAGTTGCTGCCACCCACTTCCAGTTCCCTGTCCCAGTTGGCCCAGCCTGATCAGGGCCTGCTGGCTGCTGGTCTCTATCTGTGGCACTGTGGGACAATTGATCTGGGCCAGGCCCTCTGCCTGGCTCCCTCAGTGCCTGGGAGCTGGGCAGTGGCCCTGCCCCCCTGCCCGCACCCCCCCCCACAAATGTCTGCTGGGTGATCTCGGTGGGGTGATCAGGTCCTTGCTCACACCTGCCTTGGCTTGGTGCTTCCCACTCACCTTCTCCACCACCCTGCCATGGTCCTACTCTTGTCGGGGCCCATTGGGGCCAGTAGTGCCTCCACTGCCACCTGCTGCCAGCACAGCATCGCTGATGCCTGCCATGTTCCACACTGCCCCCTGGTGATCAGCACACATCATAGTGAGCAGTCGAACTCCTGGTTGAACTCCTAGTTGAGGGGACAATTTGCATATTAGGCTTTTATTATGTAGGATAGGACTGTTGAATTAATATATTTATCAGCTATGCAAAAAGTCATCCAGAGGTAAGGTAAGTTGATATGTGATTTGGGTAGAGGATCAAAAGAGGGCTAGTATATGTGGTTCTAAGGCAGCCGTGGGCAAACTACGGCCCGCGGGCAGGATCCGGCCTGTTTGAAATGAATGAAACTAAAAAAAAAAAAAAAAGACCGTACCCTTTTATGTAATGATGTTTACTTTGAATTTATATTAGTTCACACAAACACTCCATCCATGCTTTTGTTCCAGCCCTCTGGTCCAGTTTAAGAACCCATTGTGGCCCTCGAATCAAAAAGTTTGCCCACCCCTGTTCTAAGGGGAAAAAGAAGATAGAGTAAAATCCATTCCAGAAGATGCTTTGTAAATAGTGGGACTCAGGTGGGCACTGGCTCCCCAAAGGACAAAAAGAGGGATGACAGAACAGCAAATGAAAACAGAAGAAACACTAGCCTTACCTACTTCACAGTTTTGTTTATCATCATATTTGAGGACAGGGCTGAGGAATCCAAAGCCAGGGTCTTAGATTTCCTAGGTTGCCAGGGAATCCAAAGACCTTCATAAGTGTGGAACAAAGAAAGAATTATTAGTGTGAGGGGACCAGATTCCATTTCTACCCTTTGGAAGGGTAGTAGCTAACTTGCTGAAAAGCTCCAAGTCTTCTTTACCATTAAAGACTTCTGGGAAGGTATACCACCTCCCTTAACAGAGTTTGTTCTTACTAGTAGCCAACTTAGGTCTGATAAAGTTTTAAGGTAATTTCTTTAAATACCTTTTGTAGAGATGGAATATAACTGATCAAAATGTCAATAAATCCTCCATATTTGCAGAGGATGTTTTCTTAATTAGGAAGACCTCTGACTATTTACCCTGTTAATTAATAGTGCTAATATTTCCTTTTAGTCAGTCATACATTGTACATGGAAAAAAGATCTCATTTATTTCACACATCATGTTGTGAGATAGGTACTATCATTAACTTCATTTTGTAGATAAAACTTGGTCTCAGAGAAGATAAACAACTTGTATAACTTGTTCAATTCATTACCAAATTAATACCTTATTAATTTTTCCTTAACTTTTACCACCTTCACCTTTAACACAAACAGAATCATTGATTAGGGCTAAAACTGTGACTGGCTCTGGAACCTTATTTGAAACTAGAGGCCCAATGCACAAAATCTGTGCAAGAGTAGGCCTTCCTTCCCCCAGCTGCTGGCACTGGCTTCCCTCCAGCACCTGGGACCCAGGCTTCCCTCCACGGGACCTGGGCTTCCCTCCCAGAGGGAGGACCCACGCACCCACCACAGCCTGCTGGTCGGTGGCCTGGGCCTCCCTTTGTGGGGTGATCATGGGGCAATGGCCGAGCACCCCGACCAATTGCATCGCACCCACCTTGGCTGGCCTGGTGCCAATGGGTGTTATAGTGTGGTCTCGGATGTTCATCTGGATGGTCATCCGGATGGTCGTTCTGCTGTTCAGCTGTTTGGTCTATTTGCATATTACGCTGTTATTATATAGGATGATGATTTCTGAATCCCAAACCCAGATATTCTCTTGTGTAATAAAATTTCTGCCCATAAGGGCTGGGGATTAGTCAGCTTTTAAACAATTTTTTAGCAGCTTCTCCAGACCTGGTTTACCCAGGAATTCATTGAACTTAAATATTTACTTTTTACATGGGGTTGAGTCAGAGATATTATAAGAGTGCTTATCCTTGAAAATAAAAACCAGGAGGCAGCCAATCAATGATTCTCTCTCATCATTGATGTTTCTATCTCTCTATCCCTCTCTCTTCCTCTCTGAAATGAATAAAAATATATACAAAAACAAAAGCAAACAAACAAACAAAAAAACAAAATGCCCATCAGTCAATGAATGAATAAACAAAATGTGTCATATCCATATAATGGGATATAATCTAATCTAATAAAAGACAAACATGAAAATTGACTGTCCCTTCACTATGCCTTAAGCCATGCCCACCAGCCAATCAGAGCGACTATATGCAAATTAACCCAACCAAGATGGTGGCCAACAGCCACAGAGCTGGAGCGAGCAAGAGGCTTGAGTTTCCCCTAGCAATGGAGGAAGCTAAGCTTCCCGCCTGCCCTGGTCAGCTGTGGCCTTCGCTAAAGGCAACAAAGTTTCAATTATAGAAGCTAAATAAATCCCAGATA
>NW_006285716.1:80654-93146 GCF_000327345.1 Myotis davidii
GTGGACATCCCCCGAGGGCTCCCGGGCTGCCAGAGGGATGTCTGATTGCCAGCTTGGGCCCAATCCCCTGGGGAGTGGGCCTAAGCCAGCAGGTGGTCATCCCCCAAGGGGTCCCAGACTGCAGGAGGGCACAGGCCTGGCTGAGGAACCCCCCTGAGTGCACACATTTTTGTGCACTGGGCCTCTACTTCAGCTATAAAAAGGAATGAAGTGCTGATGTATGCTACAGTACATGGGAAAACTTAAAAATGTTTATGCTAAATGAAGGAATCCTGTCACAAAAGACCACATATTGTATGATTCCATTTGTATGAAATGTCCAGAATATGCAAATCTATATTGATGGAAATATTAGTGCTTGCCGAGAATTGGGTGGGGGGGGGGTAGGGGAAATGGCTAGAGACTACTAAAAGGTATGGGTTTTTTAGGGAGGGTGATAAAAATGTTCAAAAATTGATTGTGATGATGGAGGCACAACTTTGTGAATATATTAAAACCATTTTATTATATAACTAGAGGCCCGGTGCACGAATTTGTGCATGGGTGGTGTCCCTTCGCCTGGCTGGTGATCAGGGCCTATTGGGGCCATCTCACCCAGTCCTGATTGGGCTGATGGGGGCTGGCCAGCTGGGGAGGGATCATGGGAGGGCTCCAGGGTATGTCTGGCCCTCTCACCCAGTCCCAATCAGCTGGACCCCAGCAGCAAGCTAACCTACTGGTTAAAGGGTCTGCCCCCTGGTGGTCAGTGTATGTCATACCAACTGAATGGTCAACTGATCAGTCAGACACTTAGCATATTATGCTTTTATTATATAGGATTCAAATGAGTGAATTTATAGTAGTATGTTAATAGAATTGTTGGGGGGCGGGGAAGAGTGTTTATCCACATTACTCCCAACAAAACCTGTTAACATTAGGTCATCTGATAGGTTACTATGGCAGTGATATTAGAGTTTAGTTGTGTTCTGTTTTCCTCTGTACAACTCACCACAGTTAGTCGTTGGGTACGAAACAAAACAATAAAAATAATTCTCAATGGGGAACAGGAAGCTTTATGTTCTGTTTGGATTGAAGAAGCATTATCTCTTCCCCAAGTAATGCAGAGGGTTACTTTGCCCATTATATTGGATTGTTATTAAAAATTGACATAAAGAGAAATAAGTTGGGAAATGTTCTTGCTTTCACTTTCCTGCTGGTGAGGCAGCCCCATGCCGCAGATTCTAAAGCTTAGAAATGTAAAGCATTTTTCCTTGACCCAATGACAGCAATATAATAAGTAATGCCAAGAACCAATTTTAAGAAGAAAACTTTATCTTCAGGGAATTAGATCACAGAACTGGCCTAACTTCTTTACCCCTCAACATACATCCCAGACATTTTCCAAATAATAGGAAACTATTCTCAAGACTTTATTTTATAAGCCCAGTGACATCCTCTTGAATACCAAGTCTTCTTCTTGTTCTTAAGAACACAAGTCATTCTAAATGTCAAAAAGATATGGGAAATATGTTTATACTCACACTTGTATGTAACCCAACTTCAATTAGTGGAGTCTCAAAGGAGAAAATGCATCAGCCCAGGAAGGATTCTCAATTACATTTTACATCACAGCTTGAGAATTAAGTGGCCTTTTTCCGACTCAACAGCTGACACAATGGGAAGCACAGTTTGAAATGAACAGTGGGAATGGGTATCCAGCTCCAGGTGGGCAGAATGGAAAGCATGAGAAAAAACATTCATTGTATTTTGAATGTGTGCAGAATGCTCCAGATTTTCCAGAGGGATGAGTCAGAAGCCAGGTCTGTGGAAAATATTTTGGCAAGAAATGGGTGATAGTAAGATGCTCTAAGTCAAGCATGTCAAACTCATGGCCTGTGGGCCACATTTGGCCCACAATGGATATTTTTTTCAGTCCAGCCAATATAACATTAGGTCATCTGATAGGTTACTATGAAAGAAACGTTTTAATAACAATTTTGTAATTTAATTTTTACAATATCCCGTTATACATAATCCTATATAATAAAAGGCTAATATGCAAATCGACTGAATGGCAGAACGACCGGTCATTATGACATGCACTGACCACCAGGGGGCAGACGCTCAATGCAGGAGCTGCCCCCTGGTGGTCAGTACGCTCCTACAGAGGGAGTGTTGCTCATCTGGAAGCCCTGCAACAGTGCTAAGGATGTCTGACTGATGGCTTAGGCCCACTCCCCAGACTGTGAGAGGGTGTAGGCCAGGCTGAGGAACCACCCAGAGTGCACGCATTTCGTGCACCAGGCCTCTAATTATTAATAATGAAATACAACTTCCCTAATGACTGATTACTAGAATTGTGTTGCCTTTATTTCCCTTACACATCTTATGTACAGGCTCACCATTTCTCTCCACTAACACCAGCAGCGGATATTTTAGCAGCCGATTACCATGTCATTAGTCTTGTACTGACTTGTTCACTTTCAGAGAACAAGAAAAATAGGTTTATTTGTGTTATGCTTATTAATTTGTGCAGTTATTCAGTGTCTGGTAAGTTAATGTTAAAGAAAAATATTAATTGTTATTAAAATGTTCTATTATTTTATGTTAGCAATGACTCATTTATTCTAGCCCTTTGTATTCAGCATGTCTCTATTGAAATAAACCTACATTCCTATGAAAATTGAAGCTTTTGTTTTTTGGAAGCGCACACAAACTTAAATCTTATTTATTTGGCCCATGTTAGCCTTTGAGTTTGACATGCTTGCTCTAGGTCAGCCGTGGGCAAACTACGTCCTGCGGGCCAGATCTGGCCCGTTTGAAATGAATAAAACTAAAAAAAACAAGACCGTACCCTTTTATGTAATGATGTTTACTTTGAATTTATATTAGTTCACACAAACACTCCATCCATGCTTTTGTTCCAGCCCTCCGGTCCAGTTTAAGAACCCATTGTGGCCCTCAAGTCAAAAAGTTTGCCCACCCCTGCTCTAGGTGGTGGTACTTCATTGAGCAGTAGTGCCTCTTGAGGTCAAACAATAGCTCTTCATTATCAAAATGTGCCCAGAACTGCTATTTGTTTTTGTTTCTGCAGAATGTGGATGAGTGCCTCACTAAATGAACACAGTGAATGTGGAAATTTTTTGACCATGACTTCTTATTTATTGATCACTTACTTGTACTAGGGCTGATGGATGCTAATTTGATAAATATTTGATGTGCATTGGAGAAATATTTGGAAGGTAGGTTCATCAGGACTATTGATTGTTTAGGGGTAGGGTGAGAGAGGTGAAGAGTCACAAAAATGCTTCTATTTTTAGCTGAGAGACTTCTATGTGCAAAGAAGCTTAAAATCTACACTAATAGAAGAGAAACATGCAAATTGGTGTCCCTCCGCTATACCCACCAGCCAATCAGATGAGTATGCAAATAAACCCAACAAAGATGGCGGTTAATTTGCATACACAGATGCTGAGGGAAGACTGAAGACAATGTAGGGTTAGGGTTAGGGTTAGGGTTTCGGTGGGTTTCGCTCCCTTCTCTGCTTTGCTCTGGCTGCAGGAAGCCCTATTCTTGCAGGAGTCTTCCTGCAACGGGCCTCTAGTCCTATATAATAAAAGAGTAATATGCAAATTGACCCTAATGGCAAATGACTGGGAATGACCGGTTGCTATGATGTGCACTCACCACCAGGGGGCAGCTAGTGGGCTGATTAACCAGGGGGCTCTGTGATTGCCCCAAAGAGGGAGGCCCAGGCTCCCTTCTGCGGGCCATCAATCGGGGGGCTCCGCAGAACTGAGGAGCCAGGGGTGTGTGGTGGCAGATGTGGGCAACATCAGGCCAAGGCAGGTGTGGATGGGGGGTAGGAATGCAGGGCCATGAGGCAGCCAGGGCAGTGAGGCACCTGAGGCTGCAAAGGCCCCAACAGCTAGTACTGTGAAGGCCTACTGTTGCACGAATTTTGTGCATCAGGCCTCTAGTAATTTTATAAGAAGACTGGAGGCTCGGTGCATGAATTCATGCATGGTTAGGGTCCCTCGGCCTGGCCAGCAATCAGGACTGATTGGGGCCAGTCAGGGGGAGTGACCATGGGAGGTTGGCTGTGGGAGCGCACTGACCACCAGGAGGCAGCTCCTGCATTGAGCATCTGCCCCCTGGTGGTCAGTGTGCATCATAGCGACCAGTCGACCAGTCGTTCATAATGGTTTCTTAGGCTTATATATGTATAGATTAGTTCATCAGAAGATAAACTCATGCCACTGGGTGGAGCTGATGTGGCAAAGAAAAGGGAGTTATAATTTGTGGAATATTGTTTCTATTCTGGTCTCCAAGTTGTATACTTTGTATACTAATTTTCACATAACATAACAAAGATATTTTGTAAAGCACAATTGTTTGAAAATAAAATGTATCACCGTGGGAGAAAGCAAACATCTCACCAGTGTAAGGGTTCAAGGAAAAGCTTACTATTTAACTGTTGGGATGATGTATAGCAATTCTCCTTGAATTTTAAGGTGCTGGGCATGGCTTGGGGATCTTGTTAAAATGTGCATGTTGATTCAGTAGGTCTGAGCTGGGGCTTGAGACTCTGAATTTTTAAGAAATTACTCAGTGATGTTGCTGCTCCCTGGGCCACATCTTGTGTTACCTGGATGTAGAGCAAGTCTCAATCTATTAATGGTTATGAAATCAATTTAATGGCTTGTTATAAAGATTCAAAACAGATTTAAAATAGAATAAAAGGAAATTTCTGGATTGATTGTATAGTAAGAATAAGTATTTTTAATGGAAATGCTGCTTCAGTTATGATCCAGTTTATATATACTGGATCATAATATATTTCATGTATTTTTTAAAATCCTGGGTTACAAGCCAAAACATTGGAAACTTATGATTGTGGAGGAAACTTGTACTAACAGATTGAATTATATAACTATTTAGGTCCCTTTTCCTTGAAATTCGATGGTACTTTGCAGTCTCATATCTCTTATTCAAATCTCTCACTCTAACATCACAAAATATACAAAGAGGTTTAAGCATCACTGACTCCATTGATTTTATCCTCATATTGGGAACCCAAAATGTTAAACATGACAAGACATCATGAAAAGGTGTGTCATTTATCTGTGGTTAGTGTTATTATGAAAAAGCCCTGAGATAGTCCCTGCCTCCAGGGTGGATATGTGGTTCTTATTTCAGTTGTTGCTTTCATACTGGGGTCATTTGTTGAATTACAAGAGCCTGCTAGCATCAATTTTTGAATTATAGGCAAAGCTATTTAGGAGTAAAATATGACCCTAAAAGAGTTAATGCCCTTTCCAAAGCTACTTTATTTACAAGGTCATAACTTAGACTCGAAATAAATCTGGTTCATTATTTTTTAAGTGAACAAAGATTGCATTTGAAATTCAATCAAGATACAGTGTCACTTTTGTTATTGCTCTAATTTATAATTTGTACTCAAAAAATCTTTTAAAAAACGTTTTTGATTGATTTCAGAGAGAAGAAGGAAGAGGGAGAGAGGGATAGAAACATCAATGATGAGAGAGAATCATTGATGGGCTGCCTCGACCCCCATTGGGGATGGATCCCGCAACCTGGGCATGTGCCTTGTTCAGGAATGGAACCATGACCTCTTGGTTCACGGGTTAATACACTTAACAACACCAGCTGGGCCCCACATATCTTAGTTTGAAAGATTATAGGCTTACCAAGGGTACCAGTGTGTCTAGGAACACATAGACACATAGACACATGCAGAGTTTGTAAATTTAGTGTTGGAGCAGAGCAACCAAGGGGAAGAGAAAACAGCTGCATATGTAAAGCATGTTTCATTTTAATGAGGTATATATTTCAGTATGGAGTTTTCCTACTCCAGTATTCAGAAGGGTAACTTTGCTGTCTGAGTAGTTACTACTATGTAACTTTCTAGCATCTGAACCAAAGGAATTAGATCCTACAACTCTAGTTCATGTAACTTCTCTAATAAACACCTGAAACAATTTGAATTATGTTAATTAAAATATTGGATACTATATTTACATACCATATAAAATATCTACTATTTCTGTATTTTCCAGTTGTTGCATTACCAGATAATATTTCATTTAAAAACATGAGCTGTTGTTTCAAATAACCTGTTGGATAAAATCAACACAGTATTTCCTTCTTGGGCTAAAAAATAACTAAGTCCAAGTCCAATACAAGTGATGACTACCAATGCTAGAAACATCTAATTTGATCTTATGACATTTCAACAAAATCTGAATGTTTTGATGCAGAAAATGGAATGTGGCAATGCTAGCCACTGAAGCACAAAATAAATAGACTCTGGGGAGAAATAAAAATAATTGAATGCCCTCAACAACATCTGAATGGAACTTAGAAACTGACTTCTCTTGATTCTCTCTCAATCATTCAACTACATACTTATCTTTTCCTACTAAGCCCATACTCAGCAATGTGCTAGGTATGTTAGGAAATACAGGATAAACACGAACTGAGCCCTGTCTTGAAATCTTTTAGTTGCTTTTTTTGAATTGCTAGAATTTCAGAGATGGAAGGTCAAATAGATATATAGTCAATTCAATAGAACAAATCTGCATTTACCTAGTGGTAGATCCTGATATTCTCTTCTTATTCTCAATTACATTACTATTTGGCATATCTCTTATATGGATAAAAATCAAATTATTGACCATGTTCTAAGGGACCAACAATTAACAAGCTAATAGATTGCCTTCGGTTTACATTTTAAATACTCAAGCTAATTGTTTATATGCTAAACTATGTCTTGATTAAAGGTCAGTAAGAAACCTTATTAGAAAAAAACACTGGACTCCTATAGTATGCTTGAATTTCACAAGTTTCACATTTATATTGGTGAGCTAAACTGAGTCATTATTTTATATTGATAAATCAGCTTCATTTGGACATATAACTCATTAGAATTATTTATAGTTGGAGTTTGGATAGAATACATTATAAACATCTTTTTAAAATTTTATTTTTCAATTACAGTTTACATTCAATATTTTTTATATTAATTTTGGGTATACAACATAATGGTTAGATAATCATATACTTTACAAAGTGTTTTCCCCAATATTTCAAGTACCCACCTGGCCACCATACATACTGATAGTTATTACAATATTATTGACTATCTTCCCTATGCTGTACTGTAAATCCCCATGACTATTTTGTAACTACCAATTTCATGGACATATTAATTGCCTTACTGTACTTCAGGCATTGGCTGGTCTTTGGCATTTACTTTTAGATGATATGGTATTTGAATTTCACTTGTTATTTTGAATTATATAAAGAAGTGGAGGCAGTGAGTAAACTTAGATATTTATCACGGATAGTACTTCTTCCTTCAACATATTACTAAGGATAATTTGGTGATTACAGGTGGGCTAGGTCTAATCCGAAGAAGCCAATGAATCCAAGCCTTTGCTTGAGTTGGGTGTACAAAATAAGGTTAGAATGAGTTGGGTCTTAATTACCAAGTCCAAATTCTAAGATTCCATGAATAGCCATCTATATATATAAAAACCTAAGCGACTGGCTGGCCATTCAACTGTTCAACCATTCGACTGGTAGCTATGATGCACACTGACCACCAGGGAACAGACGCTCAATGCACAGGCATGGAAACATGGAACAGACTGATGAATCTCAGAGGGAAGGGAGGGGAGGGCGGGAAGAGATTAACCAAAGATCTTATATGCATACCAGAGGCCCAGTGCATGGATTCATGCACTGGTGGGGTCCCTCAGCCTGGCCTGTGAGGATTGGGCCAAAACTGGAAGTCTGCATCCCCTGAGGGGTCCTGCATTGTGAGAGGGTGCATAAATCTGTGCACCAGACCTCTATTAACTCAATAAATGGCATACTTTTTCAACTGATTTATGCTATAGTTGTTGATGAACAATAATGCTTTATCCATCCCAAATACTACTTACTGTATAATAATCTTTTAATGACCTAGCACAAAAGTATAAAAGTGCTAGGAATTTCAGATACTGGAAGATACCAGTGGCAAAGAGATTTGGGGTAGTAAATACTTTCAAACAATATGTTTACAAATGTCTAAGTAATAGATTGCTAGGAAATGTATGTAAAGACATATTTTTAAATTGAAAACATTCAAAGATAGAAAGGAAAAAATCCATATTTAATATCTCACTGCCAAGATCTAATCATTTTACATAATTGTTAGATAAAGCCTGCAATATACCACATATCTACGTAGGTGACTGCCAAATATATAGAAAAATATATTTTTTATCCTGATTTTTTCTTTCTCCTTTCTCATTGTCATCTTAGTGAATGGGGAGTACACATGCACCATATATATAAAGATAATGATTTTTCTCTCCTGCAAATTTCATTTTTAAGATTTTTTTTAAGTTTTAAGTCAGATACAAGAAGGAGAGGAAGCAATGCCAGACTTTTTATTATTTTCATATTTTCCAAGTCATAATTATTTGCTGCAGTGCTGCTTTATTATCCTTCACAAATAAAGGGTAATGAGGGAAAAAAATGGGTTTTGTTGATTACTACAATTTTTCAACTACTATAAAAGAAGCACTTTTTCTCCAGAAAAAGGGCACACACACACACACACACACACACACACACAGAGACAGACACACACACAGAGAGACACATACACATTCACATAAAGTGAATTGTTACATTGAGTTCCATTCAGCACAGCAGTAAAATATGGCTGAACGAAATGTTCACAGTAAAACGCCCTAACCAGATTCAGGGTACTAAGCTGGTATGGATTTAGCTATGGTTCATTAATCTTTCATGGAAACACAAGAGCAAAAGATAAATCAGGCCATGCCAAACTATAAAGTTCCACCTGCTTTAAACTCTAAAATGACACAAAACATAAAAAGTGACATGTTCAAATGCATCCACTGGTTGAATTGATTTATTATTTTGACATTTGCTACAGATGAAGAAACTGAGGCACAGAGCCTATTAACCAGGTTACAGGGATTGAGCAGTGCCAAGTCCTGACTTCAAGGTTACTGCTATTTTACCAGGATCGTGGAAGTGGCAAGAACTGAGGAAATGAAGGTGGGAGGAGGGCAAATAAAATTCTGTGTAAAACACTGCATTTTAGACAGTTCTACAGTATATGTTAATAATGTCTTTTGCAGAAATAGGAAGATAATGGTGGGATTAAAATTATATATTTAAAGGTTGAAATGTTTCCTGAAGCATGGGGTAGGTATCAGGGAGGCAATAAAAGGCCAAAATCAAACCTGGCAAAATCTCTGTATGTTGAAATCCTATCCTGTAATGTGAAGTAAATAAAACAAAATAGAAAGACCTTAATCATCCTTGACTTCTTATCTGAAATGAGTTCATTACTGATTATCATTTACACAAATTAACCCACATCCCTAAATTTTTCTGGATAATGAACATTATTCCACAATCACTACTTTTGCAGAAACCTGGCAACACAAAGAAAGTAGTTTTATGTGATTTCCCATCAGAAGATAATTATGAACTTTGTACATCCCTTTCCATTTGTATCCTTTTAAAAGTTAAACTTAGCCTTGTACATGTTTTGCTTAGTGTCCTTGTGCCTGGTTTTAATTTTAAATAAAGGGACAAGAAATGCTTTTTGTTTTAAGGGAGAAAAAAATCTGAAAAGCCACTTCAACAAACCCAAGTACTGTCATAGTTTTATTCTACTTCACTAACCTCTTCTACTTGTTAGGAGATTTGATTAGAGCTAACAAGGTTATCAGGTTGTATGTCTATTGTCCTTTTATGACTTCCCTTGGCTGGGTTCCTACAGTAAACAGTGCTGATGTTATGTTTTGTTCAGGCGGCAGCACAAGAGGAAGAGGGAGGAGGAGGGTTTATTGAGGGGACAGGGTCACAGAGCTGTCAAGGCCTTCCCAGTGGCAGATCTGTAGCAACTGCTACCTAAGGTCAATTGTAATCAGTGCCTCAATGTGCTGACCATAGGGCCAGGTCCCCCTTGACTACCTGGAAATGGGGAGTAAACTCTGTATGATTTGTTCTGTTGAAGAGAATTCAGATTGCAGCCAACAGAAGAAATAGGATGAAAGAGGGTGAGAAGTAGCAGGAGAAGCACTGAATCTGCTTAAGGTAAAAGGAGCTCAGGCCTCAATTCAGCACTGATCCATTTTTGTAAATGATTCTCAATCCACATAATCACTCACCAGATTGCTCCAGATAAATCCTCCGAGGGATGAAGGTAATTGTATTTAGCAAAGGAGTTTAAATATAAAACATTGTATGAAACTTAATCAGCTAATAAAAATACAAAGCATATCTATATATAATAGAGAAATATGCTAATTAACTGGGATGCCATAACGGGTCGACCGGACAGGAGGTTGCACACGTAGCATCTGGGGCGGGGTGGCAGGGGCCTCTGCACCTGCGCTGGGGAGTGGCTGGCTGCTTCAAGGTGGGAGAGGGAGACAGGGCTGGACTGACAGCAGCTTTGGCTACTGGGGGGCCCAGGGAGTGAGGCAGGGTCAGACCAGCAGACTGCGGGACCTGGAGAGTGAGGAAGGGCTGGATGGGCAGTGGCCGCAGGGGCTGCTGTGCTGTGGGCCCAGGTCAGGGCTCATGCAGGAAGCAACCAATCAATGTGCCCCTCTCACATTGATGTTTCTCTTTGTCTTTCCATGCTCTCTAAAAATCAGTGTGAAAATATCCCTAGGCGACTTGAGGGTGGGCGGCGCCACACGGTTTCCAATTGTGGGCTGGGGTCCTAGTTTGTTTATATCTCTCCAAGGTTCTTTGGTGTCATATTGTTTTGTCAAAAATGAAGTCTTTGAAATGTGAATAATAGAAATTGGTTGAGTAGAAAATTTAGTGGTCTGCCATGCTGAAGTAACTGCTTGAGCTAAAACTGAACTGAAATGAAGTATTTTAGATGCCTCTTTATGCATCAATGTCTAGTTTTAGCTAATAATCCTAAATGACATTTGTCACATAAATGATTTATCAGTTTCGTACTGCTGCCATAACAAATTACCACAAATTTACTGGCTTAAATCAACACAAATGTATTCTCTTATTGTTCTTGAGCTCAGAAGTCCGAAATGGCTGTCACTGGACTCAAATCAAGGTGTGAGTAGTGCTGTTTTCGTTCTGAAGGCCCCAAGGGGAGAATCTGTATCTTGCCTTTTACAGATTCTAGAGGCCATCTAATTCCTTAGCTGGTGGCACCATTCCATCTTTAAAGCCAGTAATGACCAATCAAGTCTTTCCGACGTTGCTATTTCTCCTGTTCTGACTTCTCTGTTTCCAATTTCGACATTTAAGAGGCCCTCATGATTTCATTGGGCCCACCCAGATAGTCTGGAATAATATCTTTATCTTAAAGTCAGATGATTGGAAGCCATAATTCCATCTGAAACTTACTTAATCTCTGCCATGTAACATAACATATTGACAGATTCTAGGGATTAAGACATAGATACCTTTGGGCAGGCAGTATTCTGCCTGCCACACACAATATTGACAGAGATAATAAGCACTATTAGGCAATTTATATAAGATAAAAGTTAATTCAGTTAATGCTATGAAACAAATTTTTTAGAGTAGATGTGGACAAATCAAGTCAGGCAAATTTCAAATACCCATGAATTATCACAGACATTTTCACATTATTCCCTCTTTTGTTCTTCAGTCTAGGATTCTCATAATATGCAGCTTCTCACACAATTGTTGGGCTACTAGAGGCCCAGTGCACGAAATTCATAGATGGGTAGAGTCCCTAGGCCTGCCTGATGATCAGGGCCTTCTGGCTTCCCTGGTTGCTGGCTGCCAGCTGGGGCCTTCCTTCATTATACGCTGCCCTCTGGTTCGACACATCATAGTGAGTGGTCGCCCAATTATGTCAGTTGTTTTTCAAACTAAATAGCTATTAGTAAGGAAGAAGCCATGTAAGAAATTAGTTTCAAAACAGGACATAGAACCTACCATGTACCATTGAGGTGCTAAGTGCAGATCATGTGATATGAACATGGCAAACACATACATGTCCTCACAAAATTGAGATGTTTATTCATAATTAGAAAGGTAAGCCTTTACTTAAACCCATGCTACTTTATTATTATTTTAAAAATAATTTTTATTGAAAGTATTACATATGTCCCCCTTTTCCTCCCATTGACCCATTCTAACCCACCCCTGCCCTTTACCCCAGGCCTCCACCACCTTATTGTCTGTGTCCATGGGTTATGCATATATGCATATAAATTCTTTGGTTGATCTCTTCCCACTGTCCTCCACACCTCTGCCCTTCCCTATGAGATTCATCAGTCTGTTCAATGCTTCCATGTCTCTGGACCTATTTTGTTCATCAGTTTATTTTGTTCATTATATTCCACATATGAGTGAGATCATGTGATCCTTGTCTTTCTCTGACTGGCTTATTTAGCTTAGCATAATACTCTCCAGGTACCTACATGCTGTCTCAAAGGATAAGAG
>NW_006285716.1:93414-98068 GCF_000327345.1 Myotis davidii
TAGTCTGCATTCCCACCAGCAGTGAACTAGGGTTCCCTTTTCTCCACATCCTTGCCAGCACTTGTCTTTTGTTGATTTGTTGATGATAGCCATTCTGACAGGTGTGAAATGATACCTCATTGTCATTTTAATTTGCATCTCTCTGATGATCATTTTTTCATGTCTCTTGACCATCTGTATGTCCACTTTGGAGAAGTGTCTATTAGGTCCTTTGCCATTGTAAATTGGATTTTTTGTCTTCCTTTTGTTAAGTTGTATGAGTTCCTTATATATTTTGGATATTAACCCTTTATCAGAACCTAGAAGAATTATGTTCTCCCTTACAGTGGGCTCTCTTTTCATTTTGTTAGTGGTTCTTTTGCTGTGCAGAAGCTTTTTATTTTGATGTAGTCCCATTTATTTATTTTCTCCTTACTTTCCTTTGCCCTAGGAGGTGTATCTGTAAACATATTGCCATGAAAGATGTCTGAGATTTTGCTGCCTATGGTTTTTTCTAGGATTTTTAAGGTGTAAATGGTATAAGTTGCTGGTCCAGTTTCTTTTCTTTCTTTTTGTTTGCATTTATCTGTCCAATTTTCCAAGCACCATTTATTGAAGAGACTATCTTGACTCAATGAAGAGACCCTGCCTTCTTTGTCAAATATTAATTGAGTGTAATGGCTTGGGGCGATTTCTGGGGGCTCTGTTCTGTTCCATTGATCTATATGCCTATTCTAGTACCAGTACCAGGCTGTTTTGATTATAATGGCTTTGTAGTATAACTTCATATCTGGGGTTGTGATCCCTTCAACTTTGTTCTTCGTTCTAAGATTGCTGCAGCTATTCAGGGTCTTTTTTGGTTCCATATAAATTTTTGGAGTATTTTTTCTAGATATGTGAAATATATCATTGGTATTTTCATAGGGATCACATTGAATCTATCAATTACTTTGGGTAGTATGGACATTTTAATTATGTTAATTCTACCAATCCATTAACATGATATATTCTTTCATTTATTTATATCTTCTTCTATCTCTTTTTTTAACGTCCTGTAGTTTTCTGAGTACAAGTATTTTTACCTCCTTGGTTGTTTATTTGTAAGCATCGTAATTTTTTTTGTTGCAGTGGTAAATGGGAGTGTTTACTTTCTCTTTTCTGGGAGTTCATTATTGGTGTATAATAATGCCATCGATTTCTGGTTATTAATTTTGTATTGTGCTACATTGCCAATTCTTTTTATTACATCTTGTAGGATTTGGTGGAGTCTTTAGGGTTTTCTATGTACAATAGCATGTCATCTTCAGATAATGAGAGAAACTTATGCTAATTTAATAATATTCATTCAACATTCCAAAAAGGAAGAGGCAACCTTTTGTCCAATGGTGGTCTTCTTTGTAGGACATATTGTAAAACAAAGGGTTAGGCTACATAACCAATGGGTCTGAGAAGCAGTCTGAATTTTTTTTTTATTCTATCAACTGTTCCAAAGCTAATTGGAATTTATATGTCAATTTATTGAATTGTTGTTGCAAAATTTTACCTCAGATTAATTAGGTTAAAGATTAAATTCCAAAGCAGTGTATTTATCTTCATTTTTGAGATAGCTCATTGCGACTGTCATTGAAGTATTCTGAGATTTATACTGACAATTTTGAGTAGATGCTTCTGCCTTGACTAAAGAAACAGACTCCTACGAAACAACCCCGATTCTTGTCCTATATCACTCAAACTCATCATCTATGCTGAGTAACTTAGCAAAATACAACTTCTTAGAATGGCATACATCTGTATGATCTGGTCCTTGGTAAGAAAATTTTCTCTAAGTTATTTCCTACTACTTCTCACTTAATGTTTCCTGAATTAATATCAGACTTCCTATAATTCTCTGCACAAGCCATGTTGTGTGAAGTCTCCGTGCCTTCCCTTTTGCTGTTTCTTGTTTGGCTTATCCCTAGACACACTTCAAGACTTTACTTCGGTTTCTTCTAAAAAATTCCCCGAACTCCACACTTAGCCTATCTTGGGTGGTGGTTCCCTCACCTTTTTTAGTGTTTATGCTCTTCTTGACTTCATGAATGGTCTTAAACTCTTGTTTTCGCAACAATTAGGGAGAAAGTCTACAGGATATTCAAGACATCAGGAGTGATTTACCAGGGCAAACCCTATACTGTTAGGAGAAAATCTAAGTACGAGTGAAATTCAGCAACTGGATCAGAGCTATAAATTCCCAGATGGGTCATCAGTCTCTAAGGGACCAATGTGATTATGCCTGTCCTCTCTGACATCGGATACATCAGGAATTTGATCTTCAGATTTTCACCCTGCACTACCTCTTTAAAGTTGTTATGCACTTTTATTATCATTGAACTGGATCTTTAAACTTTCAAGTGTGTTCTACTATGTTAGAATTGGGTAAACAAATTCATATTCGTAGTTACTTAAAATTGGGTCATATATTCTCAGCCTTAATTTTTTAAGTTGATAATACTAGTCATTTTAATCTATCTAAAGTTTTTTCTATAATTTAAAAAATACAGACTTGCTGACAAAGTATAAATAGAAGTAGTTTCCAAATACTTCTATCTAAATTCACCTCTTTCAGTAAAGGGCATTTTTAACTGGAGAAAATCTCTGAAACATATCTATGGTCTTAGATTTTCCCCATGACCATTAATATAAATTTTATAATGAGACTCCCTTTAGGTAGTCACCAGACTATTGATGAAAATAGATAATTTAAGTTCTTGCTTGAGGGTTGGGACTGAGTGAAAAGTTGACAAGCTGGATATAACAGGTGACAACTGATAAAAGCTATAGTTACTCTTAGCTTCATTAAAATCCTCTTTCTGGCTAAACAGACCTTCCCACACTTGCTGATGACAACTGATAGAATTTCTATCTCATGGTTATAGAGAACATATCAGCTTTCCAGAAGAAGCAAGGTACACTTCCTTATGCACTAACCATGCTGGCAAGATTGTCAGGCAAAATGACAGCCAGGATCTTCCCTTCTGCCAATAAATTGGAGGAACAGCTATAAAGTAAGCGTGTGTGTGTGTGTGTGTGTGTGTGTGTAAATTCTTCTGTTTTGCAAAGGTACAACCTGACATAAAAGGATTTGAAACAGATCTAAAACCAGCACTATAACCCAAATAATAGTTTTTAGTTATTTAAAAAATAAGAAATAAAATAATGAAAACGGATTTATGTTAGGGGTAGACACAGAAAAAATGCTTTGTGTTGAAAGAAACAAGTAAAAACTATTTTTATGAATATGAATTTTATAGAACTTTTCATCAAGCATAGATGTGTGTGGGAATGAAGGTTGTAAGAAATTGTTTCAAATGTTAAAAAGTTTATTTTTTCTATTCAAACCTACTTTGTGTTTGCTGCAATGGTATGAGAAATTTTATAGTCTTGTAGCCATACCCAGAAGACATGAAAACATTTTGATTAAATCCAAAATAAACTCTTTTATTTAGTGGAAGCACTAAGCCATGATGGAGAAGTGAATGTTACAAAGCTTTTTTTTTATCCTTTGGCAGTGGAATAGAAAGTCTTTAGAAGGATTGAAATTGTCACTATGGACCTAAGAGATGTCTCTTTTATTCAAGCCTAGGGATCAGCTTCAGTCATCGTGGGAGAATTGAAATTCTTTTTTCCTCATTACAGAATAGACTATAGAGAGCAGGATGAGGCAAGGAATTTTGATTACCAAGAATTAACTTCAGGTAATAGGATTAGAGCTTTTTAATTATAAAGGTCACTAGGCCAAATTTCAGTTACGTCAATGAAAACCAACTATATAAAATAGTGTAAAGTCTATTTTTTTCTGGTATTCCATCAACTAGAAATTTCTGTTCATGGGTTCTACTACACAGATCATTGAAAATTATTTTCACTAGTGATTCTGAGACCCTGGAACATCGTGGAAGCTTTCCCAAATTGTCAAAGAAAGATGGAATGATTTCAGTATCATTTGAATGTTAAACATATTTTGTAGCATTCACGTGCTCTTAAAATTGAGGATCCAAGTGCAGTGCAAAAGTATAGTACCTTCAATTCAACAGATTATTTGACTAATGAAAAATATAATTTTAAAGTCAGATTTAATATAGGGCCAGACCAAATGATTTTGTTGACATTATATGGCTTGTAGGCTGGACATTCCCATCCCCTGCTTTAGATGAAAAATTGGAAACATTTAATGGTATGAAAAAATTTAACAACTGATCTATACCTAATTTTCTAATTTTAGATTTTAATGAAAAAGTACCCATTTTATCAACTATGACATTTTCCCCAACAAAAATCTTTATTGGTTGTTAGGACTTTCTTGCTAGTCTAGTTCATGGAAAGAGGTTCCTATTTTATTGCCAATGAATATGCTATTCATGATTTCTTTAGGTGTCTATCGAAAATAGCAATGGGCATTATGTCTAAGATATTTTTGTTATGATATCGTGTTCATTTGTAGGCTTATTATCCTGTTGTCCCTCAAATCCATCTTCTGCCTTTTTTTCTGACCTACTTTATGGCCCCAGGAGTCTGAACACTGTGAATGAATATCCTGAGCTCCTGGCTGGATGGCTTCAGGTTGGATTTGGCCAATGGGGGGTCATCAGCAAATCAAAGATTGGGAGAAGAAAAAGAATAAGGTCAGGGTATTCAT
>NW_006285716.1:99202-105822 GCF_000327345.1 Myotis davidii
GCAGCTCTTCCTTGATTCCGGTTCTCACTGGGCTCTGTTTCTTTCCCTTACCCATTCACGCCTAAACGTGGTAATTGCTTCCCATTGTTGCTAGTCTCTGGGTGCCTCATTGTATCTAATTCCCCCCCTTAACTTTGTGTTAAAATATCTTAATTATATTTACTACTGGAATCTTGACTTACAATTTCTTTAAGGAGTGTTATAATTCCCAGGAAGAAAATACTAGGCTTATAAGAATTTTGTTTTCTACAAAACAGAACAAAACTTCGACATGGTTGCCTAGTATTCAACTGCAAGGTATTGTGATAAGTAAGGTTAACAATGAACCTCCAGGAGACTTTGGGAGTCAGAAACATACTTGATCTCTTGGAGTTTTGTTATAGACCAGTGGTTCTCAACCTTCTGGCCCTTTAAATACAGTTCCTCATGTTGTGACCCAACCATAAAATTATTTTCATTGCTACTTCATAACTGTAATGTTGCTACTGTTATGAATCATAATGTAAATATCTGATATGCAGGATAGTCTTAGGCGACCCCTGTGAAAGGGTCATTCGACCGCCAAAGGGGTCACGGCCCACAGGTTGAGAACCGCTGTTATAGGCTCTGTTCTAGTCTTTCTGCATTGTATCTCACTTAGGCCTTTAAGTCCACACTGATGTCAGAGAAAAGTGAATCAGACATGGAAGTTATCATGTCATTCCTCTGCTCAGAACTGCCCATGATTTCCAATACCTACTAGGTTCTTCAATTACAAACTCCCGTTTGTCAATTACAAACTCCTGTTTGCAGCCTACATAGCCAGTATTAGCCCCAGACACTTTCCCTGTCACACTCAGTGGAACCACTTGGAGTTTTGAAGGACTCTGTACTCTCCTATACTCTATAACTTGAATGCTCATCTTATTTGTCTGGCTGTCTAATTCTCTGAGATGTTTACCTCGATTTCTCAAGACAGATTTAAAGTTTCCCTTTACTATGCTTCCACAGTTCTTTGTAGAGTCTTCCATTATAATATTTATTTTGTATTACTGAAATTGTTGATCCATTTGTCTGTCCACAAGACTGTATGCTTCTTAAGGTACTCTACATGCTTTTGTCATTGCATTTTCATGCTAAACAATGTCTGGCACGTCATTGAAATAATCAATTGGTGGTTCTCCATCTTGGCTACACATTAGAATCACCAAGGGAAATTCTTTAAAAAATCTTGATGCCCAGGCCTTATCCCATCCAATTGAATTAGAATCCACAAAGTGGGGTGGGGATCCTACATCAGTTTATTTTAAATTCCCCAGGTGATTCTAATGTGTAGCTACGGTTGAAAACTGTGATAAGTAGTTGTTGAATGAATCAATAAGTGTTAAAGGCAATTTAGAAGAAATAAAGGATGCACTAGAATGTCAATAGTCATTTTCTTTGATTAATGGTAACTTTGCATTCTTTTTATTTTTCTATATTTTTAAGATTTCCTACTATATATCATCTCACTATTATAAAATATAAAATTATTAAGTGACTTTTATCTATTAGCACTACGCAATCTAAATGTTTCATAAATAATGGTATTTGGGGATTAAACCAAAGATTTTACTTAAAAACCTTAGGCACATCACCTGATCTGTGTGTGTCTGTGTGCTCAAGAGGTTGAAGGGACAAATCCCTTCAGTCAGTGACCTGGTATTGCTCCATTCACTATATTTACCATTCAGTTCCATTGATTATTTACAAAAAGGAACAGGATTGAGGAGACAGCTATTAAATAATGGTCCTGCTTTCACATTTAACAGAAAGGAGATGACCAACATATGTCTTTTGCTAGGCAGGGCTGTGGTATTTGGGCAAAAGTATTCACATGCTACAATAAAAGAGAAAAACATTGTAATGATAATGATAAAGTTCCACCAGCATTTAGACTACAAATAATTACAAATGTCAATGTTTTTCTAATCCGAGGAAGAAGGTAACATTTTAAGAGAAATTGAGGGAAGGTTGCTGTGCCTTTAACAGATGAGGATGACTGGTCTTTGGTGATATACTCTAGAGCCTAGGAAAAGTCACTGCCCAACTTATGGAGAAGGGATATAGCTTGGCTCAGACTTGTATCCTTGGATACAGAACACAGTTGCAGAATGCAGGACCAACTTTTGCTTTGTTAAATCTGCCTGCATTAATAAATCTGTAGTGTGCTAGCCTCTCTTTTATTGGGATCAGTTTAGAGGTACGGTGGTAGGAGTGATGATGTATTTAGTAAAACAATTTCTCTGAGTTCCAGTCATGGAGTGCTTAGTTTGGAGAGAATTTTAGCCAAATCCTTTTGTTTGATATAAAGAAGTCATGGCCCTTTAGAAAGGGAGCCAACATCCTGAGGTTACCCAGTAAGTTTGTGGCAATACTCTAGATGCCAATGTGCCAGACCAGGCTGTCTTTTTTTAAAATATATATTTCATTGATTTTTTTTACGGAGAGGAAGGGAGAGGGATAGAGAGTTAGAAAGATCGATGAGAGAAACATTGATCAGCTGCCTCCTGCACACCTCCTACTGGCACTCTATCCACTGAGCCAAACCGGTTAGGGCAAGACCAGACTGTCTTGATAACACCAACATTCTTCCCATGCAGGCAGTGATGCCACTGGGGGTCACATGTCCTTTGGGATGCTCTGGTAGGTACACTGGTGGTGTGTGAACACACCCTCTGTCACTCAGTGGACTGTGAAAGGAAGCAAGACATCCATTAAGGATTCATCTGTTCCTTGTCTGGGGTGGGGATTTACTTAACAGTAACTCCTTCCCAATTTTGAATGTTACAATTTTTAATTGAAGTATATGACTTTCCACAGGGTGTCATCTTAGAGCTAGAATAAAGAGTAAAACCAAGGCCCAAAACCACTGGTGAGAGCCGGTGGAAGGCTTTCTTTCCCTTCTATACTTGTGGAATGTACATGCTCTGGTCCGTCATTGCAGAAGCAAACAAAATGAATTACAGAGATGTTTAACCTTTATTAATCTCAAGAATTTAAGGATTCTCACCTCTTTGGCCAGATAACCTATTACAGAAACAATGTTTACACACTATGTTGAAAGAAACAATTTTCTATATTACCAAGAAACATGTATAGAATGCCTAGTACTGTACCTAGAATAGATTAGGTATGCAATAATGGTAGCTACTCCTAATACTTTACCATTAATCGGCTATCCTGTGAAGAGTAGCAAGAGTGGAAGTGAATCAGTTTCTCTTTAAACTACATATTGGTAATATCATGTAAATAATGACTTGTAGGCATTTCTAGTAAAATCCAGAAAATTTGGGGATGGAGAGAAAAGTTGTGGTAAAGGATTTTTGTCAGAATGTGGATACAAAATACTGAAATCAGCTCACAGGCTCCAAGATAAAATGTCAACTGAACTCTTTTAAGAATCAGAAATTGAAGGATGGAGCTGGGCTGTTGATCAAAGACTATAATTTTTCTGGATCTTCCAGTTGAGCATGTTGAACAGTTTTGGCTTTTTTCCCCAAAACCTTTGGTAATCATAGTTTCTTTTTTCATATAATCTTTAGAATTGATCAGAACTAGACAAATAAACATTTTTTTCTCTCCATCTCCCTCATTATCTTTCTTAAAGGTTTGAAATGCTTTATGGGTAAAGGTGCCTGTTCACCCAAATAAAATTCTTTAGTGGTCAAAATGGAAATGATGAACTTTATTGTGAAAATGACCAACTAAAAAGAGTGCAGTTTTTAATAATTTGAACCAAGAATCTTTTTAAAAAATACATTTTATTGATGTTTTACAGAGAAGAAGGGAGAGGAAGAGGGATAGAGAGTTAGAAACATCGATGAGAGAGAAACATCGATTCAGTTGCCTCTTGCATGCCCCCTACTGGGGATGTGCCCACAACCCAGATACATGCCCTTGACAAGAATCGAACCTGGGACCCTTGAGTCCGCAGGCCAATGCTCTATCCACTGAGTCAAACTGGTTAGGGCTGAACCAAGAATGTTGATTGTTGTAACTAATATTAAAATTGGCTGGACTCAAAGGGTGGAAACTAAGTACAAAGCACTTTTATATATTCAGAATATTTTCATGACTGGTTTTAAGGGAAATGATGTGTATATGGGTCTTCATTAAAGCACATAAAAGCTATAAAGAGCTAAACAATCATGAGAGTCACTGCATGAATAAGATGCTTATTTTTATAGAGATAAAACAGCTGGGGGACAGTCTATTCTTTTATTTCTTACTAGAGGCCTGGTGCATGAATTCGTGCATGGGTGGGGTCCCTTGGCCTGGCCAGAGATCTGGGGGAGGGACCGCGAGAGGTTGCTGGTGGGTCTGCCTCAATCAGGGCCCATCGGGGCTGGCTGGCAGGGGGGCAGGAGGAATCATGGGAGGTTGGCTGTGGGAGAGCACGGACCACCAGAGGGCAGGTCCTGCATTGAGCATCTGCCCCCTGGTGGTCAGTGCATATCATAGTGACCGGTCGACTAGTCGTTCGGTCATTTGGTCACTTAGGCTTTTATATATATAGATATGTATACCAACTTAGCTGATCATGTGGGTTAGTAGAGACAAATGGAGTCAGTTAGATAAATCAATCATCAGGGCCTTTTAACCAGGATTTATATTAAATTGTTAAGAAGAAGAAGACTGGTTTTGATTCCTACATCTCTTCACATTCTTTTTTTTAAAATTTTTGTTTTATTGCTTAAAGTATTACAAAGAGTATTACATATGTCTCCCCCCCATCCTTTGACATTCCCCTGGCCTCCCCTACCCCCCAGTGTCTTATGTCCATTGGTTATGCTTATATGCATGCATACAAGTCCTTCAGTTGATCTCTTACCCCTCCCCGCTAACCCTCCCTAGGCTTCCCACTGTCTCTTCACATTCTGAATTTGGGATTCAGTGATATGAAATGTGGAAGATAAAAAAATGAATAAAAACCAGCTCCTGATCCTAAGTAGTTTACATTTTAGGAGCAAAGATAAGGCATGATCATGTCATCAACATACCCTGCTTAACTAGCTTAGTTACAAAATAAGGTTACATTTCTTTTAAATGTCTAACTAATGCCCTAACTGGTTTGGCTCAATGGGTAGGGTGTTGGCCTGTGGACTGAAGAGTCCTGGGTTCGATTCCAGTCAAGGGCACATGTCCTGGTTGTGGGCTCAATCCCCAGTAGGGGATGTGCAAGAGGCAACCAATCAGTCATTCTCTCTCATCATTGATGTTTCTATCTCTCTCTCCCTCTTCCTTCTTCCCTGAAGTCAATAAAAATATATTAAAAAATAAATATCTAATAACTATCTGTATTCATTAACTTCTGAGACAGTGCTAGACATAGAGTAAATGATAAAAAGTTTGTGATTCAGTTATTTATGTAATATTATAACTGACTATATATGACTAGGTTTTCTCAAACAGGATTAATTGAATTTAAATGTTTATCCTGTATCTTCCAATATACAGGGTGGGGCAAAAGTATGTTCGTGTGTAAATTAATATAATAATTAATAAATAATAATATAAGAATAAACTCTTGTTTCATGTGCTCACAACTGTAAACCTACTTTGCCTGTCCTGTATTGTACAGTGTTTATTCTTCTTCAGTAAAGCAATGGCCATTAAATACCAAAGCGGAAATTTTCTTAAACTAAAACGAATTAGAACAAAATGGATTGGAAACAACCTAAATTCCCATCAATGGATGAATGGATAAAAATGATGTGGTGCATATGCACAATGGAATATTATTTGACCATGAGACAAAAGGAGGAAATCCTGCCATTTGTGATAGACTTTGAGCACATTATACTGAGTGCAATAAGTCAGAGAAAGACAAGTACTGCATGATATCACTTATATGTGGAATATAAAATAGTCAAACTTGTAAAAAAAGAGAGTAAAATGGGGGAAGTATATGATTGGTGTTGCTTAAAGGTGCAAACTTGCAGTGAGTAGTAAATAAGCCATAGTGATCTAGTGCACAGTATGATGACTATAGACAACAATATTATAATTATGTAATATGATAAATATTGCTACAATAGCAATCATATTACAATATATCAAAGTAATCCATTTTACACCTTAAATTTACACAATGTTTTATGCCAAATCTATATACATAAGACCCTAATATGCAAATAGACCAAACTGCGGAACAACTGAATAACTGAACAACGGAACAATCGGTCACTATGACGTGCCCTGACCACCAGGGGGTGCGTGTGGAACATGATGGGCATTGGTCGTGGCAGGATGGTGGAGCAGGTGAACGGGGGCACCAGACCAAGGTGGGGCACCAGTTACTGTCATCGGGGCGAGCCTCTGGTGGTTACTGAAAATTCTTTGCTCCCATGTGCTGCGGTCCCGCCCTGTGCTTGCACCTGCTGTTGGTACCGGCTCTGCTAACACCCACTGCCAGCCCCGATCGCTTGGTACCATCAGCAGATGCGAATGGCAGATGCTGTCCCTGATTTCCCTTAGGGCTTCTCCACTTCCCCCTGCTCCTGAGGGGCGATCGAGGCAGCAGCTGCCACTAGCACCCATTGCTGGTGCCGGTCCCAATTGCTCCATGCTGTCAGCAGGTGCAAGCGGGGCTGGCACCA
>NW_006285716.1:105982-112087 GCF_000327345.1 Myotis davidii
AGTGCACTGGGTCCCTAGTGTATTCAATAAAAAGTAAAAAGAATCAGAGAAGTACTTGCATGGAGCTCAAAAATGGAGAAAACAAAACTCTTAGTGTATCACCTCTTCAACAAAACCCACAAGTAAAAGGCAACTTTTTTATTGCCTGAAAATGCGGGGTGTCCAAAAAAAAATATATGCATACTTTGAATAATTATTAATTCCAATGGGAATGAAAAGAAACATATAATCTCAATTCTATTATAAGACTTTATTTTTTCCCTTAAGTTTTAAAATCCTTCCTAAAAACTGCTCCTTTCCAAATGTTTTTACATCTTCCTGTGTTATGGTCAATGTTCTATTCTATTAAAGCAGCTTATTTGTTAACAGTCTATATGATCTTTTTAAATAATTAAATTTATTGATTAATAAGATCATATAGGTTTCAAATGTACATTTCCTTGATACATGATCTGTATATTGGATTGTGTCAATGTTTTATTCTATTTAAGGCAGCTTATTTGTTAATAGTTTATGTCATCTTAATTGAATTTTGAACCTTTTTTAAAAAAAATACACACACACACACAAGGGTTACTTGATGAAATAAAGGTTCGTGTCACTCAACTGTGCCCTTTCAGGATTTCATTAAGATAATGAGACAATACAAACTATAAATAAGCAGAGAAAACAAAACAAGGGAAAAGATCAAGGAAGTTATTTTTACCTAGATAAATCTGACTATGCAACTGCGCAAAATACACTTAATGGTCTTATAATTTTTTATTCAGTTTCAAACTCTATATTCTTCACAATGAATTTCAATGAACAATATATCTCTTTTCCCCCAGCTTTATTAAGACATAATTTTCATTCAGTATTTTGTATGTTTAAGGTGAACAACATGTTGATTTGATACTCTTACAAGACTGGAAAATGATTACCACCATACGATTAGCTAATACCTTCATCACTTCATACAATTGCCATTTCTTTTTTGTGTGAGAACATTTAAGATATATTTTCTTAGAACTTTCAAGTATGTAATACAGGATTAAATTAGCTACAAAATATTTCCTGAGAAGTATTGTGACACAAAGTAACCCCCAACTTCTAATCTCACACTATTCATTAGTTATAAATGCCATGCAAATTGGTATTCTTATAATAATGAATAAAGAAATTGAGTATTTACTAATTTTGAATTTTCAATAACAAGTTTTCCACAGTAAGCAAAACATGTCATTTGTTTCCCAATATTTTGAAATTAACCAGAACATAATTGTATGCTAATAAAGTACAAAAAATGCTCATGGTGGATAATTTTCCCCACTTTTCAGATAAAGGTTAGATGCCACAGGGACATAATAAAAATTAGCTTCAATGAAACAAACTTTAAAAATATTTTTAATAGCTTTTATTGATTTTTTTTAGAGAGAGAGAGGAAGAGAAGGAGAGAAACATCACTGTGAGAGTGCAACATTGATCGGCTGCCTCCTGCACGTCCCCTACTGGGGATCGAGCCTGCAACCTGGACATGTTCCCTGAACAGGAATGGAATTGGCAACCTCCTAGTGCATGGGATGATGCCCAACCCACTGAGCAACACTGGCCAGGGTCAATGAAACAAAGTAAATAAAACAAACAAGTAAATAAGATAAACCACTGAATTAATTGCAGTGCTTAGTTTAGCATCTTAACCATTACAGGGATGTACTAATGTTTGCTAAATTGAACGAAGTGCTATCACTTTAGATAAAATATTTTATTCTAAGTCATTTTATTAAGCCCTTTGATCAATTCAATATGACCTTGCTATAATTGACAATGTCCAGAAATAGTAATTATTTTTATAGAATCTAAGTAACCAAGGTCATCTTTATGGATGCCTGAATATGAACTAAACTGAAAATAAGTATTTTTTTTTATCCTCACTAGAGGAGATTTCTTTTTTAAAAAAATTAAATGTATTGGGGTGACATTGGTCAACACAATCATATAGGTTTCAGGTGTGGGTTTTTATGTTACAAGATTTGTATATTGTACTGTGTGCCCACCACCCAAAGTCAAATCCTCTTCTGTCGCCATATATTTAGGGCGCCCTTCACCCTCCACCCCCTTCCTTCTGGCAACTACCACACTGTTGTTTATGTTCGTAAGTTTCAGTTTTATATCCCACATATGAGTGAAATCATATGGTTCTTAGCTTTTTCTGATTGACTTATTTCTCTTAGCATAATGTTCTCAAGGTCAATCCATGTTGTTGCAAATGGCAGTATTTCATCCTTCCTTATGGCTGAGTGGTATTCCATTGTGTATATGTACAACATCTTTATATAGTCCTCCATCACAGGACACTTTGGTTGTTTCCGTGTAATGCTACAATAGAACATGAAGAACTTTAGAAAAGGAGGAATTCACCATCCACAAATGTTAGTGCTTGATTTGTGGGGAAAGTTTGCAAATAGTTGAAAACTACCACGATCTTTAGATTCAGGAATTTTCTTCGATCAGATTTATTATATGTGAACTATCTCAAGTTTTTCTTAGTTGTTTAATTGTTAAACAGAGAAGTAATTTGCTATTAGTGTATCTGATTTTGTAATATTTAATATATATACTCAAATTTACATTGACCAAAATTTACTATTACTTTGTGCTATTTGGAAAAGACTAAGGAACTCTTAGCATTATGTTAGACTTTGAAAAGTAGCTGATTGCCCTAGCTGGTTTGGCTCAATGGATAGAGTGTTGGCCTACGGACTGAAGGGTCTTGGGTTCGATTCCGGTCAAGTGTACGTACCTTGGTTGCAGGCTCCTCCCCAGCCCCGGCCCTGGTCAGAGCTCATGCAGGAGGCAACCAATCAATGTGTTTCTCTCACATCGATGTTTCTCTCTGTCTTTCCATCTCTCTTCCACTCTCCCTAAAAATCAATGGAAAAATAACCTCGGGTGAGGATTAACAAAACAAAACAAAACAAAAAAACACAAAAAAAGCAAAAGAAAGAAGAAAAGTAGCTGATTATCACATGCAACCCTTAGCACACCTACCTTCGCATTATAATGATGAGCTATGGAGAAATACACTTGATTCCTGGCTCCCCATTCTTAACATTAGGCCAGAAAATGTAGCTTCTCTTAGTTGAGTTTATGCATTGTAATTAATGACAAAAGGCAAAAATATCCCATTTTACCCTTTTATCTCCATTACATCCTCTTTGCCTTGATTTTCACTAACTATGTCTTTATGGGGCTATAAAGGTACATCAAAGGAAGTCTTCTCTTTTGCAAGCCATTTGGATGACTACACAGTTTCTGATTCAGGCTGTGAGTAACCTGCACAAGGAGCAAACGAGTAGATTAATGCAGTCATCAATAAAGATATCTGACTTCGATTTCTACATTATTTTAAAAAATGGAAAAAATAATACCTGAGCTGTAGAAAAGTGCAGCAAAAAGTCCTTTTAAAAAACAATGACTAAAAGTATAACAGATCCATTCAAACGATTATTGTTATTCTGTGAAAAGGACAAGTTTGAGGTTAACGTGACATTATCTATGTAATATTACAAAACCTCTTGGCCTTGAAAGGTATGTCAACATGCTACCAGCTTTGGGTTACCTTAGTAACCAATAGCATAAGGCCTTGTGAGTATTTAGTGACCAAGGAAAGTGGAAAGCCATTTAGGTGTTCTAAGTGGAACCAAAATATATTTTTTCATTGCATCAAACCAGTTTGTATTCTTTTCTTTCCTCATTTCCAAGCTTTTAGAATAAATTTACAATGTTTTAAAATAATTTGGTTAAAAAACAAGAGCAAAAAATAGTACAAGGAAATCCAAGACAAATAATTAATTGTGCTTTAGAGATAAATAACAGTTTGTATTAAATCCTCAATTTATTTATTTATTATTTTTAAATATATTTTTTATTGTTTCAGAGAAAGAAAGGGAGAGGAAGAAAGAAATAGAAACTTCAATGTTAAGAGACAATCATTGATCAGCTGCCTCCTGCCTAGAGAGAGAGAGAGAACAGCAATGATGAGACAGAATGATTGATCGGCTGCCTCCTACATGCCCCACACTGGGGATCAAGCCCTCAACCTGGCCATGTGCCTGGACCAGGAATGGAACCGTGACCTCCTGGTTCATAGGTCCACGCTCAACTACTGAGCCACACTGGTTGGACTGAAATCCTCAATTTAAATTTACATTAAAATAGACCAAAAAAGTCAATCTGCTGATGGGCATAACTGAATGGGCAGATCTGATACCCTTCATGGTGATGTTTCTATCGCAGAGGAAGTGATTTGAAACACTAGAGGTCATTCTTGGTTACATTTTTGAATTTAGATAAATTTGTTGCTTTAAAACAGCCGAGATCAGTACATTTTCAGTGTGTATCTTGATATAGTTGGATAGCTCAAATGTAATTTCAGTGATATCTTGGTGTAAATGATCAGGCTGAATAGAATATGAGCAATTGTTAGTGACTGGGGATGTGTCCATTCAGTCCCTCCTTCCCACAGCTCATGAGGAAGGAAGCAAGGTAAGAAAACGCGCTCCTTGCCTACTGCTGCTCCTCCATCTACCACGCTGCCTTTGCAACGTCACCATGAAGGGTCTCAGATCTGGTCACTTGGTTATGCCAATCAGTGGGTTGACTTTCTCTTTTGTCCTTTTACCACAGAACACTTGTTTTTCTAGGAGGGTCCTAGCAAAACAAAAGAGAACTGAGGCTTTTTTAAAACACCCTAAGTTGGAATATAATTTACATGCCATAAAACGCACCCATTTTAAGGATACACTTAAATGGGTTTTAGTATATTTACAGAGCTGACCTGCTAGCACTACAACCTAATTTTAGAATATTTCCATTTCCCTCAAAAGAATCCCTGTACTATTAGCAGTCACACTCCATTCCCATCCCTCATGCTAGCTAAGCACTGATCTACTTTCTGTTTATATAGATTTGCCTGTTCTAGACTTTTCATATAACTGAAATCATATAATAGGTGGCCTTTTGTGTTGGAATTCTTTCACTTAGCATGTTTTGTATCATCCCCTTTTCATGCTGAATAATATTTCATTGTATTAGGTAAACCACAACTTATCTATTTTTTAAACATATTTTTATTGATTTCAGAGAAGCAGGGAGAGGGAGAGAAAGATAGAAACATCAATGATGAGAGAGAATCATTGATCAGCTGCCTCCTGCACACCCCACACTGGGGATGGAGCCCACAACCCAGGTATGTGCCCTGACCGGGAATTGAACTGTGACCTCCTGGTTCATAGGTTGACACTCAACCACTGAGTCACACCGGTCAGGCAATTCTTGCATTGATAGACATTTGAATAGTTTCTACTTTTTTCTATTATGAATAATGCTGCTATGAACTTTCATGTGGATATGTGTTTTAATTTCTCTTGGATGGATACGCAGGAGTGGAATTTCTGGGTATTATGGGAGCCTTACCTTTAATCATTTGAGGATCTGCCAGACTATTTTCCAAAGTGGCTGCACTATTTTATATTTCCACCAATAATGTATGATGGTTCATATGTCTCCACATCCTCTTTTGATTTTAGCCATCCCAGGGAAATCTCATTGCGGTTTTGATTTGCATCTCCTTTATGATTAATAATATTGAGCATATTTCTACGTGCTTAGTCGTCTGTATATCTTCTTTGGAGAAATGTCTATTCAGATCCATTGCACATTTTTTATTGGGTCACTTGTCATTTTATTAAATTTTAAGAGTTGTTCAAATATTCTAGGTAAAGTCTCTTATTAGACATATGATTTGCAAATATTTTCTTAGTTTGTAGAGTGTCTTTTCACTTTCTTAATGGTGTCTTTTGAGGTGCAAAATTTTATGCAGGCAGTTATAGGCCTTTAATATAATAAACTGACCATGGTATTCAGTTTCAAGGAAATTTAGTGCATTAGTTATATATTGCAGCTTAACAAATCACCACAAATTTAACAGCTTAAAGCAACACAAATTTATTATCTTACAGTTTCCCTGGGTTCAGAATTTGGCACATTTTAGATGGGGGTCCTCTGTTCAGGGTCTTGAAAGACTGAAATCAAGATCTTGGCCAGCTGTGTCCCTATATGGAA
>NW_006285716.1:112169-114218 GCF_000327345.1 Myotis davidii
TGGAAACATTAATCTCCTTAAGGTTATACTACTGAGATCCCTGTTTTCTTGCTTTCTGTCAGCCAGGATGGCCCTCAACTCCTAGAGGCCACTCTCTGGTCCTTATCCTGTGGCCTCCTCCATAAGCCAATTTCTAACATGACCATTTGCTCCTTCAAGGCCAGAAGAAGAATCACTCTCACACTTTCAATCTGTTTGACTTCAGGAAGGACCAAACCTCTTTTAAATACTCACCTGTTCACATCAGGCCTACCCAGGATAATCTCCCTTTTGATTAACCCAAAGTCAACTGATTAGCAACCTAATCATATGATAGTTATATCCCATCAGAGTCACAGGTTCTCACCACAATCAAGGACTCTATAGGTGTGTCCACCAGGGGCTAGGAATGTTAAGGGACATTTTAGGATTCTGCCTACCACATATTGAAAAGCTAACTTCTACTCTATTTCAGTATGGAGAGATTTATACAGGAAGCATTTTAGTTATTTCTTTTGTGATTTTCACTTCTATTTAGAGGTGAAAAACAAAACAACATGGAGTTTTTACATCCAAGTTGTTATACTCACCAGATTTTGTTTCTGAGAGAACAAAAGGATAAGAGTGAATAGGTAAAGAAAAGATTTTAATAAACAGACCATGTTTCAAATAATTATACTATATGAATATTACCAAAGCTAAAGGTACTGAAATAGTAGTGTTCTCATGAAATGTCTTTATTTGAAAATCCATTTTAAAGGTAAAATAATTTTATTTGTATTTTCTCGCACTTTTATTGAGAAGGATAAAATACTTTAAATTTAATGTTTCAAATATTTCTGTTAAAATCAAACTTCTCTTCCCACTCCTGCTCCTTTCTTATGCCCAAGCAAGGAAGGAATGGAATAGTTTGCTTATATGGTCTCAGAATAAATAAGAGAGCAAATATTAGTGAAAATAATAATCTTGGATGATGCATTATTGCTGCTTTAGTATGTTATTTTTTACTAGAGGCCCAGTGCACAAAATTCATGCACTGGGGGTAAGGGGTCCTTCAGCCCAGCCTGTGCCCTCTTGTAGCCCGGGAACCCTTGGGGGATGTCTTTTGCACTGCTGCAGAGGTGGGAGAGGCTCCCACCACTGCTGCTGTGCTAACCAGCCATGAACCCGGTTTCTGGCTGAGTGGCACTAGCCCTGTGGGAGCGCAATGACAATCAGGGGGCAGTTCCTGCATTGAGCATCTGCCCCCTGGTGGTCAGTGCACATCATAGCAACTGGTCATTCCACTGTTTGGTTGATTTGCATATTAGCCTTTTATTATATAGGATTTTACAATGCTCTGTGGCTTTAAATAACTGAGGCTTCTGATAACTGAATATTCTTGGAAAGACTAAAATCCCTTTACTATTTCTTGCTTAAAACAATTTGGTGATGACATTATATTGTATAACTGAACTTTGCCAAGAGAGGAAAATTTAAATTTTCTCACCAAAAAGAAAAAAATGATAAATTTGTGAGGTGATAGGGGTATTAATTAACTAGATGCAGGGAATCCTATTACAATGCATCCATATATCAAATCATCACAATGTACACTTTAAATATCTTACAATGGTATTTGTCAGTTATACCTCAATAAAGCTGAAATAAAAAAACAATTTGGGATGCAATGTTGGTTTTGGAAGATGAGTTACAGCTTGAGTCAGGAAAGCATTTAATCATGACTGGTGAACTGATGGCATTATCCTGCCAGATAAGAGCAAGGAACTAACCTGGGAAAGAATTCAAGTTTGTCCACTACTATGGCGCAGATGTATCTGATTGCCTCTAATGAGCACGTGACCTGATCAAAGAAGAATTTATTTGTAGGGGTTGCTAGGAACTTGGAAGAGAACTCATTTGATGGTGCTTGCCTTAGTTTGTGTTTTCTAGATTCAGTACCTGAAACAAGGATTCAAGTTCAAGTTTAATTGGGAAGTACAGGCAACTTTGGTAAAGGAATAGGGTCATGAGACAGGGCAGGGAAGATAGCCAGGACATTAAGCTAACTACCACAGTGGGCACCTGAAG
>NW_006285716.1:118749-146549 GCF_000327345.1 Myotis davidii
CAAAAGTCTAAGGGAAAGAAGCCAGACACAAATGATTACGTATTGTGTGATTTCATTTATACAAAATACCCAGACTAGGTAAATCTATAGAAACAGAAAGCAGACTGTTGCCAGGGGTGGGAGGGAACTGCTTAGTGGGTAGAGATTTCCATTTGGGGGGATGAAAATATTTTGAACGAGGTAAGGGTAGTGATCGCACAATATTGAGGCTGTACCAAACTGTTCACTTTATATGGTGAATCATGCTGTACACTTATCTTACAATGGTATTTGTCAGTTATACCTCAATAAAGCTGAAATAAAAAAACAATTTGGGATGCAATGTTGGTTTTGGAAGATGAGTTACAGCTTGAGTCAGGAAAGCATTTAATCATGACTGGTGAACTGATGGCATTATCCTGCCAGATAAGAGCAAGGAACTAACCTGGGAAAGAATTCAAGTTTGTCCACTACTATGGCGCAGATGTATCTGATTGCCTCTAATGAGCACGTGACCTGATCAAAGAAGAATTTATTTGTAGGGGTTGCTAGGAACTTGGAAGAGAACTCATTTGATGGTGCTTGCCTTAGTTTGTGTTTTCTAGATTCAGTACCTGAAACAAGGATTCAAGTTCAAGTTTAATTGGGAAGTACAGGCAACTTTGGTAAAGGAATAGGGTCATGAGACAGGGCAGGGAAGATAGCCAGGACATTAAGCTAACTACCACAGTGGGCACCTGAAGTTGAATTTCTCTGGGAAACAGCACATAACACACATTCAGAGGCTCAAGAGGCAAGGGAGCTGGAAAGTTTATACACCTATCCTGAGAATCAATGCTCCCAGGAGGTGTTAATTCTTTGGCACTTCTTTACACTGGCCAGAGCCTTAGGCAAAGGAATATAGATTTGGGTAGTTGGAAGTCTACAGCAATATACATAAAGTTCCAGGGACATAGACAGGACAATGTCTGTTACAGGCTTAATCTAGTTTTATGTCCTCAAAGGGAAGAGAAAGATTCTACCTTTTGCTTGAATCCATTTCTACAGCCACTTGGATACTTAATACAAGTGCTAAAATAAAAGAGCACTGTAAGTAAAAGCTGAGAAAGCTATTTCATTAAACTGCAGAATGCAACTTAAGAGAGTTGTTGGTGGGGGGGCTTCCTCTCTTTTCTCCACCCAGCCTAGCATGTCCTTGGTAGAACCTTATGAGAACCTGGGAGCGAACTTGTTCTTGAGCACATCCCTCTTTTGAGATTTTCTGAATATCCTGGAAAAGTAGGTCAATGCTAGAAAATGTTGCTATTTTCAAGGCAATCACATTTCTACAGACTGTGAGGCCTGGGAAGGCGACTTAAGCAATGAAACATTTACAGCAGCCTGATTATTTTACTCAATTCCCTCCCGTGTCTACTGTGCTCTTTCCCATATCATGTGGTTCAATTAGAACCAGGAGCATCTCAGTTTTGCAGTTCATTTATCTGCAGTAGTATATTACATTGGCTTTATGCTATATACAAGTATGTAACCTCCATGTGTTCTTACTCCTGCCTTAGAAAAGTTTTTTTTTCAGACTGATCTTTTGTCCTCTGTTCCCATATTTCCCACTATTATATGCTTTTGATCAGAGAGTGCAACCCTTCTACTGCAATACACCTTCCAGCAGGCTCTGCCACTCAAGGCCCTTGTTGATGCTCCTGTCCTTGGCATTTACTGTGTAGCTTCCATAGATTCCAAGGGCCACCCTCTTTAACTGGGCCATTGTGAAGAACAACCCTGGGGGTCTAGCATTATGAAAACCAGTGCCTGCTATTCTGATCTGAATACAGTGAACCCAAATCTCAAGGTGATCAGATTTAACTGCTCTTTTTAGGGTGAGGGTATGCTGGAAAAAAATCATATTTGTTTTTCTTCAATGAGTTTTTTGTAGAAATTAGACTGGGGTCATTCCTCAGAATATTAATCTGCCTTGCATGCTTCGTTTCATTGAATTTTTATTGAGGCAAGATTTAATCTTTCCAATTTACAGTTTAGGGAATGGAGACCACAAGAGGTGAAACTACTCAACCCACTTTGCCCACCCAGGAACTAACAGACCCAAGGTAAGAAACTAAGACTGAGTCCAAAGCACATATTCTCTGCATTGTTCCACCCCAGTTCTCCCAAATGAAGAGCTAGCTAAATATTTAAAAGTTGTTTTTTCTTGATGTAAGTGTACACTGTATTTTGAAGCATTTTACAATTTATCAGTTGGATATACTCTGACCTTAAGTGAAGAAAAAATAATGCGAGAACTATTATGAATTAATTCTTAAGAAGAAATATGTAAAAACGGGATGTATAAGATATAAAGAAAAAAAAGGTAAAATTATTTTTATCACTATGAGTAGGAAACAGATCTATAGGGAGTCACATCCATGACTTTTTGGGTCCGAGACATTGATGGTCAATTGCTACTGAAAGTCAGATCATTTGTTGACGATACCCTTCAGCCCACAAGAAAGATTACATTGACAATGACTGCTTTTGGGACACAGAGTAAAATTAACTTCTAGGTTATCCCCGTCAAGGTCCATTAAGTCCTGAACTATGAGGGACACTGTGAACAAGTCATATTTTAACCTTCCAGGAGCACACAGCCGCAGGTTTCGCCCCCCTTCTCCTCCCTTCAACAAATCTGACCTTCAGTGAAATTTATGTGAAAATGAAAAGGGAGAAGAAAGCCGTGGCCCTGCCAAATTCTGATGATGTTACTCATTTTAATTACTGGTATTTGGAAATTAAATGGCCCAGGGCTTGTTCGGCAATTTGTTTCAGGAAAAAAAAATGATTTAAGCAAGCCACAGAATCCCGGCATCTTTTTACAGCAGGTGTTGAACAAGGAGTTCATTTTTCTTTTTACAGAGTGTCCTTGTAAGCATAATAACAATTAGGAAGCAAGGCCTTCACATGGAAACCTCAGGCTCATTCTCACATTCTTCCTTTGGCTACTTCATTGCTTATAGTTTCCTCAGTCAGATTTGCAAATGTCTGTACTTGAGAAATTCCTTTAAATAATGTCACACTTTGAAGACTTTTTGTTTTTGTCTTGGAGAGGTTGAGATTTTAAAGAATAATGTGAAGAGTACTTTAAAGTTAATTTGACTTCTTTGTTTGTCCTCATGTTCTATTCTTTAGCTCTGGGTTTAAAATGCCATTGATACAATACGAGAGACAGCTTAAAAGAAAAGAAGGAGGGGGCTATAAATGAAATTTAATTTGAATACATGTTTCTTTTCATTGAGATTGGCCATCAGCTATCTTTTCATGTGTAATAGGTCACACGTGGATTATACTTTAAAAACAACTTTTTTAAAAGCTTCGAAAGTTATACGTGAAATCCCCACAAACACCAATTAATCAACTTTTTTTATTCACTCGAAAACATAGCTCAATCAAACTTAAAATGCTGGTGTGTTTTTTTCTATCCTGTTTGGTTTAAGATCTGCTAATAAACAATTGTGCATTTCTGAAAAGAAGCATAAGCATGAGCTAAAGCAGAATCTTTCCTTTTAATACTAACATACTTTACTCAAAGAAATTCTCAAAATAAGATGACAATAGGTTACTTTTGTACACACAGTATTATGTGGCACAGTGTAACTATTAGATATTATACTGTAACTCTTATATGCTATATAGTCTTATACAAAATTAAAAAAAAGGACTGGCTGATGAGAACCAGCCAGGAAAATCTATGAAAATGTATGAAAACAATATGGCATCCAATCAGGTGGTAAGGAGATTAGCTGAGTTGAACCAGGTGGGAGAGAGTAAGAGAGGGAAAGCTCCTGTCTCCCGTCCTTGACTTTTATGACCATAAGTTGAAATTATGGTCCTAAGACTTAGACCCTTTAGTTGTGTCTCTGCAGCAATAAAAACAGAAAAAATAATTAAAATCAAAATTATAGTAATATTACTTTGTACTAAATTTAGGATTACCTTCTCTGTATATATTTTTTTAAGATGCTTAACATATTTAAAAGGATCTGATGTATTGGAGAATCTGACATGTGAATTGATTTTAATTTGAAATTGTTAATTAATATTTGACTTGTGACTTTAACTTGAAAGGTATAAGAGGATATTATTGAGTTTATAGCAGTATTTAAATATATAAGTGGCCCTAATTTACAATATTAGTACTTCTTCTTTATTAGAGTCATAGAAAGATTTTGTTTGTTGGGTTTGTAGTACTGTCCTGGGAGATTTTTGAAGAACTTGTAAGAATCAAAGAATCATATGTATTAAATTTGTATATGTAGATTATGATTCCTAAGGGAACTTAAGTAAATTTGAGGTTAATTGTTTAGGGTAATTTAATCTCTTAAATGTGAACTAGTGAACATCAATCAATGAATACATCTTAATTATTATTTTAGATTAAAAGCTCTAGATCTGTAAGCAGTATAACAAGATTTGTAATTGAATTAAATGTTGAGAAAAATCTGGGTTGTTATTTTTGTAACTTTACTAAAATATTCATTAAAACATATGCAGCAGCAATTTTTTTTTCCTTTTGGAACAACAAACATTAATTTTATATTCATGATTATATTGCAAATTTTGTAAGGGCATGGGTTATAGCTAAACTCCCTACAATCTTCCTTTTTACTCCAAATACCTACCACCTTCTATGAGGACATAAAAGATGCAGATATTTGTTGAGACTGAAATTAGTCAAGTAACCAAATGGTAATTATCACTGTTTGTAGTGTGTGACATAGAAAATCAGTTCAGTTGAAGAGCTGTATTTATTGAAAATTGGATTTGAGATGAAATTAAGGCCATTGAAAATTTCCATGTAGAAGTCTTATAAAAAGGGATATATACAAGATGGCTAAGAGCTCTGAAGGTAATCCTCCCTCCTCACCATTCTGAAATTTTGAGTAACAGGACAAAGATAATGTTAAAAAAAAGAGGGGACACAGGACAGGGAAAGAGAAGGAAGTTTTGCCTTGGGTGGAAAATTGGAGTAAATATTCTCTGAAGTTCTTCCTAACTTGAATATATCTTTTTTTTTATAAAAAAGATGTTTTTATTAATTTTAGAGAGAGAGGAAGAAAGAGGGATAGAAAGATCTATGAGAGAGAAACATTGATCAGCTGCCCCCTGCATGCCCCATAACTTGGACATACCTTAAATCCAAGGAAGGAGGTGGGGCAACAGCATTATGAAGAGGACACTGAGGACACTAAGCCACTGAAAGTTTAAGTAACCTGCAAAAGTCACCTTGTTAGTAAGGCACAACACTGGAACTCAAACTGAGGCAGCCTACCCTTGTCTACCTCAATACGGTATCGATAAAGGATTCATATTTAGTATGGGGAAAATGGCAGGTGGCAGTAAGCTTTCTGAAGAAAAGTAAAGCAGGTTAAGGGGAATAGAGGTGTGGGAACACATTTACTAGTATATATGTTGGTCATAGAAGACTTCTCTGAGGAGATGAGTGGATATCTGAAAGAGAAAAAAGGAGAAGGCCATTTGAAGATCAGGTGTAACACATTCAGGTAGATGGATCCATCACCTCAAGATTCCTAAAGTGGGAACAGTCAGAAAATGTTTCAGGAATTGTAAGGAAACCAGTGCACCTAAGAGAAAGAGCAGCTAAAGAGTAAGAAAGCAAGTCACAGAGGTGGCCAGGGACCAAACCACACTAAATCTATAGGCCATGATAAAGATTTTATTCTAAAATAGTGATGGCATTTGTAGCTTTTAGTTCATGACTATATATATTTTTATTCTCACTGGAAGATATGTTTATTGATTTTCAGAGAGAGCGAGATAAGGGGAGAGAGAGAGAGAGAGAGAGAGAGAGAGAGAGAGAGAGAGAGATATCAATGTGAGAGATATGAATCGGGTGCCTTCCATACCCCAACCAGATATGGAACCCCCAACTTAGGTATGTACCCTGACAGGAATGGAATCTGCAACATTTTTTGGTGTATGGGACGATGTTCCAACCAGTTGAGCCACACAGCCAGTGCCATGACTGTATATTTTAAGAAAAGTATATGCCATTTATTAGTTTGTCTGTAAGTATCTGGAGAAGAATGCAATAGGACACCTCCTGAAGTCAATGCCACATAAGGACAGGGTGATGTGTATTAGCAGCTGTGACAACAGAGCTGAAATTCTTGGGGAAATTTTAAGAAATTGTACTTACTAAGAAAATTAAAGTCAGTGATGGGAAATTGTCATTTTAATAATAAAATTAATGATTCATTTGTAGAATAAATAACTTTTACTGTAAATAACTGAAAATGATAAAGTGATTAAGAAGAATTATGTAAAAGTTGGTTTCAACAAAAGCTACTCATCTAGAAATCTCTCTATATAAAAGCCTAAGTGACCGTTCAACTGTTTGACCATTAGCTATGATGCATACTGGCCACCAGGGGGCAGACACTCAATGCACAGGCATGGAAACATGGAACAGACTGATGAATCTTAGAGGGAAGGGGGAAAGGGGGAGAGGGGAGGGTGATAAGAGATTAATGAAACATCTTATATGCATACTAGAGGCCTATCTGCGCACCATTGCAGTTCCTCGGCCTGGCCTGCAGGGATTGGGCCAAAACTGGCAGTCTGACATCCCTCAAGAGGTGTCGGATTATGATAGGGTGCAGGTCAGGCCAAGGGACCCCACTGGTGCACAAATCCATGCACCGGGCCTCTAGTATAATAATAAAGTACTATTAAAATTGCTTTCTTCACTACTGTTGATTAAATTATCTCCCAAAAATCCCATTTATCTGTTATTGTTTATTCTTTCTATGTGTTTCTAGTCTCCATCCTCTCACAGAAGTCTAGATTTTCACATAAGATTAACATATCCAATTTTCCTTCAGCGGTTCTCAGTAGTGAGCTATTTATATTCCTAAAAGCTATTTGTCACAATGACCATGGGTAGGGTCATTAGAGGGTAAAGGCTTGGCTGCTAAATGTCCTGCCCTCTAAGGGACAGTCCTGCACAATGAATTGTTCTTCCCCAAATGACAATATTACCCTAGTGGAAAGCACTGCACACATTGAGATCCCTTTTAATTTATTAAGAAATATGGATTTTTGTACCTAATGAATTTCTAGAGATGAAGATTTCCTGCCCAACATTTTAATAACACCCCACAGCTCATTTTAAACTGCTTTACATCAGTAACTTATTTTAGTCCTCTATATTATCAGCTAGAAAATGATGTGGGTTTTCTAGATCAGATTATAAGGATATTATTATCAGAAGTATTTGACATGATTGAAAAGCATTTTTATGTATGCATATATTATACAGTTGCATATAGAAAGGTAAACCCATTATACTTGAAAAGGTCAAGCAAATATTTACAATGAGATTCCTTCATAGGCAATATAATTTAGTAAAAAATGAAGGATTCAGCCGAAACCGGTTTGGCTCAGTGGATAGAGCATCGGCCTGCGGACTGAAGGGTCCCGGGTTCGATTCCGGTCAGGGGCATGTACCTGGGTTGCGGGCACATCGCCAGTGGGAGGTGTGCAGGAGGCAGCTGATCGATGTTTCTCTCTCATCGATGTTTCCGACTTTCTATCTCTCTCCCTTCCTCTCTGTGAAAAATCAATAAAATATATTTTAAAAAAAATGAAGGATTCAGACACATTGGTAGTTAAATATGTGTGATAATTTGTTTTCTAATGGCTAGAGTTCTGTGCTTTCTGCCTGATTAGTAATTGCAACAGATTGGCAGGTAAGAAATGGATGATTAGATAACTTCTATATTGAGATTAAACTTCAATATCTAACCATTAACATAATTAGCCAACTTGTCTCCCTAAGGTTTTACAATTTATAGGGCCATTAGGATATCATTTTCACTTATTATCATGCAGAAGAATAACTCATGAGCATATTATCTTGACCTTGATGTTTTTCTTTCACAAGCTTCAATGGCAGACAAAGTAATGTATAGAGCAGTGATGGCGAACCTATGACACGTGTGTCAGAGGTGACACGCGAACTCATTTTTTTGGTTGATTTTTCTTTGTTAAATGGCATTTAAATATATAAAATAAATATCAAAAATATAAGTCTTTGTTTTACTATGGTTGCAAATATCAAAAAAATTTCTATATGTGACACAGCACCAGAGTTAAGTTAGGGTTTTTCAAAATGCTGACATGCCAAGCTCAAAAGGTTTGCCATCACTGGTATAGAGAAATATTTCATACCAAGGGAATTAGCAAGGTTGAAATGCAGATAAATATATTCTCATTTGGTGGATGATCTTAATAGCACCTTTTATTTGTTTGGGGTTTTAAATTTTAGAAAGTGCTTTCAACCACATTGCCTCCATTGCTTCTCACTACACCCTTGTAACACAGGGCAAATATTCCTAGCAACCTTGTTTCCAAGAGGTTATGTGCAACTAATACACAAGCAGGTTAAGTGATTTCCAGAGAGTACTTGGCTGGCCAGCGTGAGCTCAAAATAAGACTATATGAATCCCAGCCCATTCTCTCTGTGCTTTTTAATTTCATCATTGAAATAAAGTAAACTGGGACTTTCCAAAATGGCGGCAGAGTAAATGGAAGCTACACTGACACTCTCCTAGGGCCAAACTGGAATTACAACTAAAATATAGAAAAACCATCCTGAACAATCAACTGAAGAATAACTGGAAAGAGCCCTGATAAACAAGGAGGGAAAGTGGACACCACATAGAGACTGGTAGGAACAAGATAGGGATGCCCACGCTCACCATTCCTGTTCAACATAGTGCTGGACGTCCTAGCCACAGCAATCAGACAAGAAGAAGAAATAAAAGGCATCCAAATTGGAAAGAAGGAAGTAAACATTTAATTATTTGTGAATGACCTGACATTGTACGTAGAAAACCCTAAAGACTCCACCAAAAAACTATTAGATTTAATAAAGGAATTTGGAAATGTAGCAGGATACAAAATCAACTCCTTAAAGTCATTGGCATTTTTATACACCAATAATAAATTCTTATTAAGAGAAACTAATCAAACAATACCATTTACCACTGCAACAAATAATTAAGATACTTAAGAATAAACTTGAGCAAGGAGGTAAAAGACCTGTACTCAGAAAACTACAGGACATTGGGAAAATTGATAGAGGAAGATATAGACAAGTGGAATAATATACTATGTTCATGGATTGATAACATTAACATCATTAAAATGCCCATACTACCCAAAACAATCTATAGAATCAATGCAATCCCTATTAAAATACACATGACATACTTCACAGATCTAAAATACTCCATAGATGTATATGGAACCAGAAAGACCCCAAATACCTGCAGCAATCTTGAGAAAGAAGAGCAAAGTTGGAGGGATCACATGATCAGATATCAAATTATACTACAAAGCCACTGTAATCAAAACAGCCTGGTACTGGCACAAGAATAGGCATATAGATCAATGAAACAGAATAGAGATCCCAGAAATCAACCCAAGCCATGATGCTCAATTAATATTTGATAAAGGAGGTAAGAGCATACAATGGAGTCAAGATAGTTTCTTTAATAAATTGGGTAGGTACATGCAAAAAAATGAAAATGGGCCACCAACTAACACTATACACAAGAATAAATGTAAGCCATGAAAACATAAATATACTATACGAAAACATAGGCAATAAAAATCTCAGCCACGTCTCATAGCAATACATTTGTGGATACATCTCTTAGGACAAAGGAAACTAAGGAGAAAATAAACTCATGGAACTATAAAAAAATAAAAAGCTTCTGCACAGCAACATAAACCATCAACAAAGTGAAAAGGGGGCCCACTGTATGAGAGAACATATTTGCTAATAATACATCTGATAAGGGGTTAATATACAAAATATATAAGAAATTCATCCAACTTAACAAAAGGAAGACAATACAATTGAAAAATGGGAAAAGGACATAAATAGACACTTCTCCAAAGTGGACACATAGATGGCCAAGAGACATATGAAAATGCTCATCAGAGAAATACAAATTAAAATGACAATGAGGTATCACCTATCAGAATGGCTACCATCAACAAATCAACAAATGACAAGTGCTGATGAGGATGTGGAGAAAAGGGAACCCTAGTACACTGCTGGTGGGAATGTAGACTTGTACAACCATTATGGAAAACAGTATGGACCTTCCTCGAAAAATTAAATATGAAACAGCCATTTGGCTCAGTGGTCCTACTTCTAGGAATTTATCTTATAAACCTGAAACACCAATTAGAAAGAATAGGTGCACACTTATGTTTATAGAGGTGCAATTTATAATAGGTAAGATCTGGAAACAGCCAAGTGTCCATTAGTAGATGAGTGGATAAAAAAACTGTGGTACATGTACACCATAGAATACTATACAGCATGGAGGGACCTAGAGAGTATTATACTAAGCAAAATAAGCCAGTGAAAGAAAGACAAATATTACATGATCACTCTCATATGTGGAATCCAATGAACAAAATACGCTGATGAACAAGATAGATCCAGAGACATAGAAACATGGAACCGACTGATTAATCTCAGAGGGAAGGTGTGGGTGGGTGGGTGGATGGGAAGAGATTAACCAAAGAATTTATATACACGTATGTATAACCCATGGATACAGACTATAGTGTGGTGAAGGCCTGCGGCCGGGGCTGGGGTGAGCTAGATGGCATCAATGGGGAAAAAAGGAAACATCTGTAATACTTTCAACAATGAAGATAAATTTTAAAAATAAAGAGAGTAAACTAGGAATAGAAACCTTGCACTCTGTCGTTAGATATAATCTGGATGAGATTGAGTGCACCCGAGATTATATATTACTGGTAATTTCCCCGAGTGAGTGAAAAATATTTAAGTAAGTGTTCTCGCTTTTATTTTACCAGTTAATACCTGTAGCTCTTTCTTGAATAAAAATGAAATCCTATTTGGACATATTTCAGAAAATATAAAGAATCCTTTTTTTTAATCTGAGGAGATTTAAAAATTAATAATCATGAGATAGCAGGGGTGAGGGTGAGGGGTATGGAGGGATGTGGAAGAGGGCATAAACGGGATAAATGGTGATGGAAATAAAAAAGACAGCCAGCCAAAAAAAGTGAAAAAAAAATAAAAGCCATGAAAACAGTTAATGATTTCATATGGGTTGACAAATTAAACTAAAAGGCCAGTAATAGTCCACAGAAAATTTATTTTGATGAAATAGGAAGGTCTGCAAGAAAGATGGCCTCACATTCAGTTTGAGTCAGTCAATTCATTAAACAATACAGCAACAGAACACAGTTGTCTCATTTTCTCCCTCCCGCCCCCATTTGACGGTGAGTGTCCATTTTTTTTCTTTCATTTTTCATTGGGTGGTTTGACATCCTAGTAATCCTAGTAGACCCATCAGATATAAATACATAGTTAGACTAAAACTATTTAGTTACAGATATTCCATTTCAGAATAACATGCTTAATTTCTTGGGTTAAGAGAATTATACACATATGTCCCTTGAAACTGAATATTAGTTTCTAAGTGTGAAACACAATACATAAAACTCAAACCAAATTTAAATTTTAAAGAAGTATATAAAAAGCGTATTTCAACATATTTGAAGAATGAAGACAAGCAAAAAGGCAAGGACAGATATAATTTTAAGAACGAGCAACTTACAATGATGTTTAATTTTTCTGAACATTAAAACATGGGTTTTATGAGCAATAAAATTTCAGAAGAGCGCATTACCCAGGGAAATTATTGACCATGTGAAGTTAATGGACCTCTCCCTTGCCTTGGGCTATGAAACCTTTTAGCTACTCATCCATCAATCTTGGAAAATGCCTATATCAGGATCATTAATGTGTAAGAAAGTTGAGAAAGGGGTGATGTAGGAATAAAAAAGATGCAAAAAGGATACAAAGTTTACATCTAACCAGTCATCACTAGGAATTTTTACACAAATATTCTACAAGCTAGTATAGATCTCTCTCTATTTCTCTCTTAATGATTTTCTTTTATACTTTTGAGATCTATACCAATTCAGAAAAAATGTATTGATAGCAATATGACTTCTCAACTTCACTTTACCAAAATGCCAGTGAAATTATTTAGATTAAATTAGTCCTAGGAAATGTTCAGACATTTGGTAGAGCATGGAAAGGGGAGGTAGAAGGGGGTGGAAGGGAGAAGAGGAGGACTTGGGAAAGAAGTATGGCTTCCGGTAAAGGAGGAAACTGTGCCACATTTGCACAATGGAATACTACTCGGCTGTTTAAAAAAAAAGGAAAAGGAAATATTACCTTTTGCAATAGCATGGATGGATCTGGAGTATTATGCTAAGTGAAATAAGCCAGTCAGAGATAGATTAATACCATATGATCTCACTTATAAGTGAAATCTAACGAACAAAATAAATTGATGAACAAAATAGAAACAGAGGCATGGATACATAGAACACACTGACAGATCTCAGAGAGGAGGAGTGTTGGGGGACTGGATGAAAGAAGGTGGTGATAGTCAAAGGGAAAGGGGGTTGTGGTAGGTGGAAGTGGGTAACTTGGGGATAAGTGGGGAGGGAAAGATACTTTCCTTTGGGCGATGAGCCCACGATGCAGTGTGCTGTTGAGTTGGACACATGAAACCCGTATGGTGTTGTGAACCAATGTCATACCAATAAATTCCATTAAAAATGAATAACCCAAAGAGATCTTGACCTAAATAAATACGCTTCTCATTGAAGTACAAAAAGAAAAAGAAAAGAAAAAAACATGAATGTCCAGCTTTAGCTAAACTGCAAGCAGTTTCAACAGAACAGTAATGGAAGAGCAATCTTTCTATCATAGCACTTTGTCCATTTGCCATAAATGAATGTACATGTAGGCTATGGAAAAACTGTCACCCTTCTGATAAGAGTTGCCCTGCTTGTGAGAAAACAACAGCAATGTTGCATTAAAATAGGTAAGAGTTCAAAATTTATCTCATTAAAGGGAAAACTCTGTAGCCTGCTGCCTTGATTAGACCATTTATAACAAGTGTGACTGAGTGAGAGAGAGAGAAATCCTGTTATACTTGCCTCCTATATTACACTTTGCCATTCTGTCAAGTCAAATCTAATATAAATGAATCATATTAATCAGAAAATGTGATTTTTACATGACAAGCTAAAGGGGCATGCCATTTTCAATTAGATTAGTGATCTAAAATTAGCTACTGACACAAGCAAGTATACATGGTCAATTTGCCTGCTTGAAACTGAAAATTAAATAAGACATATTGGATAATAGATAGTCCTAGAGGGGACATGCAGCTGTAATTCACTCATGTTGCTTAGTTGATGTCACAAGTCACCAAAGAATATTCAATCTTGTGCTCTGAGATAGTTGGATTTAACTCAAGAAAATGCTTATATCAATTGTCCATTGATTTGGTTCTTTGAATGCTTCCTAGGCAGATCAATATCTCATTATTGATATGTCTCAGTACTTTTGAAAGGAGAAAGATGTCTTTATACAACCACACTTAAGCTCTCTGTACTTACTTTGTTCAATTTCACATTGTAAGTAATATACCTCCCTCTCTGTTCTCACAGATTGTTGCCAGCTGGTGCAAATCAGGTATGTAAATGGACTTAGAAGTATTCAGTGCTTTCCTGTTGTTACTACCATTATTGCCACATCAGAATGTAACTAAGGATCATTTCGTAAAGTTTACTTTGTAAATTGTGTATGTTTGCATCTTCTGTACATTTGGCGAGGCAAGAATGCACAATTAACAAAATCATGCAGCAGAGTTTCTGTTAGTTGTTCCAACATGGATAATGATTATTTACCAAATTAAGGTTTTATGTCTTAATCTCAGGCTCCAGAAGTAAAATGCAAGAGGCAGAAAATTTCGGAAGAATTGGCTTACTTTTTAAAAAACTATTTTAGAGCAGTTTTAGTTTTACAGTCAATTGAGAGAAAGTTACAGAGGTTTCCTCTATACCCTTTGCCCCCACACATGCATAGGATTCCTATTATCGCTGATCAGAATAGTACTTTAAAAAAACAAAAACAAAAAACAAGATGAACCTACCCTGAAACATCATTATCATCCACAGTCCATAGTTTACCTTAGCATTTACTCCTGGTGTTGTGCATTCTATGGGTTTGGACAAAAGTATAATGATGTGTAGCCATCATTGTATATTATACAGAGTATTTTCACTGCCTTAAAAATTCTCTGTGCTCTGCCCATTCTTCTCTCCAAACCAAACTTTGGCAACCACTAATCTTTTTACTGTCTCTACAGTTTTGCCTTTTACAGAATGTCATACAATTGGAAACATACAGTCTGATTTACTTCTTTCACTTAGTAACATGCATTTAGAGTTCATCCGTGTCTTTCTCATGGTTTAGTAGCTCCTCTCTTTTTAGTGCTGAGTAATATTCCACTGTTTGGATGTACCACAGTTTATGTATCCATTCACCTGCTAAGGAACATCTTTGTTGTTTCTAAATTTTGGAAGTTATGAACAAAGCTGCTATAAACATCTGCGTGCAGGTTTTGTGTGGATATAAGTTTTCAATTTCTTTGAGTGAATGCCAAGAAGCACAGTTCCTGGATTGTATGGTAAGAATATGTTTAGTTTTGTGTGTTTTTTAAAAAATATATTTTATTGATTTTTTACAGAGAGGAAGGGAGAGGGATAGAGAGTTAAAAACATCGATGAGAGAGAAACATCGATCAGCTGCCTCCTGCACATGCCCTACTGAGTACATGCCCGCAACCAAGGTACATGCCCTTGACCGGAATCAAACCTGGGACGCTTGCATTTGCAGGCCGATGCTCAATCCACTGAGCCAAACCTGTTAGGGCGAATATGTTTAGTTTTGTAAGAAACTGCCAAAGTGTCTTCCAAAGTGGCTGTGCCATTCTGCATTCCTACCAGCAGTGAATGAGAGTTTCTGCGGCTCCATATCCTCACTAGCATTTGGTGTTGTCAGCGAATGTGACTCATTTTTACAATAGTATAAGAGACTTTTAGTTAAAAGGAACAAATAATTATAGTTAGTAATGCAAGTTCTTTGACAGATTATTTTCAAAGCGGTGCACATGCCCTCATGTTACTTCACATATGTATATACAAACATTTTATAAAGAAACTGATGTAGTCCAGAAAAATTGCTATAAAGTGAAGGAGGCAGCTGATCAATGATGTTTCTATCTCTCTCTCCCGTCTTCTCTCTCTAAAGATAAATAAACACACACACACACACACACACACACACACACACAGCAATTTGGAAAATAAGCAACAGATTTGAATTATTACTTCACAAAAAGGGGATACCAAAATGGTTTATTAGAATATGTAAAAATTCTCAACATTATTTCTCTTCCTAGAAATACAAATTAACCTTAATGAAATACCATTAAACACCTACCGAAAATTAAAAACACCGACAAAACCCAGCATTGGCAAAGATGTGGAACAATTGGAACTTCCATATATTGTTGCCAGGAGTGTAACTGAAACAACCACTTTGGAAAAATGTCTTTCAGTGTCTACTGAAGCTAAATATAATGCTGACCTATGACCTAGTAATTGCAATATTAGATTTATATCCAAGAAAATTATTGCAAAAGTCAAGTATGAGAATGTTTTTAACAACTTCATTCACAACAGCCCCAAACTAGAAACAACTCAAATGTCCATCAACAATAAAATGAATAAACAAATAGTGGTATATTCATTCAGTGGAGTATTACTCTGTAATGAAAAATAATGAACTACTGCTATACTCAACAATCCATATTTCTGTTATGGACATAAGGATGAGCCAGAAAAATATTCAGATACAAAAGACTAGATTCCATATCTATGAGTTTCAATAATAGACAAACCAAATGTATGGTGATAGAAATTAGAAGAGTGTTTTTTGAGGGGTAGTATGGTATAAATAGCAAAGACATAGGGAAACCTCTGCATTATTGGACATGTTCTATATCTTGATCTGAGTGGCGGTTACCCTGGCATGTGTATTATGTGTATGTGTGTGTGTGCAAGAGTTTATTAGTTGTAAATTTAAAATTTGTGTGCTTTACTATCTTATACTTCAATAAGAGAATAAACACATCTTTAAAACCACAAAGAAAAAAGTTAATTTCTGGAAAAGTGTAAATACTAACAACAAATTGAAATTTCCAGCAATATCATTGAGCTGTACTAAAAAATGTCAAAGCAATACTCAAATGATAAGGCAGTATAGTTTTTAAAACACTGCCAGTACAATAGTTCCATCTTGACCCATATTTTTCCACACAAAGCTTCATCAATTCAAATAGGCTTGCCAACTGCTTCTGATGTCCTTGAAATGGTTCAGTTCCCATTCAACATCATTTAAAAAATATAGTCTTGCACATATTTTGATGAGCACACTGGTTTCTATCCAAACAATTTTCATGTGTGTATGCTATATTCGTTTATATAAATCTGTGCAACTGTTTACAGGATTGTTGAATGAAAACAAGAGAGCTATAACCAAGTCTACAAGGTGGAGAATTATTTTTGTATACTGGAGGCCTAATGCAATTAGGACACAAAGTTATCTGAAAACTAGCTGGTACCCAAATGCCCAATAAGCATGATTAATTTGTAGACATCTGGTCATGGTGGCAGTGTAAGTAAATGCAGTACTCACATCCTTCCACAACCACATAAAAATTACAACTAAACTACAGAACAACCATCATTAAGAGCTGCTTGAAATCTGGCTGAATGGAAGTCCTACAACTTAGGATTTAAAGAAGTCACATTGAGACTGGTAGGAGGGGCAGAGATGTGTAATTGGCTGGTCTCACACCCACATGTGGTGCATAAAAATTGGGAGACATATCTTGGCTGCAGAGGTCCTCCCTGAAGAGTGAGGGGTCTCAGCACCTCACCAGGCCTCCTAGCCAAGGGTTCCAGTGCCAAGAAGAGAAGTTTCCATAACTTCCGGTTATAAAAACCAGTGGGGTTTGAGGTTGAGGGAAACAGAGGGCTACTGGAGTCCCAGGAATTCTTTTTAAAGGGCCTGCACATGGACTTAATGGATTTGTTTCTACTTAGCTCCAGCACTGGGGAGCAGATTGAAAGACACCAGAGACATATGGAAAGGAATTGAATTGTCTGGTATCAGGGTGAGAGCTAAGGTGGGGTAGGGGAGAGCTTTCTCCTAGACAGAAATGATGGCAGAAGCCACTGGTCACTTAATAAGTCCATCCTCCACAGAGCCATCAGGGGGGACCATATCTGATATTCCACCAGCCAAGCTCACACGGTTTGCCCCACCCTGGTGATTTCTTGAGGCCCTGCCCCATCCAAGTTTTGGGCCCAAGTTGTTTCCAGTGATTTTTCCATATGAATGGCCTACCTTGGCTCCTGCTCCAGATTTCCCTAAAATAAACAACATCTGGCCTTGGTGTGCCCCATACCTCTTGGTAAGTGGCCTCAGGCCCAGCACTAGCAGCAGTCGGCCTTGGTTCATAGCTTAGTCTCTCTTGGGAATCTCCAAGCCCAGCACAAGTAGCAATCATCTGAAGATTGCTTTGTAGCTCTTGCTGCGTGGCCCTGGGAAGAGCACAAGCAGTGGCTAATCTTGGCCTATATCTCCTGGGAGGCCCCAGAGCCAGCAGGCCCAGTGGACAGTTTTAGACTACATCAAAGCACCACCACCCAACCACCTCCACAAGCGACACACTCAAGGGCCAGACTCAGTGAGCACCAGAGCCCCGCTGAAGTAAGTCCTGCCATGTGAGGTGGGCCCCATTACAGATGATCCTCCATGGTAGTCAGAAGTCAGTTGTCAGTGGTTGAAGCCAATCCTTGAAGCTGATTGGCCTGGGGGTAAATCCTTTCCATTGAAGTATAAACAGTAATCAAAGCCCAACTATATAAGAAGAGTATACAAACCCACACAGGAGGGTCCACTAGACCCTACAGAGCATCTACTATATTAGGCCACTTTACCAAGCCTGGGAGATGTATCAGCTCTAACTTAATACATAAAAACAAACATAAGGAGGCTGCCAAAATGAGGAAACAAAGAAATGCTTCCTAAATGAAATAATAGAACAAAACTCCAGAGAAAGAATGAAACAAAATGGAGACAAGCAATCTACTAGATGCAGAGTTCAAAATACTGGTTATAAGGGTGCTCAATGAACTTAATGAGAACTTCAACAGCATAAAAAAGGACCAGTCAGAAATGAATGATATACTAATTGAAATGAAGAATAGTCTATAGGAAATCAATGGTATAGTAGATAAAACTGAGAATCAAGTCAGCATTTTGGAATGTAAGGAAGCAAAAATCACCCAACCAGAACAGCAAAAAGAAAAAAAAATCCAAAAAAATGAAGATAGTATAAAGAGCCTCTGGGATAACTTCATGCACAACAACATTCACATCATGGGGGTGCCAGAAGGAGAAGAGAGAGATAGAGAGAGAAAGAAATGGAAAACCTATTTGAAAAAATAATGACAAAAAGCTTCCCGAACCTGTTGAAGGAAATAGACATAATTCCAGGAAGCACAGAGTCTCAACAAGATGATCCCAAAGAGGCCCACACAAAGATACATCATAATTAAAATGCATAAGATTAAAGATAAAGAGAGAATCTTAAAAGCAGCAAGAGAAATACCTACAAGGGAGCCCCCATAAGACTGTCAGCTGATTTTTCAACAGAAACATTGCAAGCAAGGAGGGAGCAGCAAGAAATATTTAAAGTGATGAAGAGCAAGGACCTACAACTAAGATTACTGTACCCTGCAATGTTATCATTTAGAATTGAAAAACAGATAAAGATCTTCCCAGACAAGAAAAAGCTAAAGGTGTTCATCACCACCAAAAGCATATTATATGAAATCTTGAAGAGTCTTCTTCAAGAAAATGAAGAAGAAAAAATATTAAATTCTGAACAATAAAATTGCAATAAATACATATCTATCAACAATTTAATCTAAAAAACAAAATAAAAAAAAACAGAACAGAAACATACTAGTACTCATAGACCCAGAGAACATTTTGACGGTTTCCAGATGATACAGGGATTGGGGGATAGGTAAAAAGGTGAAGAGATTAAGAAGCATAAATTGGTTGTTACAGAATAATCATGGAGATGTAATGTACAGCATAGGAAATATAGTCAATGATATTCTATAACAATGTATGGTGTCAGATGGATTCTAGATTTAGTGGGATGATCTCTTAGCACATTATGGAATGTCCAATCACTGGGGTGTACACCTGAAATTAACATAATAATGTATGTCAACTATAATTGAACAATTTTAAAAATGATTTTTTAAAAATATGCCAAGCCTTTCAAGGATTCCTGCTTAGTTTTGCAGAGGGAAGAATCTAGTGTTACCACTTTTTCATGTCTTGGATTTAACACGTCCCCTTGTAGCACAAGCTCTCTTGCCCCATATCATGAATTACAGTGTGAGTTGAGTCCCCAGCTGAAAATCAGAGTGTGTAACTGAGTCATGTTCCATTTCCAACCTGTAGGCCCCATCTCTAAGGAGACAACTAAAAATGATTTTATGGATTTCAATATAGTATAGTGTTGATTTTTCCCTCTTAAAGCTAACAGCAGCTAAAGATTACATTGAAATTCCAAAGGAAGAGAGCAGCAAGAACCAGGAAGACAGTCCCCTACAAACTTCTGACAGGACTTGGACTTCTGATTTATTTTCCTACTGAGAGTGATGGTATAGGAGGAGGGGAGAGAGAAATCATTAGGTACTGATTCAAAGGAGACCTTGGGAATGATACTGCACAATGATACTGGCTTATATCTATCACCTCATTCCCAGGTAACACTACTACCAATATCATAAATAATACCAATAAAATGTTAATAAATACTGGAGTGCCAGCTCACCTGGCAAAAAAGGTGTCAGTTTACTTTGGTTTTATCAACATAAGGAAAACAGCAAAATGATTAACTCACATGACTCCTTTTCTGTCTCTGCTAATGAAAATGGTTTTATTACAACACTGACTACTAGTATATTTTAAGAAGTAAGTAATGATGAGTGGACTGATTAATACTGAGGACTGGATTCTGTAATGTAACATCTACTGTTACAAAATGACAGCTACTTGTATATGCTTATGTGTCTTCCCTGGTAGGTTCCAAGTTCTCTTGAGTTATGGACACTTTTATTATTCATCTTTATATGGTAGACTCTTGTGTATAGTAAGGACTAAATAAACTATTTAAAAAAGAATGATAAATTTGTAGATGGTGCTAATTGTTTGCCTTCATATCTATTGTTGTACTAACTGATGTCTTGAAAAAAATAATGCACACTGAGCTTTCCAAAGTATGGGCCGTTCTTCAAGTTCCACATAAAATAGGTTGTCCAAAGATGAACCTTCTGGCTCTGGTAACACTGGGGAACAATGCCAAGACAAAATAAAGGCAAGAGTCCTTCCAAATACTGAATGTTTATGGGCAGGGTTCCTTATATGCTCAGTCCATTTATTTATTATGTTTAGAATTCTGTTAAGGATTTTCTAAGAAAGGGATTCCTGTACTTCACGTAATGTGTTCTTTTTCATTGCAAACATATAAGGCCCTATGGTCCAATCTCTAAATGTTTTCAACTTTGGTTATGCACACAAAATTTTAGGTCTAGAGCTGCATGTCTTGAAAGTAGCAGAGGCTCTTCACATTGTGGATAAAAGGTGTTTGGGAGGCCTTGAATAAAGAGGGATTAGGCATGAATAATCAGTGGATGCATTTAATTAGAAAGGGGAAAAAGGAGAGGAAGAAAAAGAGGATCATGTTCCAGTGATATGCCATGTGGGAGAATGTTTTTAATCATAAAAATCATAGCTTTTTATACTCACTTATGATGCCACTTCCAAAAGTGCCAAGAAGGAGCTAAGCCATATCTTTACTTCATTACAAGATTAAGAACCTAAAGCACAAGTTAAATAAGTGTTTAGCCAAAATTCGAGTTCCCCCAAATCCTGATTTCTTTATTTCTGAGCACTGCTTATACACTACTCTTGGAATCTACCTCTATCTTTGGTTGTAGGTAGAATTAAGATTCTAAATGTATATTTTAATACATAAAACATCTTCATGTTTCAAAATTTAAATGATTTAAAGGGTCTAAACTAAAATTCTCTTTTTTAACCCTGTCCCTCAGTCATCCTGTTCCCTTTCCCAGAGGCAATCAGTGCTACCAGTTTTTATTTTATTTTTCAATTACAGTTGGCACTCAATATTGTTTTGTATTAGTTTCAGGTGTACAGCATAGTGGTAAGATAATTATATAATTTACAAAGTGACTCCTCAATAACTCTAGTATCCACATGGCACCATACATAGTCATTACAATATTATTGACACTATTTTCTATGCTGTAATTTATATCCCAATTACTATTTTAACTGTCACTTTGTAACTCCCAATCCCTTCACCTTTTTCACCCAACCCCCAAAGAAGTTTCTTGAGGATGCTTCCAAAGATATTTAATACTCATAAGAGAAAATACACAAATGCACACACACAAAGATTTTCAACTTTACACAAATGGCAACATACTATACATATTACTCTCTCCTCTCTTTGAGTGTAAGTACATTATGGATGTGTTCAGACATGGCCTTCTTCACCACCTTGGTTTTCTTTTTTAAAATCTTTATTGTTGAAAGTATTACATACGTCCCCCTTTTTCTTCCATTAATCCCTTCTAGCCCACCCCCATCCCCCAACAAGCCTTCACCATCCTATTGTCTGTGTCCATGGTTTATGAATATATGCATACAATTTCTTTGGTTGATTCCTTCCCACCCACCTAGCAGTGCCTTCCCTCTTAGATTCAGCACTCTGTTCCATGCTTCCATGTCCTGGATACAATCCATTCATCATTTAATTTTGTTCATTCGATTTTACATACGAGAGAGATCATGTGATACTTGTCTTTCTCTGACTGGCTTATTTTGCTTAGCATAATACTCTCCAGGTTCCTCCATGCTGTCTCAAAGGGTAAGAGATCCTTCTTTTTTACAGTGCATAGTATTCTATGGTGTAAATGTATAACAGCTTTTTAAAATCCACTCATCTATTGATGGGCACTTGAGCTGTTTCCAGATCTTAGCTAGTGTAAACTGCACTGTCATGAACATAGAGGTGCATACATTTTGTCTGATTGGTGTTTAGGGCTTCTTGGTATATACTCCTAGTAGTGGGATCACTAAGTCAAATGGAAGTTCCATATTTAATTTTATTTATGCTGCATCTGGACATGGGCCTGTTTGGGTTCTTCTTGCTTGAGACTCTCTGTGCCTCCTAAGCTTGCGTGACTTTTTCTTTCACCAGGTTAGGGAAGTTTTCTGCCATTATTTCTTCAAACAGATTCTCTACCACTTGCTCACTTTCTTCACCTTCTGGTACTCCTTTGATGTAAATATTGTTATGTTTCGTGTTGTTCCACAGCTCCCTTAAACTGTCCTTCTGTTTTTAATTGTTTTTTTTTTCTTTTTGGTTTTCTGATTGAGTGATTTTTTTTTTACCCCACCTTTTAATTCACTGATCCAATCTCTGGCTTCCCCTAATTTACTGTGAATTCCTTCCACTTTGTTCTTTATTAGTGCTATGTCATTCTTCATAGTTACTATATCTTTTCTCAGACTGTTTACCATCTTTGCCGTAATTATTCTGAACTCTACGTCTGATAAATTTCTTTCTTTCTTTTATTTAATCCTCACCCAAGGATATTTTTATATTTATTTTTAGGGAGAGTAGAATAAAGAGGGAAAGACAAAGAGAAACATCCATGTGAGAGAAGCACATCAATTGGTTGACTCCCACATGAGCCCTGACCAGGGCCCAGGCTGAGCCTGCAACCAAGGTACGTGCCCTTGACCAGAATTGAACCCAGAACCCTTTGGTCTGCAGACTGATGGTCCATCCACTGAGCCAAACTGGCTAGGGCCCTGAAAAATTTCTTATCTCCATTTCATGTAGCTCTTCTTCTGGAGAATTATCTTGTTCTTTCATTTGGGGATTTTTGTGTGTGTACCCATTTTGGCTGCTTTGTATTATTCTGAACTCTATATAAATTTCTTTTTTTTTTAGGTAGATCTGCTATGTCTCCCAATCTCTAGTGCAGGACCATGTCAGATGCTGTTTCTGAGTGGCCCTGAGTACTTTGTTTGGCACTATCAACAATCCACAGCTTGTGGCTCCCTCTGCTGGGGCTGGGTACCTTTGAAAAGGACCAAGATGTGCACCAAGGCCTGTTTTTCCTAGCCCCAGGCCCTGAATTAGATCATGCAGAAACTCAAAGACCCACCTCTCCTTACAGTCTAATTGTATTCAGTCCTTATTAGCCTCAGGCTATCAACTGTAGGGTGAAGCAAGAGGTTGTCCAATAGGGTGGGTAATTGTTTCTGCCTGTAGACTGATTATTATTCTCAGTCTCTTAATGGGCCTCAGACACTCCACAGGGTGGAGCAAGGGGTTTTTCCAATAGGGTGGGGCAACTGCCTTTCTCCCAGACAAAAACCATCTGGATAGCAAAGGTCCACCAGAGAAAGATGTCCTCAGCAGTGTGAGGGAATGATGCAGCACAGAAAACTGGGGTGCCCCCAACCCTGGCTTCTGCTCACACAGCTCCAGTCCATTCTGCCCTGCCTATACCAGAGCCCAAGGTGCACATGAAATTTTGTGCTCTGGCCCTTTAAAAATGGTATCTGCTTTTCCAGCCATCTCTCCCTGACAGACAGCAACCCTGCTCCTTTTCACAGCCAGATGTTTTGTGGGCACCTTTCTCAGTTCTGGTTCTCTGGGCTAGGGAGCCAAACTTGGGGCTTAGAACCCAGCGTTATCAATGGGAACCCCCACACCTGTGGATATTCCTCTGGAACTTTAGCTGCTATGTCTGGGAACCTGGCCAGCCCTTTTGCACCTCTACACTTCCTACCAGTCTCTATGCTGTCTCCACTTTCCATCCTTGGTTATCAGGGTTCTCTCCAGCTAGTCTTCAGTTGATTATTTAGGATGTTTTTCTGCATTTTAGTTGTAATTCCAGTTTGGTCCATGGAGCCTGTCCGTGTAGCTTCCAATTACTACACTGCCAATATGGAATCCTCCTCACCACCTTGTTGAGGCAGATATGGCCTGGGAGTCACCTAGTTTTGGCCCAAAATCCACTTGGTAGATATTTAGGACATCAAAGGCCAGTTCTTTGCCCCTATATAGTACTTGGTTAACTTCGACACAATAAGCTTGTTTTGTTCTCTCATATCTTTACCCTCTTATCATTCTATGTTTTTTTTTTCCTCCTGTTTTTTTACTACTGGCCATGTTGAACTGTGGATTGTATTGCAAACTTGATTCCATTTTTAAACAACTCATATATCTTAAGTTTTTTGTAGGGGGAAGAAAATTCTCTCTCTCCTCTTGCCTTAACTATAACTAACTCTTTCCTCAGCCTCCTACTCCCTCCATTTTAGCTCATTTTTGTAGAGCAGGGGTTCTCAACCTGTGGGTCCAGACCCCTTTGGGGGTCGAACGACCCTTTCACAGGGGTTGCCTAAGACCATCGGAAAATACATCTATAGTTGCATATTGTTTTTGTGATTAATCACTATGCTTTAATTATGTTCAATTTTTAACAATGAAATTGGGGGTCACCACAACATGAGGAACTGTATTAAAGGGTTGCAGCATTAGGAAGGTTGAGAACCACTGTTGTAGAGGCTGCCAGGTCTCCCACACAGTGTGATCCATGAACCCAAGCGGTGAGTTGGCATTTCAATCTATTATCAATTCTGTTCCCAGACATTATTTTTCATCCTCTTATGAAATCTCATTCTCCTTGGAGATTCACTACAATAAGTATTTCACCCTCAATCCCCTTTAATTGTGTCCAATCTACTTGCCACAGGGTTATCTGTTCCCTTGCCAAAAAGCTAGACTCCTGGTCTTCTTCCCCATCATAATTCTAGGAGATTTTAACATTCGTGGACATAACTTATCCAACTTAATGGCTCTGCAATTACTTTGGTTTCCTATTCAAGAGTTCATGCACTGAATCTTGTCATGATTTAGAAATTGCTCCACTTTAGCTCCCCACTTTCTGACCACAGCTTCCTTCCTTGTATCTTTCTCACCACCTTATTTCTACCTGGTAGCTTTACTTTGTTAACAGATTTAAAAAATATCCACACACGATGGTTTCACACACATTTATGGTCTCAAATTTGGTTGGCCTTCCAGTAAGCCTTCCTGTCACTTTACTTGGTCTTAGTCATCTCTTTTTTTCATCCCACTCAAAAACTGTTCCAAAACATCAAAACTTACCCAAGTCCTTCCTTCAAACAACTGCTGATTTTATTCCCAGCAGATGACCTTGCCTTTACATCAGTGCTAAAATTGAGGTCATCAGGGAGGTCTCATTCAATTTCTCTGTAAACATTTCTATATTTATTGGTTTTTACTTTCTTTCCTAACTTATAAGTATGCAATGTCCCTTACCAGTTCAAGGCCAACCCATGCAAGTGACCCAACTCAGCCTCCCCCTGCTTTTTCCATGTCCTTACCTTGTAGACATCTCTTTCTCAACCTCTTTATTGGATTATCACCTCAGACTATAAACGTTTGAAGAGCTTTTCATTTTAAAATGTCTTTATACCTGCATCCTGTTCAATTACCATCTAGCTTTTCTCTGTTCATCTGCTTTCAGAACTTCTGAAAGTTTAGAAAAATTTGCTTTCTTGGGCTTTTCACTTCAATTTTACTCCTTGGACTCTGAAATCTTCCCTCCTCATTCCTCTGAAACAATTTTCTCTAAGACACATAATGACCTAATTAACAAATCTAATATACATTTTCCAGTCTTAAGTAACTAGACGTTGCTTTGTCTTTGACACTGCTAATTTTTCTTCTCCTTTCAAAATATAATCTTTCCTTCCTGATTATAAAAGCAGTACTTGTCCATTCAGGCTGTTATAACAAAGTACCATAGACTGGCTATATTATAAACAACAGAAAGTTATTTCTTACATTTCTGGAGGCTGGAAGCCTGAGATCAAGGCACTAGCATGGTCTGTGAAGCCTGTCTTTCAGGTTGAAGACTTGTCCTTGAATCCTCACATGGCAAAAAGGGAGCAGGCTCTCTGAAGCTCCTTTATAAAGCACTAATTCCATTCATGAGAGTTCCACCCTTGGAAGTGAAGCACCTCTCCAAAGCCCCACATTCTAATACCATCACCTTTGGGGGTGAGAATTTCAACATATACATTTTGGAGGAACACAACACTCAGACCATAGCAAAGTACAAAGTAGAAAAATGTCACCCATAATAACACTAATTGATGATAACCTCTGTTAACATTTTGAAATATACACACACACACACACACATACAAATCTGTACAGTAGACTTTATCTGATTTTATATAGCATTATATTGTGAATATTAAAAATATTTTAAAATATTTTTATTGATTATTTTTTAGAGAGAGAGAAAGGGAGAGGGATAGAGAGATAGAAACATCAATGATAGAGAAACATTGATCAGCTGCCTCCTGCATGACCCCCACTGGGAATTTAGCACACAACTTGGGCATATGTCCTGACTGGGAATCAAACCCATGACCTCTAGTTTCCTTGGTCAATGCTCAACTGTTGAGACACACCAGCTGGACAAGTATTTTTTTGAAAATGCTTATAACTGCTGCATGATATTCTATAAAATGGGTGAATTGTCTCTTTTTATCCCCATTGACCCTCTCCACCCTGCTCCTGCCTCAATACTTTTTAACAATAAAGATAAATTTAAGATAGATAAAATTGATTGTTATATATTAGCCATTCCTCTACTAATGAATATTTGACCCACATTTTTAATCTTTTCTATTATAAGTAAAGGTGATATATATATTAGGATTATTTCTTTAGAATAAATTATTGAAAAATAATTATTGGGTCCAAGGTATAAATATATTTTTAGGTTTTGCTGCACAATGCTGGATTAACTCCCAAGAAAGTTGTAATGATTCATGTTCTCAATTGTAATGAATATGAGTACCTGTTTTCTTTTTTATTTTAAAACTTTCAACTCTACTTCCATTATAATGTTTTTTGCTCTATTTTCACGATAATACCATCTTCTAGTTCTCCTTGTACCCCTCTGGCTTTTTTTGGGGGGGAGTTCCCCTTTTGTGAGTTTATCTTCCTATAACTATGCTTAAAGTTGACACTCTCCATATTTATATCTTTATCCTGCTATTCTTCTCACTCTATTATTCCCTAGAGTTATTTCTCCTACTACAATAATTTGAACTACCTTCATTAGGGTGAAGATTCCCAAATAAAGACACCAGACAGGGCTTATTTTTCTGAATCTCAGACTAATGTATAGAACCATCTGTAGGACATCTTCTTTTTTTGTTGTTGTTATCCTATAAATAATCAAACACAAAACTTGCATAATAAAAAAAATGATCTGAGCCCTAACTGGTTTGGCTCAATGGATAGCGTCTGCCTGAGGACTGAAGGGTTGCTGGAAGCCGGTCCATCCTTGCTGCTTGACACAGTCGCTGCAGGGAAGAAACATCTGCACAGCATATGTTCCAAGGGACCTGGCGTATATGGCATACTGTTCTTAATATGTTTGCTCCCCTTCTTGGCGCTATGTGTTTTAACCAAGGTCACCTCTCTGAGGAAGGTTGTTTCCCCAGGTAGGGATTTTTCCCTGAAGTTAGGGAGGGAATAAAACCCCCTAACTAAGTGCCAGGCGGGTAGTTACTCACTGTAACT
>NW_006285716.1:146715-152936 GCF_000327345.1 Myotis davidii
AAGAGACTTTGACTAGGTAAGGATATTACTTTGGGACCTTAATCTTACTGTGGCCTTAATGAAACTAGGTTATGTAAATAATCCATAAAATAGATTAAAAAAAATGATCTGAGTACAACCAGCCAAGAAGTCACCCAAACTTAAAACCTGGGAGACATATTTGCCTTTTGTCTCTTGGTCAACCCCATCACCACAGATCACCCTCACAGGAAGAGAAGACTTTCAGTTTAATTGCCACCCACCTAAGTAGAGAACATATCAAAGATAGGAATATTCTCAAAGTTCTTATTATTTTCTGTGCCTGAGGGAGAAACATTTGGTAGATTTTGTTATTGGTAGAAGTTAGTTAAGGCCAAATGTAGGGATAAAACTTTTGTTTTGAATTTCAACCTAGAGTAGTACTCTTCCCCTTAGAATTTATGTTCTAACTTATGTGCATAAAATTGTTAAAAATCAACAAACCGTACAAGGATATTCAAAATATGAAATCGTATTACCTTTAAGCTAGAAGGCATAGTTGAGACATCCAGCTGAACAGCATCATTTTGTCAACAATCTGGGGGCCACAAATGTTGCATGGCTTACTCAGAGATGTGTGGTTAGTTAGCAGCAGATATCCCTAAATTTAACTTGTCATCTGAGAAACTTATAAAAAGATACTCATGCACAAGCAACTTCTGGAAAAGCCAGCATATTATACTTTTTAGAGGATCATAAACAGGCTGCATTATGATATTTGTGGATTCTAGAAACATTTGTCTTTGTGGGATACTTCCTTTGGAGAAAACTATTAAAATATATTTTATAACTACATTGGTATGTATAAAGATTCATGTAATCCAAGTTGGATTTGCCATTATATATTCATAATTATATTTTTATTTTTCTTCTTATGTTAAAAGAAATTAAAATATTTTTGTGGGCTTCAAAAAATATCATGGGGCCTAGGAACTGTGCCTACTGTGCCTAGTATATAAATCAGTCCTATTCATAATACATGGTAAAGATCCACAGAAGTCTTGCAAAGACAAAAACTACTTACTTTTGTTTTACCCAGCATTTCCAATTTTTTTTCTCACAGGGTCTTGTTAACATCTCAAAGCTCACTGGTGTTCTATAAAATAGAGTTTAGAAAAAATGTTCACTTCTCTCAAACTGCAATGATAATCACTTTAAGCTAGGCAGTAATGCAAAATTAAATTACTCTGACTTGGCTGTGGTTGAGATCTATGAATTAGCTGTAAAACACCCATAAAAGCCTCTTCAAGATGTTTTATAGAGCAGGAAAGCATATCAAATGTTCACATATAGATCACACTAACGTATGGAATACAGTACTTGACAATTATATTTCATTAACACATCTTTCTAGTATATGAGAATGATCATACACCATTTGCTTGTGCTTTTCCATCTTATCATAATAAAATAAAACTAGGATGTCTATAAAAGTATATTCCCAACTCATTTTCAGAAAATGTAATGGAAATTTTATGAATTAGGAATCAGCTAGTATTTATTGCACCAAGTGACTACTTTAAAAAGTGGCTGCATTCTTTATGCTTTTATGATTCTTTTGACATATAAATATGAAAAAATTAACTACTATCTATGTCTTTAATGAATGTTAATATTCATTTTAAGAAGAAATATTTCTTATGAATATCACCAGAGAAACTAAGGGCATTATCTGAGGTCTAGAATGAGAACCACCCTTGAGAATCCAGAGAAACAACTCTTTTCCTAAGGGTCTGATAGTTGGTGAAGGAACAGATGCCATCTTAGGAGCTACATGCAGGCTGTACATAAGTGAATTAAGCAGTTAGGTTCAATTCAACTAGACATTGAGTGCCTTCTGTGTACTAAATACTAGGCACAAATGAGATACAGCTTCTGTGGGTAAAGAGCTCATCTAACATGTAAACAGCAAATTTTAAGATTATGTTCAGGATATTATAGAAACATATGGGGACAGCAAAGGGAGATCTTTGGTAGGTACCTAGCAGAGCTTGTGTAAAAGGGAAAGTGAGAAGGAAGGTGAGGTGGTGGGGGGTGGGAGAGGAGCAAAGGATAGGGAATGGCTCCTAAAGGAAGCAGTATTTGAAAAATTGGGTGAACTGTTTTAGTTTCCTAATCCTATATAATAAAAGGCTAATATGCAAATTGACCAAATGACAAAATGACCATTTGCTATGACATGCACTGACCACAAGGGGTGCAGACGCTCAACACAGGAGCTGGCCCCTGGTGGTCAGTGGGCTCCCACAAGGGGACTGCCACTTAGCCAGAAGCCCTGAGCCAGGCTCACGGCGGGCGAGCGCAGGAGCGGTGGCAGGAGCCTCTCCTGCGTCTGCAGCAGCACTAAGGATGTTTGACTGCCAGCTTAGGCCCACTCCCCATGGGCCTAGGCAGGACATCCCCCGAGGTCTCCCAAACTGTGAGAGGGCACAGACTGGTCTGAGGGACCCCTTGAGTGCACGAATTTCATGCACTGGGCCTCTAGTATCAATATAAATAAAGTTGGGAGGGTGGGAATGGGGTGGAGGGGGTCAATGGGAAAAAATGGGGACATCTGTAATACTTTCAACAATAAAGATAAATTTAAAAAATATATAAAGAGTGACCTTACATAACTGTAGAGGAGCCAATTCTCTAAGACAAAATAATATGTATGTACCTAACAATAGAGCAATAAAATACATGAAGCAAACACTGATCAAACTGCAAGGAGTTATCAACAAATCCATAATAATAGTTGGATACATCACTCCTCTATCAGTAATTGACAGATACAACAGATAGAAAGTCAGTAAGGATATAATTGAACTGAATAGCACCATCAATCAACTGGATTTAATTGACATTTATAGAATACTGAACCCAACAACAGCAGAATACACGTTCTTCTTAAATGTGACACTCACCAAAAATAGATCACATTCTGGACCATAAAATGAAACTTATCAAATGAAAAAATAGAAAGCAAAGAAAGTATGCTCTCAAACCACAATGGATTTAAACTAGAAATCAATAATAAAAACATAGCTAGAAAAATCCCAAAATATTTGGAGATTACACAACATACCCCTAAAAATAAACATTCTTATATTGTAACAGGAACATAAATAATAATTGTATTTAAACATATAAATCCATGCGTTAATTTCTTAGGAACAAAACACATTTTCCTCTAATGGTTAAAAAGAATTTTCCCTTTCTCTAGAAAAACTTAAAACCATAATTTAAGTTTCTACAGGATTCTCTTATAAAAGACTATTTTCAGTTTCTCATTATTTTATGGAAATTTCTTCTTTGAGGCTTAGCTACATCCACTTGACCTTAGCCCAGAGGTAATACACAATTTAGAAGAGTTCACGTTAATAGGGCAACACTAACTTTTCATTTTCAAACTTATATGTAAATTAGTAAGATGGCCTAGTGGATCTATATTTAAAATACTTGCCTATGTGCCTCTGGATGAAATATGAGACATTATTTTTAATAACATGTAGTGGCTCTTTAATCTTTTCTTTCTCTGCTTACCATAAGTTGTTAGCAGTGTATAGAACATGAATCCTGAAGGTAAGTTTCAGTCCATCTTTCCACATACCACAAATCTAACCATTTCAAATCTGTTTGGAGGGTCAACTCAGTTCTTAGCCTGTATTATTGTGTAGTTCCTTTATTTATTAAAGAAATCAAACCAGGCAAAATAATTACTTGCTGGTTGATGGCAGAATGGATGGGAGTATACTATTTAGGATAGGTCCAAGTGCTATTAAAATCAATTCTAAACCTCAAAGAGTTAATAAGTTCAGGTCTTGCTAATACAAACTTCAAAGTAGCTATTTCTGGTTAAGCAGTTATTCATGATAACTTTCCTCTAAGTGGTGACTCTAGAATCAAGCCATCTTCTTTCTACAGATCAACTTTGGAATCCTCCACTGGATGCTCTATATCCAGGAAGGAGACAAGTAAAGAGTGCTTCTAAGATTTCACCAGAGATTTTAGGGGCCTAGCCTCCAAATGAGGGTATATAATCTTGCATACAATATGTTGTCTAGAACTGGTCACATGTCTTTATCTAGGTGCAAAAGTGATGGAAAAATGTAGTTTTTTTGTGAGCCGAGGAAAAAATTAAATGGGTTGATTACAGAAATATACAATTGTTTATCTCATAGGAAGAAAATATATAGAGTTGAAATCATGACTTTTTGTCTATGTTTCTATTGTACTTAATTGATTTTAGAATCCTATTCTAGGGTCAGCCATGTTTATCTTCTTCAGAGTTAAAACTAGCATGTCTATAAGGACTCTAGAGAGAAAGTCAAGAGAGACCAAGGTATCTGTCACAGACAGATAGCCAGATAATGAATATCCAATGAAGGCCATTCTCTAAAACATTCACTTTTTATTTATTACAGTTAAAGAATAAGAAATCAAAGGGATTATAAGACAAAACCAAAGTCATGTATTGAACTCATTGATAGATATTAGACTGGAATACCAGCATTCTGGTCTCCTAGACAAATAATTGACTTTTCACTGACCTAACTTTCCAAGATGGACACACAAAGGTCAATAAACAACTTTGTTAGTTGAAATTATTATCCTATCTAATAATAGACAAACATGGTAATTAACCATACCTCCGCTATCCTTCCCATTGGCTAATCAGGGCGATATGCAAATTAACTGCCAACCAAGATGGCGGCGTGCAGCCATGCACTGAAGCGAACATGAGGCTTGGTTGCCCTGGTGATGGAGGAAGCCAAGGTTCCCCACCAGCTGCAGCCCAGCTCTGAGCTCCGGATGCAACAATGTTGCAATTATAGAAGCTAAACAAACCCCAGATACCTGCTTTCAGCCAGCTTCAGCCCCAGAGTTAGAGTGGCAGTGATGGCAACAATGTTTCAATGCAGCCATGCACTGAAGCGAACATGAGGCTTGGTTGCCCTGTGATGGAGGAAGCCAAGGTTCCCCCCCAGCTGCAGCCCAGCTCTGAGCTCCGGATGCAACAATGTTGCAATTATAGAAGCTAAACAAACCCCAGATACCTGCTTTCAGCCAGCTTCAGCCCCAGAGTTAGAGTGGCAGTGATGGCAACAATGTTTCAATTATAGAGGCTAAACACACCAAGATACCTGCTTTCATCCAGCCGCAGCCTCAGAGCTGGAGCCAGGCCTCAGAGCTGGAGCCAGCTCTCAGCTCCAGTGACAGCTATAGAAGGTAAATAAATCCCAGAATAAAAAACATAAAAGAAAACACAGCGGTGGTGGTGGGGGCCTCTCCTGCCTCCTCAGCAGCACTAAGGATGTCAGACTGCAGCTCCTTGCTGGCAACTGGACATCCCCTAAAGGCTCCCGGGCTGCCAGAGGGATGTTTGATTGCCATCCTGGCCCAATACCCCAGGGAGGAGGCCTAAGCCAGCAAGTGGTCACCCCCGAGGGGTCCTAGACTGCGAAAGGGCACAGGCAGGGCTGAGGGACCCCCTACCCTCAAGTGCACAAATTTTCGTGGCCTCTAGTATAATAAATAAAATTTAAATAAAAGCCCATCAAAGTAATAGTTCCTAAGAAAAAATTAAATTGCTATGTTTAATATATTTTAATATATTATTATACTAGAGGCCTGGCGCATTAAATTCGTGCATGGGTACGGTCCCTAAGCCTGGCCTGTGATCAGGGCCACCTTGCCCAGCTTCCAGCAGCTGGCCTCACCCCCTGCCACCACCCACCCCTGGTTCCCTGTTCACTATTGGATGATCAGAGCCTGCCAGCCAGGGGAGGAACTGAGAGGTTGGCCGTTCCCACCCACTCGCTGACCCTGCCTCCCACTGCCTGTTGCCCTCTGTGTGTGGGGCAACTGGCAGGGAAGAAACCTTCACCTGGCACTGCCCATGTCTGCTGCCACCCACCCCCGGTTCCCCATTTGCCATTGGGCGATTGGAGACTGCCGGCTGGCAGGAGGGACCGAGTGGTAAGCCTGCAGGCCCCAATTGGGTGATGGGTGCCTGTGGATTGGGGGAAGCTTCTCTGTTGAGCGTCTGCCCCCTGGTGGTCAGTGCATGTCATAGCAACTGGTTGTTCTGCTGTTCAGTTGATTTGCTTATTACCCTTTTATTATATAAGACTAGGGGCCCGGTGCATGAAATTTGTGCACTGGGTGGGTGGGGGGAGTGTCCCTCAGCCCAGCCTGCCCCCTCTCACATACTGGGACCC
>NW_006285716.1:153954-167907 GCF_000327345.1 Myotis davidii
TGGCAGGGGGCTTCTTCCTGCTTTCCCTTTCGCCTCCCTGCATTGTGCCTACATATGCAAATTAACCGCCATCTTTGTTGGCGGTTAACCGCCATCTTTGTTGGCAGTTAATTTGCATATCGCCCTGATTAGCCAATGAAAAGGGTAGCGGTCGTACGCCAATTACCATGTTTCTCTTTTATTAGTGCAGATTACATGAAAAAGTTCCCATCTTACTTTTATAATTTAATAATCACATTTGGTTATTAGGTTGCCTTTTTTCATGGTCTTCAATGTTTCTCTGATTTTCAAAAAATGAAACCCTTTGCCAATTAAATATGACACTATTAAATGATACACTTGTATTTACCAGTTTCATATTTTTTAGCCATGGAGAATATCATTATTCTTAAGTATAGATTTTCTAGTAACATAGACCTAAAATCTTTTATGACAACTTAAAGTTGGAACAAAATTAATTTGAAATATTTGCCATGATACTGTGGAAGTAGAAAGGACTGTAGGGTTCTTTTTCCCCAGACCCTTAATTTACACACTTATACACACATTCAATCAACAAAGTTTTAATGCCTCCCAATTATTGGCACTGCTCTAAATGCTCCAGACATAGCAGGGAATACAATAAACAAAAATCTCAGCTCTCATAGGGTTTATATTATTATAAAGGAAGGAGTGAAATATATACTAAACAAACAAGTAAAATGAATAACATGACAGATGGTGAAAAGTGATCTAGAGAGCTAGGGAGGAGAAGGTTTACAGATTTAAATACTTTCTCTGTGAAAGATGTTGGGGAGAAGGAACCCAATGCCAAAGAAGTTAAGTTAGTCTTTTAAGATCAAAAAGTGTTGGGTCTAGAGCCCAGATATCCCAAATTCAGGTTTGATTTTCTTTATAATACTAGCATACTACAATATTGGTGCCAATATCAGGCGATATGCCAATTATCATCAAATAATTAATCATATTTATTACTCATCTCATATTTATTTAACACCATCTGTGTGCAGAGCATAGTACTAGATGCTTTAGCAGAGGAATGCTAACTTTGCTTTCCTTCTTTTATGAATTTTCCCACATAGATTCTCATTTAATTTCTATGGTGGTCTTTGGGGGTAGCTATTATTATCACTTACAGACAAGCAAATGGGCTCAATGAGAGAAACTAACCTGCCTTATGATCTGATAGTTACTAAGTGATACAACCAGGATTTTAAACCAGTCATCCCACTCCCAAACTCATGCACTTTCCACTACATTATGCTGCTTAAATCAAACTTTGACTTCCCCGTGGTTGTGTCTGGGTTTTATCTTTATTTTAATTTTTTGTTGTTTGTTTTATACAGTAAAAATAGCAGGAGGATAACTGTAAGTAATTTCACATTTTCATCACTAACAAAATAAAATTAAATATGATTAAGTTACAGCCAGATCAGTCAATTCAGCTCTGGAAAATTAAATGCAGAATTATAAAATGTAGCTCAGTCTAATTCATCCTAAGACTTTCCTCCCGCCTAGCTTCTTTTTTATTCTACTTATTTAATGTAAATTGAATGATTAACTTGTGAATTGGTAATACATTGAAATTATTTAAAATTCCAAAGTTTCAAAGGGCATAAAATTAACGATCTCAGTGCCATTTTGCTCTCCAGCCATCTAGTTTTTCTCCCCAGAGAAAATAATCCCTCCTCCCCCCCCCCCCAATTTCCCATATATCCTCCCAGTGAAATGTTATGCAAATGCATCCAGTTTCTAGAATGTAACTGGAATTTCAAAGATCAGATCAGAGTGAGGCTAGAGAAATACAATTTGACTAATACTTCTGTCAACCCACTAGACCAGCCGTGGGCAAACTATGGCCCACGGGCCGGATCCAGCCATTTGAAATGAATAAAACTAAAAAAAAAAAAGACTGTACCCTTTTATGTAATGATGTTTACTTTGAATTTATATTAGTTCACACACACACTCCATCCATCTTTTGTTCCTGCCCTCCGGTCCAGTTTAAGAACCCATTGTGGCCCTCGAGTCAAAAAGTCTGCCCACCCCTGAACTAGACAAACATCATCTGAAGAGAAAATAATTAATACTTTATTCAATTTGGGACTTCCATGTTCGCCTACATTCTATGCACTACCCTAAGATGAATTTTCCTAAGTGAATCTCCAGTCATCTCAACCAGTCTTCCAATGATCTCTCATTTATCTGCTCCACTGAGTCCATACATTCCAGTTTGGAATTCATTGTCCTGTGCTTCTTGTCTTATTCATGTGTGGTTTCCCTTTTTCACTCTACCCTCTAGGAAATACAGTAAAGTTTTTATTTATTATTTATTTATTATTTAAATTAATTTCAGAGAGGAAGGGAGAGGGAGATAGAAACATCAATGATGAGAGAGAATCACTGATCGGCTGCCTCCTGCACACCCACTACTGGAGATCGAACCCACAACCAGGGATGTGCCCTTGACCAGAATCTAACCTGAGACCCTTCAGTCTGCAGTCCCCTCTATTCACTGAGCCAAACCAGCTAGGACATACAGTAAAGTTTTTATTGGCATTCAACATAAATTAGTACTACAATTCCTAAAGGATTCAAAATTCTAATACAATTGATTGACTTTTTTATCCTAGAGACCATTTAGGGGATGAAAATCCTGTCCCTGCATAACAATTTCATTGTTTAACCTCTGGGAATTAGAGTGCCCAATGGTGCTAGTTTGCAGTAAGTGTCCATCTGGGTAATGATGTCACATAGCAATGCCCGGCTTCCTCGCCCTAGTGATGACTAGCTTCCTTGTAGTTTCTTCAGCCCAGGAACAGGACTTGCTTTATAGCCAGGTGCAGACATTTCACACTTTAACCAAATGTCTGTGAAGTGTTTTCTCATGCCTCATCTCGTTTGATCCTCACAGAAGTCCTGGAGTAGGTAGATAGGAGACTCGGTAGAAACCTATTTTCTTTTCATTAGCCAGAAAATGGAGATTTAGAAAGTTTAGAAACTTGACCTGACTGAAAAGAAGTAAGAAATAGTGGACCTTGAAAATGGCTTCAGGGAAGTTGGGTGCTTCACTGGGCTGGAACAAGTTTAGCTACATCAGAATGCAGGTCTAAGTAAGCAAGTTTGTTCTATATCTATAAAAGGCTAAGTTGACTCACACATGTGTGATACATATAAAGCTCTTACTCTTGCCAATCACACGCATGTGTTTCAATTTGTCATTGTTGATCGTGAATTTGGTTGACATTTTTGCTATAGAGAAAGGGCAAATAGTAACATTAAAATATTTCTTCTAATTAATTTCCTTTCAATGTGCACAAATCTGTGCCCTGGGCCACTAGCCTTCTATAAGGAATTGAGTTAGAACCACCTCTTTGACACATTACTCTGAATTGAATTGCCAACATCACTCAGAAGGGAGGCTTTTAAAAACCATCATCAACTTTAACATTTTAATTCAACACACAGAACTGCTGGCACTTTCAGACAATGTTTGGTTAGCAAGGTGAACTAAGAGATGTTTTAAAGTTATACTTTTAAAGCCCGGAAGTGTGGCTAAGTGCTTAGAACACCAGCCCTGCACCAAAGTGTTGTGGGATCGATTCCACGTCAAGGGCATATACTTGGGTTGAGGGTTCACTCCCTGCCCCGAGTCAGGGTGTGTGTGGGAGGCAACCAGTTGATGTTTTTTTCTCTCTCTTTCTCTGTTCTTCCCCCATTCCTCTCACTCTTTCTGAAAAGCAATGAAAAAAACACACACACACACACACACACACACACACAAAACCTCAAATGAGGATTTTAAAAACACACTATAATTTTCAAGTATTCAAATAACCCTAACCCAATTAGGTCTATAGATCACCCCTAGACTGTAGTTAGTGTGAGGACCATCTCACATCAACGTATCAACTTGTTTCAATAAATCTTTCCCTCTACCATGGATTCCAGTGCTGTATAGTACTCTAGGTTATGGAGAGAAGCAATTTTTTTCCTAATATGTTTTTGGTATGCTGCCTATAGGAATAGAACACACACACACCCCCCCACCCCCCACACACAAAGACATTCATTAAAGTAACAAAGAGTTTAATGACCCAGGAGTGAACAAGGCCATGATGGAAGGAGTGAACTTTGCTTTATTTCTAGTTGAGCTTTACAGAAAGAGTTAGTATTTGCCAAATGTCTTTCAAAAGCTTTGTGTTAAAACCATATCCAATAATACTGTACCTGGGTCATTACCCATGCACTGCCAGGCCAATGTTTCAAAAGGGATTGATACAATCTCATGGACAGTTAAGGTTGGAACTTCTCTGACCTCTCCAGAATCCATACTGGCTGACAGGCGTTATTTAACTTGTGGAGGTGGAAGGAAGAGAAACGACTTTAGGAATCATTGTCCAGTGTGTCAGGAAACCCTGACAAAATTAGAACTTTGGGGGAAATCTACAGAAAGTATAGAAGGAGGGTGTTCTTGGCTGCTGAACTTGGTAAACAGGGCATGGGAAGTCATAGAAAATGCAAACACTGTTTATGCAATCTCCAGTTGAATATTGGCCAGACCATTTCCCCCAATCTCTGGATACTTTAATATTCCAACAAAAATGCCCAGAAAATAAACAATATGGAAAAACGAAGAGCAAAGCAGAGTTTCATTCATTTTAGCTTCTCCCATTTCCTTCTTATTCCCAGAATGGTTAATTATCCTCCCTCTGTCTCCCTTCTTTGTATAGGACCGTGTCCCTTTCACAGAGCCTTCCCATTTGGTAAATGTTTTCCAATGTGATTTTGCTTGAGATCATTTCCTCATTGAGAACCTATAAGCTGAGGCTGATGTGTCACTACAATTCCACTCACTCCAGTAATAGAGAACAATCACTTACTTCCAGTTGCTTGCCTTATGAATGGGAGTCTCTTTTCCCAGCAGGCCAGTCTAATGGTTTCTGGGAGTCGATAAAAGGGACAATTAACCTGGAACAAATGCGACTTAGTGTGTAGCACATTACTTGGTGGTATACAGTGGGCATTCAACAAATGTTTGGGGGAATAAATGAAAGAAATATCTTTAAGATAAATTACACATATCTCCTCTCAGAATTTACAGTTTCCTCATGCAAGTCACTTAACCTCAACCCCATATATTAAAATGCTGTCTTCCAGAAAATACAAATTTTGTCTATTTTTTCTTTTCGATATCATCAGCATCTTTTTTATCAACAATCACAACTGAAAAATGGGATAATACAGTTTTATAAAAATTCTAAATTTTAACAAATAGGAAAGATAGTGCCAATTTCTAAAACATTAAGGAAGGAAAGGAAAAATGATTTTCAATGAAGTTATCACTTTTTATAATGCTTTTCAGCCCTTTTATCTTTTATTTCCTCAAATGAATGGGAAGCTCTCCAGGGATACCTAATATAATCCTATATCTCCATAAGAGGCATAACCAGTTAATGAATGACTTAGAGGATAATGAGTTTTGTTGCTTACCAGTAACAATGGGCACAGAGGGCTGTGAAGTCCAGTGCCCAAACACCTGGGTTTTAGAATCCAATGGCCTGACCTTGATTTTTGAAACCCCTGCTAGCTAGATTTCTGATTTTAAAAGGATTAAATGAGATTATGCAAGTAAAGTGTGCCCTGCTTAGCATGGAGTAAATGTGTGTCAATGTTGGATACTGCTATTATTATTAGCCATGTGAATCATGAAAAAAAAGTGGGACTACTTTGCCCACTAGAGGATTTCATCTATGACAATAGAGTCAAATATTTGAGTCTAATTGTGAGTTTCGGGAGTGTTAGGATCCTTCAAGAAGCCATAGATTGTACAGTAATAAAATAACAGGTACAGTATAAAGCAAGCCTAGATAATTTATAATTTGAACAATCACTGCTTTCCACCTGCCTTTTCATTTTCATTTCCAGCTAACTGCTATTTTCTTTCCATGCTAGTATTTGAATAAACACATTAAAATAAATGAAAGAGAAATTCTCAGGGCAGCAACCGTGCCCATGATTAATGCAGTATTGTGTTCACCCTTTAACATAGGTGTAGACAACTCAGAAAGCTAGGATTGATGGCCACAGGGAACAGAAGATGCACTACAACTGTACACATTTCCCAAATGATCAGCTTTGCATGACCTTCATATAAAACCCAACGGTGTTTATTGGCCTTGTGCATGAACACATCTCAAGCAAAGGCAGCTGCCTTTCCACACGGTACAAGGGAAAGGTTTTAGATTAGGAAGCAGATGAGGTCAAATTACTTCATTATTTACTCATTGGGGGAAAAATCAATTTCTGGAATATAATCCTATTGACTTGACTGGCACCGACCAGGAGCATAAGTAATCACAACCCTAAAATAAATATCTGTTCATACCTTGAAAAGACACCTGTGCTAACCATTCTTTTTATGCATTAAAGGTCTCAAATAACCATGCAAACCAGACTCAAGGCTAATGGGCCTCTTTTTTGAATATTTCACTAAAATGGGATGGTGAAAACTTTGCTTATTTTGTTCTGACCTTGTAAAGCTCACACATTATATGAACAAGGCTGTGTATTTCCTATCTCCAGTTAATATAAGATTATTATGTTACCAGACAATAGTGAAACAAGCAAACAACAATGAAACAAAAAAGTAACCCAAGTACGCATGTTCATATCCAATTAGCAACAAATTATGGTGCAGGATAATATGCATAAAAATGTTAACCCTAACACAGAGGCAGAATCCTTAATGACCCCATATGACTTTCTTACAGAAATTTGGAGTTACTTTTCCTTCCAGGTTTGTCCTTTAGCAAGGATGTCCTAAGCTTCCATCATGTTGAATTTAGCCTTGCAAGGATTTTTAATTAACAGCAATGATCCACAAGCCATGATTTATATATGCAAGAAAGATGCCCTATTTTATCTTCTTTCCCCAGGCTATGATATATGGGTGCTTCTGATAAGCCAAAGATAAAAGTGGTTTGGACCAAAAAGCACCTATTTTCTCAAAAATGCACATTAAGACTGCAGCTGTCAGCAAGGGAATAAAGTAGAGCCCAGGTAACAGAAAATATAAAGGAAGTAGAAAATGATTAAGGTTCAATTTATGTATTTATAATTATATCCTAATTTTTCTCAAACCACTTAATTTTTACTCTATATAAAACATTATATTTTAAAACTTTAATTTGGTAAGAGGTTATATGAGGTTTTACCATGTTATGTGATTCTAGTTTAAATAAAGATTCTTAAATTTACTTATTCAAGTTTATGCTACTCATGATACAATGATGCTGCCTATAGTTGAAAATATGTTAGCATCTCTTTTTCTGGTATAACTATGAGACAGTGGCATATTTTTAATATAACCAGTGTTGGAAAATCACATTTTGTAGGTGGATTGAGAATCTCTCATCCTAGGATTCTGCTTTAAATTAGCTGGTTGACCTTATGCTATTACTTAATCTCTCTGGGTCATGGTTTATTTATATACATAGAGGTGTAATTGTGCTACATTACTTCCAAGGTCCTTTCAGCTGTAAAATTATACAATTTTGTGACTTGATGCTCAGAAATTGGAGAAATATCATTTTTTTATATTTAGAGATAGAAATTCTTATAAAGTCATCCATTCATTCAACAAATATTTTTTGAGTGAGTGATGTGTGCAAGGTACTCTCCACAGTGAACAGAATGAAGAGCTTTGTTTTTGTGGAACTTAAATGCTAGATGGAAAAGATAGATAAAAGGCAATGAATACAAGAAATAAGTCAATTATATAGTAATATAATATACTCTAGGGTAAGTGCAATGGAAAAACAATAAAAGCAGAGTGAGTTATTTATGAAGGATGAGGAGTATACTGGTTAGGGGACTGGAAAGGGGTAGGCAGGTGGCAGTATTAAATAGAGTGGTCAGAGAAGATCTAATTAAAAAGGGGAGGCTTATGCAAAGACTTGAAGGAGATGAGGAAGTTAACCAAATGATATCTTGTGGAAGAATCATTCAGACAAACTGCACAACTAAAGCAAAGACCCTTGATTGAGAAAGAGCAGAAATGCAATGCAGTGTGGCTGGAGCTGACAGCCTAGAGCAAGTGGTAGGAGAGGAGGTGAGAGAGGTAATAGAGTTGATCATGGAGGGCCTAGTAGGCCATTATCTGGACTTTGGCACTTATTCCCAGTGAGATGGAAGCCATTGCAAACTTTTGAATGGATGAGTGCTATGATCTGACTTACAAGTATAGAGGATCACTCTGGCTGTTACATTGAAAATATTTACAGGGGAAGGTAGAAGCAGTGAGACAATGCCATTTTGGGCTTATATATTTTGTAAAATGCTTATGAAGCTGATACCAAAAGGATTGCAACAGTGTTTTGTGGAGAGCATGTTAGAAGACATGAATAATTTCAAATATTATCTAGGTTTATAAATTCTGATGCATTTGTGACAACATCAGTTGTAATAGATCTCCAGTCTCTATATTCCCAAAATATTCTGCTTAAGCTGATGATAACATTTTCAGAAGTGAAGATAATGATTATAATTTAAACTGTTATTAGGTATACAATCAAATCTTCAAGCTCATAGCATTTCAAGGGGCAGGAGGTCACTTACTCATAATCTATATTAATAAAACGGTAATATGCTAATTAGACTAGAAGTCTTCTGGATGTCCTCCTGACAAAGCTGGGCCTGGGAAAAGCTGCCCGCCCATTGTCCTGGGCACCAGTGGCTGTGGTTGTGGCCCTGGCAAAGCGGCCCACCCCCAGTCCCAGGTGCCTGCGTCCAGCCCGGGTGAAGCTGCCCCCAGCCATAGGGAGGGAAGCCTGGGTCCCAAGTGCAGGACTAAGGCAAAGGTGGCTAGGGGCAATCAGGCAGGCAGGCAGAGGGGTTAGGGGTAATCAGGCAGGCAGGCGAGCAGTTAGGAGCTAGCAGTCCTGGATTGTGGGATTGGGCCTCAACCGGCAGTCGGACATCCCCCGAAGGGTCCCAGATTGCAGAGGGTGCAGGCCAGGCTGAGGGACCCCCCTCCTGTGCACAAATTTCGTGCGCCAGGCCTCTAGTACGAAGATAATTATTCTTTTTATTCTCATGTTTTTAAACAACTCTAAAGTACTCTTCCCAACTCTTTAAAGTGTTTCCTATTGTCTCACCTTTTTTTATTACTATAAACTGCCTTTCTCTAGCTTTGTTCAATAAGCATTAAATCCTACCAACACTCATTGCTGTCCTGGGAGGAAACTAGTAAGACCTCTGCATTATCTGTTAAAGCTATGGCACTAGCTTGAACCAACAAGGTAAAATTGTTCTTCTACTGGTGGATGCAAGAGCATAATGTTGAACTCATAGTGCTCAGTGACTATTACAAGCTTAACAAGCTTGTCTGAAAAATATTCAGAACATTCTTTTTTTATAAGGCTAAATCAGCACTGCCCACTTTATACAGTGTTAGAAATATTCTCGAAATGCAGCTAAATTGGAGAACATTCACCCAGAATTACCAATTGAGGTCCAGCTGAAGAGAAGATATATATCAAAGACGGACAGAAAATACCTGGAGACAGGTAGGAAGGGCAAGGTTGCGAGAGGGGCTGACCCAGCTTTCACTGGTGACAGGTCTAGAGTGAAGAAGGACCTCTTGGCTATGGGAGGGTTTTTCCCTGAGAAGATCAAAGCCCAGAATCCAGACTGGGCTCCACAGCCTGGAGTGCCAGAGCCAAGGCCAGTGGCCCAGGTAACATCCAACCATGAAAGGGGAATCTGGAGCTGTTTGTACATTAAACTGTAGGGTTTTGCTGTTGTTGTTTAAAAAAACCACAGAGTACAGGATTTTTGTTTGCAGTTACATGAGGCTTCAGTGGAGGAAAGGTGTTGCATACTGAAGGTGCCTAAGGAGAGGCTGGGCTATAAAGTATTAGGGGGAGACATGGAAAAGAGGTGGCCAGGAAACTTGCATTCGATCATATACCCGCAAACCAAAATGTCCGTTTTTCTTGAGACGCTATGGCCCATTCTAGTAACCACAGCTCAGGAAAAGGAAAAAGCCCCACCCTAGGTGATACAGCCTGCCTCACCCTCAGGAGCCCTGTATGCTACACCCTCCATCTTGACCTTAGTAGAAGAGACAGCAGAGAATACAAGCCTAGGGGTTTGAACAGCCTCAGGGAGCATCAGTGACTGGATTGTGGATGGGGTCGGCTGTTGCACTAACCTGGGAACCTGTTTGGCGCTTCATCACTGGAGAGCTGATAGGAACTCCATGTTTCCAGCTGGTCCAACTGGACTGCATACGAGGATCTCCAACCAGCTGAAGGCAGGGAAATATTCTGACTCAGTCCTCGAGGAGTAGCTCAGAACAGGGAAATACACCCACCACTTTCCCTGAAATCTGAATGGCGCCTCCCCTTCATGGGAGACACAGAGGTTTAGACTCTGGACTCTGCCTAAATCCCTTTCAGAAACAGACTTTTGAGTGATTAAGATTGACAGCTGGTTAGCAGGTGAAGGCAAGCAGAGGCAGAGCCCTGGGAACCTGGGAAAAGTTGCTGACCTATCACTGGGCCCCGTGGTGCTAACGAACCACCCTTAGAGTGCATCTTGGCCACTCCCATATGTGGCCAAGCCCTGTGGAGACAGACATAAACTGGGGATCACTTGGAGCTTCAAACAGGTTGCTGAGAGCCGAGCCAAAGGAGGACAATTTCTGACTGTGGTTAGCACCTAAGTATGTCCTGGGAAGCTCAGAATTGGCAGACAGAACAGTCAGCCACAGTCATCAGAAGAACAGAATTCCAGGAGGCACTAAACTCTACTGAGACAAATGTCACTTTACTTTCTAAACTTTTTCTTTCTTTATCTTTCATATCTTTCTTCTTTACTGATTTGTTATTGTTTTAGTCTCTCTTTATTCTTTCATAAATATAATTTTTCCCTTCCATTTTCTTACTCTATTTTTCTTCTTTCTCCTACTTTCTCTTTATTTTTCCTTTTCTTATTTATTGCCTATCTGCTTATTCCTCTATTTTCCTTTACACAATTATTTTCTTCCTCTTTTCTACAACTTTCCTTCCCCTATTCTTTATTCTTATTTTTTCTTTTATCTCTTCCCTTTCATATTCTTATTTCTTCTCCTTATATTTTCCTTTTTTCTTCTATTATTGTTATCTTTTCTCCTTCCTAATTCTCTCTTCTTTTGTTGTAGTTGTAGGGTTCTTGTGTATGTTTTGTTTTGTTTTGCCAGCACCTGCACAACCTCTCACATGATGTGGTGGGGGGTGGGCCTCATAGTCAGAAAGACTGAGGGGAGATTCCTCCCATGAATGGGGCAACATAGTTAAGACCCATTTACAACAGGAAAGCCCAAGTAACTCACAAAAGGGTCATTCCTAGAACACCCAGCTCAGGAGATCAAAGAGACTGCACCACTGGGTCCCATAAAACACATTACATAAAGCTATCCCACAAATACTGGGAGGCATAACAATTTGCTCTAATACATAGAAACAAATATGAAAGGACAGCAAAAATGGGGAGACAAAGAAACAAATCCCAAATTAAAGAAATGGAGGAAATTCCAGAAAGAGAGGTAAACAAAATGGAGGCAAACAATTTATCAGATATAGAGTTCAAAGTAATGGTTAGAAGAATACTCAAGGAACTTAATGAGAATTTCAAGAAACTTAGTGGGAACTACAACAGCATGAAACAAGAAATAGAAACCACAGATAAGAATCAGTTGAAAATGAAGAATAAGACATATGACATCAAGAATACACTGGAAAGGCCCTAGCCAGTTTGGCTGCATGGATAGAGCGTCAGCCTGTGGACTGAAGGGTCCCATGTTTAATTTCAGACAAGGGCACATACCTTGGTTGCAGGTGGCAACCAATCAATGTGTATCTCCACATCAATGTTTCTCTCTCTCTGTCTCTCCCCCTCCCACTCTCTCTAAATATATATATATATCAATGGAGATAAACATCCTCAGGTGAGGATTAAAAAAATACACAGGAAGGAATCAAAAGTATTTTAAATTAGGCAAAAGATAGAATCAGTGACTAGGAGGACAAGGTAGGAAAAAACACACAATTAGAGCAGGAAAAAGGAAAAAAATTAAAAGCAGAAGCATAGTTTAAGGGAATTTTGGGACAACATGAAATGTAACAAAATCCACATCATAGGGATACATACCAGAAGAAGAAAGTGAGCAAGGGCTAGAGAACAAGTTTAAAGAAATAATTACAGAAAAATTCCCTAACCTGGTGAAGAAAAAAGTCACACATGTTCAGGAAGCACAGAGAGTTCCAATCAGGATGGCTATCACTTAAAATTGAAGGGACATACCTATCAGTAGGAACCTTAAATGTAAATGGATTAAATGCTCCAATCAATATACATTGACTAGTTGAATGAATAAGAAAACATGACCTATACATATGCTGTCTACAAAAGATTCACCTCAGAACAAAAGATTCACACAGACTGAAAGTGAAGGGATGGAAAAAAGTTTTTTTCATGCAAGTGGAAACAAAAAGAAAGCAGAGGTAGCAATACTTATATCTGACAAAATAGACTTCAAAGCAAAGGCCATAACAAAAGAGAAAGAAGGCCACTACATAATATTAAAGGGATCAATACAACAAGAATATATAACCCTGGTAAATATATATGCACCCAATATAGGAGCACCAAAATATATAAAAAATTCTCTTGGAGTACTTTAAAGGAAAGATCAACACCAATACAGTCATGTAGGGGACTTTAACACCCCACTGACATCACTGGATAGTTCTTCCAGACAAAAAAATCAATAAGGAAACAGAGACCTTAAATGACACAGTAGATCAGATGGATTTAATTCACATTTACGAATAATCCATCCCAAAGCTGCAGATTATACATTCTTCTCAAGTGCACTTGGGACATTCTCAAAGATAGACCACATGTTAGAACACAAAATAACTCTCCACAAGTTTGATAGGATTGAAAGCATATCACGCATCTTTTCAGATCACAATGGCATGAAACTAGGAAAAAATTACAATAAAAACACTCAAAAACATTCAAACACATGGAGGCTAAATAGCATGTTATTAAACAACAAATGAGTTACCAATGAAATCAAAGAAGAAATAAAAAAATTTCCTGGAAACAATGAAAATGAACACACAATCCAAAATCCATGGAACAGAGCAAAAGCAGTCCTGCGAGGGAAGTTCATGGTATTACAGGCATACCTCAAGAAACAAGAAAAAGCTCTAGTAAACTAGTTCACACTACAACCAAAAGAACTAGAAAGAGAACAAGAAGAAATTACCAGAGTAGAGAGAGAAACCAAGAGGGCAGCATAGGTAAACACTGGAAATTGCTGCCTCTCACAACTTCAAAAATACAACTAAAAGACAAAACGGACATCTTCCAGAAACACAGGGAGGCTGGCTGAGTGGAAATTCTACAACTAGAAGAAAAGAGAAAAGCACACTGAGACTCAGAGGAGGTGCAGAAGTAAAGTGCAGAGGTACAGAGGCTCAAGTGTGCGCCAAAAGAGGCTGGCAACGGAAGACCCCAGTGTCTTTTGCAATCGGGAGAGAGGCACAAGCTCTCGACGGCCCTGACTCCAGTTCCGGGTGAGTCTCTGGGGACCCAGACTCATATGGGGAGAAACTGGACTGTCTGGCAGTGGGCAGAACTGGAGGGCGGTTTTCTCTCAGAGGTGCTTGCAGGGATTACTGCAGGACACTGAGACCCTGGACCTCTTAGGGCAGGAATGAGAATCAGCCAGAGCTGTTTGCTCTGCCCTGTTGATTCCCTGAGACCCCGCTCCACCCAGGCTTCCACAGAGGCTTTTGCATATGAATGGCCTGGCCCTTTGAGATCTAAAATTACCTAACAAACTGCAGCGGGGTCAGAAAGACCCAGAACATCAAAAAGAAGTTGTTTTTTGAGGTA
>NW_006285716.1:168733-175812 GCF_000327345.1 Myotis davidii
TGTAAATTTAAGAAGATTTATATAATACCAAGCATCTTCTCGGATCACAGGGACATGAAGACAGAAATAAACTACAATAAAAAAAAACTCAATAGCACTCAATTACATTGAAGCTAAATAGTATGTCTTTAAAAAATAAATGGGTTACCAATGAAATTAAATAAGAAAATAAAAAACTTCTGGGAAACAAATGAAAATGAACATACAACCACCCTAAAACTATGGGACACTAGGAAAGCAGTCCTGAGAGGGATGTTCATAGCACTAGAGGCATACCTCAAGAAACAAAAAATGGACAAATCAACTATCTAACCCTATAAATAAATGAATTAGGAAGAGAAAAGCAATAAATTACCAGAGTAAGTAGAAGGAAGGAAATAATAAATATCAGAGTGGAAATAAATGACATTGAGACAAAAAAAAAAACCAATACAATCGATCAATGAATCTGAGAGCTGGTTCTTTTAAAAGATAAGGAAATTAATGAGAATTTCAAGAAACTTAGTGGAAACTACAAGAGCATGGCACTCAGCATGAGACTTTAGCTAGACTTCTCAAGAAACAAACAAAATAAATAAAATCAGAAATGAAAGAGGTGCAGTAACAACTGACATCACAGAAATACGAAGGATTGTAAGAAAATACTATGAGCAACTGAATGTCGACAAAAAGGACAAAATGGACAAATTTGAGAAAAATACAATGTTCCAAAACTGAATCAGGAAGAATTAGAAAATTTGAATAGGCCAATAACGACTAATAAAATTGAAGCAGTAATAATAAATCTCCCAGCAAACAAAAGCCCTGGTCCAGATGGCTTCATAGCAGAGTTTTACCAAACATTCAAAAAAGAACTAACACCTATCTTCCTCAAACTATTCCAAAAATCCAAGAGGAACACTCCCAAGCTCTTTTTATGTGGCCAGCATTACCCTAACTCCAAAACCAGATAAAGACAATACAAAGAAAATGCATTACAGGCCAATTCCTGATGAATCCCTGATGAATATTGATGCTAAATCCTCAACAAAATATTAGCAAATCAGATCCAGGAATATATTAAAAAGATCATACTAGTACACCCTGACCAAGTAGGATTTATTCCAGGAATGCATAGCTGGTACAATATTTGCAAATAAATAAATGTGATACATCACATAATCAAACTGAAAGACAAAAATCACATGATCATATCAATAGAAGCAAAAAGAAAAAAAGCGACAAAATCCAACACCCATTTTTAATAAAAACTTTCAGCAAAGTGGGAACAGAGGGATTGTACCTCAACATAATAAAGGCCATATATGATAAACCTACAGCCAACATCATACTCAATGGGCAAAAACTAAAACCATTTCCCTTAATATCAGGAACAAGACAGAGATGTCTGTTTTCACCACTCGTATTCAACATAGTACTGGAAGTTCTAGGCACAGAGATCAGCATCCGAACTGGAAAGGATGAAGTCAAATTGTCATTATTTGTAGGTGACATGATATTGTTAATAGAAAATCTTTAGGATTCCACCAAAAATGTACTAAATTGAATAAATGCATTTGGCAATATATCAGGATATAAAATTAACACCCAGAAATTGATGGCATTTTTATATACCAATAATGATCTCTCAGAAAGAGAAACAAACAAACAAACAAAAAACCCAACAATCCCATTTACCATTGTACCCCCACGATTAAAACACTTAGGAATAAACTTAAATAAGTAGGTAAAAGACCTATACTCAGAAAATGACAAGATGATGAAAAAAGAGATAGAAAAATATATAAATAAGTGAAAGAATATGCCGTGTTCATGGATTGAACATCAATACAAGGCCATACTACCCAAAGCAATAGATAGATTCAGTGAAATCCCAATTAAAATACCAATGACATATTTTACAGATCTAGAAGAAACACTACAAAAATTTATATGGAACCAAACAAGACCCTAAATAGTCCCAGCAATCTTGAGAGAGAAGAACAAAGTTGGAGGTATCACAATATCAGATATCAAGTTTTACTACAAAGCCACTGTAATCAAAACAGCCCGGTAATGGCATAAGAACAGGCATATAGATCCATGGAACAGAACAGAGAACTCAGAATTATTATGTTCAATTAATATTTGTCAGTTGAGGTAAGAGCATACAAGGTAGTAAAAACAGTCTCTTCAATAAATGGTGTTGGGAAAATTGGACAGATACATGCAAAAAATGAAACTAGACTACCAACTTAAGCCATACACATGAATAATGTAAAAATAGGCAAAAGACTTAAATGTAAGTCATCAAACCATAAAAATTGTGGAAGAAAACCTAAGTAGCAAAATATCAGACATCTTTCGGAGCAGAATTTTCACAGATACATTGCCTAGAACAAATGGTCTATATATATAAAAGCCTAAGTGACCATTACAACCGAATAAATAGAATGACCGGAATGACCTGACGACCAGTTGTTATGATGTGCACTGACCACCAGGGAACAAACGCTCAACAGAGGAACTGACCCTTGGTGGTCAGTGCGCTCCCACAGCCAACCTCCTGCAGCCAGCCAATCACCCGGGTCCCTCCCCCTGGCCGGCCAGCCCCCTGATAGGCCTTGATCACCAGCCAGGCCAAGGGACCCCACCCATACACATATATGTGCACTGGGCCTCTCATGTCAAAATAAAAAGGCTTCTGCACAGCAAAGGAAACCAACATCAAAATGAAAAGGGAGCCCACTGTATGGAAGAACATATTTGCCAGTGATACATCTGATAAGGGGTTAATTTCCAAAATATATAAAGTACTCATACAACTCCACAAAAGGAAGACAAACAATCTAATTAAAAGTGAGCAGAAGACCTGAATAGACACTTCTCCAAAGAGGACATACAAATGACCAAGAGACATGTGAAAAAGTGCTCAAAGTCACTAATCAGCATAGAGATGCAAATTAAAATGCCAGTGAGGTACCACTCGCCTGCCAGAATGGTTATCATCAATAAATCAACAATCAACAAATGCTGGTGAGAATGTGGAGAAAAATGAACTTTAGTACACTGTTGATGTTTTTCTTTCTCTCCCCACTCCCTTCCACTCTCTCTGAAAAGCAATAGAGAAAATATCCTCAGGTGTGGATTAACAAAAAAAAAAACGAGTTTGGTATCCATTGATTTATTTTACATTTATTTGCAGCTGATTCCTTTGTTAAATGAACTCTATAATTTTGACTAAATTTTTTTACAACAAATTACAGTTCTTTTCTTCACATTGCAAGGACAAGATTCAACTGAACAGCTAACTTAAATAATTAAAGAGGAAAGTAGGTCAATGCCATGTATTAAATGACTAGCTCTGAGGATAGCTATATCAGCTATTGTGATTTTAGAGATGCTTCTCACAGATGTTAAGTTATTAAGCTATCTTCAGATCTAGTCATTTGCTTCATTTAAATGTATGGAATTGACCTCAAAGATTATCCTCATATTGAATTAAATATTAACTTTGTTCTGCTATACTTCAGATAGAAAATAACTTTTATTGATTTTAAAACTCTAATTACAATAGAGCTCCCCAACAATGTGTCCTTGGAACATGGTAATTATCCAGACAATCTTATCAACCGTGAGCTATACTACATTTGGACCCACTTAAAAATCGCCCACTTGAAGTCATGCGCCTCTTAATCCACCCCTTATAAAAGTGAACTAGCATAAAGAGTTAGTCTCTACATTCTCACCTCCCACTCTCAGACTTTTACTCTCTACTCTGAAACACTCTCATCAAGGTCGCCAGTGACCAATCTCCTTGATATCAAGCCCTCTGATCAATTTTCAGTCTCCACCTTCCTTGACCTCTCAGCAACATGTGACACAGTTGATGATATTCTCTTCCTTGAAACTCTTTCTTCACTTGGGTTTCCAGATTTTCCTCCTACCTCACTGGCTTGCTTCCTTCTCAATTTCATTTACTAACCCATTGTCCTCTTCCTGACCTCTAAATAATAGAGTGCCCTAGAGCATTGCCTTTGTCCTTCTTTTTTACAAATCCTCATCTGAGGATATTTTTCCATTGATATTTAGAGAATGTGGAAAGAAAGGAGGAGGGAGAGAGGGAGGAAAGGAGAGAGGGAGAGAGAGAGAGAACATCGATATGAGAGAGGCACATTGATTGGTTACCTCCCACATGCGCCCTGACCTGGGCTGGGGATTGAGCCTTCAACCAAGGTACATATCCTTGACTGGGAATCAAACCATTCAGTCCAAGGGCTGACTATCCACTGAGCCAAACCGGCTAGGGCTGTTCCTCTTTTTCACCCACATTCTAGCCCCAGATTATCTCACCCATTCTTGTGATTTTTAAATACTATACAGATGGTGATGACTCCAGAATTTATATCTCCTGCCCTGATATCTTTCCTGAATACCACATACATATATGGAACTGCCTGCTTTATCTTTCTACTTGGATTAAGAAGTATAACTTTTAATTTCTCTCCCAAACCTACTGCTTCCTCAGAGTTTCCTGCCTTATTATATAGTATCATTACTTACCCATTTGCTCAGACTTAAAACTTAGGAATCATCTTCAGTTCTTCCCTTTTGCTTACACACTTTTTCCAGTTTATTATCAAGCCCCGTTGTCTCTTTTTTCAAAATACACCCTCAATCTGGCCACTTCTCATTGCTTTCACTGCATTGAGATAAGACCTTTACAGTGCTTAGCACAGAACTTGGAAAATATCTCTTTCTCTTAGATTCCTCATCCAAATCCATCAGCGAATCCTGTCAACCTTACTTGAGAATATATCCTGAATATCACTGTTTCTCACAACTATCACAGTTAGCACCTTAGCCAAAGTTATCCTCATTTCCATAACTTCCTAACTGGTCCCCCAGCTCCACTTTCATACTTGTCTTCCTACAGTACAATGTCAAAAACATAAGTCAGAAGAATTACTTCCTTATTTAGAGCTCTTCATTGGTTATCCAATATACCTAAAATAAAATCCAAAGTCCCCACTAACTTGCAAAACTCCACATGATCTGGGCAATGTCTATTTCCTTGAGTGTTTCTCTTACTACTCTCCCTTTCATTCTCTTTTCATGACCTTGCAACTCCCGCAAAGCCTAAAATGTTGACTATCCACCACTTCACAGAAAAATATTTCCAATTCTTGCTCTGGGGTAAATAATCAGGAATGATATAGCTGGGTCATATGGTAGCTGTTTGTTTAACTTTTAAGAAATTGTTCTGAGGATTTCACAAACGCTGCTGGGTTTAGACAAAGGAAACTGGTTCTCACTGGAATGGAGACCAGCCCGATTAAGCTGAGCCCTGGGCAGGCGGGCGGGCGAGGCCTCCCCGGGGAGGGGAGGGGAGGGGGGTGCGAAGGAGACGGACCCAGTGATTTGCAAATGAAGACCTTCAGCGTTTTTGCAGGGAGGATTCCTGGGAGGCGAAGTCTGTCCTTCTGTCCGTCCTTGGCCTCCCGCAACCGCCTGTCCTGGGGCTCTGCGATGGGATTCCTCTCACCCCAAGCCAAGAAATAAAATGAAATTCAAGAAGAAAAAAAAAAGAAATTGTTCTGAGTGGCTATACCATTTTGTATTTCCATCAGGAGTATGTGAGAGTTCTGGTTGCTTTGCATCCTCATCAGCATTTGATAATGTCAATATTTTTTACTTCAGCCATTCCAATAGTTGTGTAATGGTATCTCATGGTTATAATTTGCATTTACCTAATGACTAACGACATTGTACATCTTTTCTTATGCTTATTTGCTGTCCTTACACCTTCCTTAGTGAAGTGTCTGCTCAAGTTCTTTGCCCATTTTTAGTTAGATTGTACATTTTCTTATTGCTGAGTTTCGAGACTTCTTTGTAGGTTCTGGATACATGTCCTCTGTCAGACATAAGATTTCCAAATACGGCTTCCCAGTCTATAACATCTTTTTTCTCTTAACAGTGCCTTTCACAGAGCAAAATTTAAAAATTTTGATAAACTTAAATTTATCAATTTTCTTATTTTATGGATTGTATTTTTGGTGTCATGTCTAAGGAGCTCTTCACTTCTGTCATAAAAAATTTCTACTATGTTTTCTTCTAAAAGTTTTATAATTTTATGTTTATGTTTAAATCTATGATCTTTTTAAAATAATCCTTATATAAAGTACAAGGTAGGGTAAAGTTAAATTTTTTATGCGTATGGATGATTAATTTTCCCAAAACCAATTGTTGAAAAGACTATCTTTTCTCCATTGGGTTCTTTTTACACTTTTGTCAAAACTAAATAGCCAAACTTGTCTTTTTCTGGACTCTCTATTCTGCCTAGTGTTCTATGTGTCTATCTTTCTTCCAATACCACACTTTCTTGATGATTGTAGCTATACAGTAAGCTTTAATATCAATTATAATGATTCCTCTCATTTTATGTCTTTATCAAAATTGTTTTAGTTATTCTACTTCATTTTTCCTTCCATATAAATTTTAAAATAAGTTTGCCTATGTTTACAAAAATACTGTTGGAATTTATATTGGTATTGTTTTAAAACTATTGAGCAAATTGGGCAGAATTAACACCCTTAATTTACTGTTTTCTAATCCATTCAAACAGTATGTCTTTCCATGGAGTTAGGCCTTCTCTCATTTATTTCTCATCTTTTTGTAATTTTCAAAATACAGATTATATACATGTTTTTGGATTAATTTAATAGCTATAGGGCTGATGTAGTAGAGCTCAGGAAGTATGTCTCAGCGCTGTGGCTGTTGCAATGGTGTGAGCATACTCCACCATGACATGCTTCCTCGGCACACCAGAAAGTAGCAATGCCCGCCTGAACTAACTCCTAGAGCCACATGCATAGTACCCCAGCCTTTCAGCCATTGGTCACCTATAGCAAGGAGGTGTCTCCCTCTGATTGGCCACCTATAGTGATGTGTATCCCTCTGATTGGTCCCCTCATGCTATATATACCCCTTTAGTTCCTCAATAAAACAGATCTGCGTCAATGAACCTGGTCCCCGGAGTTGTGCATGCAGATGTCCTAGCGCGTTGGGGCTCCGTCGTCCTCACCACCGAGGGACCCCCT
>NW_006285716.1:175825-176422 GCF_000327345.1 Myotis davidii
TGCAGACGCCCTAGCGCGTTGGGGCTCCATCGTCCTCACGCCCGAGGGATCCCCTGCTTCATCTGGCGCCCGAACATGGGTCCCCCGGAATGGCTGGATGGGTGAACGACCCTCTACAGTAAAATGGGAAACTTTCCCCCTTCGGCGAGAGCGCGCACGCTCCACGCCTTACTGCAGAGCAGGCGAGTTAAGGTCTCTGAAAAGGAATTCCAAACTCATTGGGAGTATCTATTACAGTCCAATCTGTGGTTAATCGAGGCCCCCATTTGGGACCCCTCCACTTGGGATAAGGTCTTGAAAAGGATTCGACCCACTGAGGTCCACGAGGAAAAACCATAACCCCCTTCTCTGACATTCCGGCCCCGTCGCCCGGAAGCTGTGTCTCCATCCCTCCCTCCACCCTGGGCTCAGCTCCCAAACTGCCATGGTTTTGTTACTGTCGGTGGGATTCACAAAAGGCACCACCAACTCCTCCATTCCACCGTCAACTGTCAATGGCTGCTGCAAAGGGCACCAACTCCTGCATTCCACCTCCAACTGTCAACGGCTCCCTCAAAGGGCACCCTGTGCCTTCATTACTGTGCAGCAATAATAAAG
>NW_006285716.1:176526-176783 GCF_000327345.1 Myotis davidii
CTCTCCCCCTCTCAGTGCAAGCCCCTCATACGTGCTTGCCAATCCTGCGGCCCTCTACTACCCCTCTGGCCTTTACAACCTAGAGTGGCCAATCCCCGAGGACTACGGCCCAATGCCATATGGCAAGCAGATGTCACACATGTCCCAGCATTTGGCAAATCGAAATATGTCCACACAGTCATAGATACTTGCTCAGGAACTACGTTTGCCCAGGCCCAAACGGGGGAAAACGCCAAACATAGCATTGCCACATTCAC
>NW_006285716.1:177067-178673 GCF_000327345.1 Myotis davidii
CAAACCATGTCTATGGTCTTTAAGATAACTTGTTACATAAAATTATTTATTTATCTAAGATGCACCTACACTGAATTTTTCTGAAAAATAAAAAAGTTAATATTAAGAAAAAAATTGTAAATGGAAGATGATAAGAGAGGGTTTCGTGTGCCATCAAAAGTTACTGGCATGCTATGTTTGGCACATGTGCCAGGGGTTGCCCACCCCTGGTATAGATTAATCTTACTAGAGGCCCAATGCATTAAATTCATGCAAGAGTAGGCCTTCCTTCCTTTGGCAGCTGGGACCCGGGGTTTCCCTCCAGCCACCGGCACACGGGACCTGGGCTTCCCTGGGCTTCCCTCACAGAGGGAGGCCCCACCCACCCACTGCAGCCTGCTGGTCGGTGGAGTGGGCCTCTCTGTAGTAGAGCTCGGGAAGTATGTCTCAGCGCTGCGGCTGATCCAATGGTGTGAGCACACTCCACCATGACATGCTTCCTCGGCACACCAGGAAGTAGCAACGCCCGCCTGAACTAACTCCTAGAGCCACGTGCATAGTACCCCAGCCTTTCAGCCATTGGTTGCCTATAGCAATGTGTCTCCCTCTGATTGGTCGCCTATAGCAACGTGTCTCCCTCTGATTGGTCCCCTCATGCTATATATACCCCTGTAGTTCCTCAATAAAACGGATCTGCGTCAATGAACCTGGTCCTGGAGTCGTGCATGCAGATGCCCTAGCGTGTTGGGGCTCCGTCGTCCTCACTCCCCAGGGATACCCTGCTTCAGGCTATTCCACTTTTATAGTTTATATTGGGTGAGTTTTGGAGGTTTGTGGTTTTCAAGGAATTGATCTAGTTTATCTAAATTGTTCAATTTATGTGCATAGAGTTGTTAATAATATTCTCTTATCATCCTCATGTCTATAGGGTTTTTAATGATAGCCTCTTTTTCATTTCTGATATTGGTAATTTTTGTCTTATCTCTTCTCCCTCGCAGATATTTAGTATTTCTGTTGTTCTTTCTTTATTCCTGAGGTTCCAAATTTCCTTTGGTATAGTTTCCCTTCTATCTAAAGAACTTTCTTTAACAATTCTTTTAAAGCCAGTCTTTTGACTCTAAATTACTTTAGCTTTCCTTCAACTGAGAATGTCTTTATTTCAACTTTATTTTTTAAATTAAAATTATTGGGGTTTCATTGATTAATACGCTGTAGAAGTTTTAAGTGTACAATTCTATACTACATCATCTGTATATTGCATTGTGTGCTCACCATCTAAAGTCTAGCCTCCCTCTGTCTTGAAGGATATTTTCTCTTGAAGGATAGATTTCTGAATTGACAGTTCTTTTCTTCCAGCACTTTAAAAATGTTTACCCACCTTTTCTGGTCACTATAGTTTCTGATGATAAATCCATTGCCATTTAAATAATTGCTGTAATGCATCATTTTTCTTTGGCTGCTTTCAAGATTTTTCTTTGTTTTACTTTTTAAAAGTTTAATAATCATGTTTCTATACTTGAATATTTTGGGCTTATTCTGGTTGAGGTTGATTCAGTTTCTTGAATGTATAAGTCCATTGTAGAATTGAGGAAGTTTTTGACCATTATTTTTTCAAGTATTTTCCAGC
>NW_006285716.1:178773-186460 GCF_000327345.1 Myotis davidii
CCTGTGTTTATTTATTTAGTGAATCCTTACCTGAGGATATTTTTCCATTGCTTTTCAGAGAGAGTGGAGAGGACAGGGAAAGGGAGAGAGCGGGGGGAAGAGAGAGAGAGAGCAAGAGAGAGATCATCTATGTGAGAGAGACACATCAATTGGTTGCCTCCCTCATGGGCCCGGACCACGGCAGGAAGTGAACCTGCAACTCAGGTACATGTCCTTGACCAGGAATCAAACCTGAGACCGTTTGGTGTGTGGGCCAACACTTTACCCACTGAGCAACACTGGCCAGGGCTATTTATGTTTTTTCCAAAATTTTCTATTTATTATTCATACTTGATAATTTCTATTTTATAGCTTCACATTCACTAACATTTTCCTGTGTCACTTCCATTCTCCTACTGAGTATAACAAGTGAGGTTTTAAAATTTCAGTTGCATTTTTCAGTCTTAATTTTCATTTGGTTCTTTTATATATATTATATTCCTTTGCAGATACTTTTAATTTTAACTTGCATTTTAGGAGTGCTTGTGATTGCTCTTTCTAGCATTTTTATCATAACTGCTTTAAAGTCTGTGTCAGAAAATTCCATTATCTCTGTCAACTTGTTGGTACCTGTTAATTGTCTTTTTCCATGTCAGTTGAGATTTCTGGGGATCTTCATGTGTTAAGTTTGGATTGTTTACTGGACATTTTGAATATTATATTGTGAGTCTGGGTCTTATTTAAATTCTGCAGAGGATGTTGATATTTTTAATAGGTAGTTGAATAGGTCAGGATATTTTTGTGATAGCATATACTTGACCTGATTTGATTCAGGCTGCAAATTTCAACCTACTCTTCTATGGGTTGTGATACCAATGTCAATTCAGTTGTTGAAGGCTTTGCAGGCTATTTGGAATTGTCCCTCATGTACCACCCAGTGGTCAGTCTTGGAACTGGGTGAAGATCTACCTGGTAGCTCATTCTGTAAGGTCTCTAGTAACTAAGATCAGAACCATCCATGGTTTGGGTGAACCTAGGAGTGCAGAAACAGCTTTATCAAATCTCTTTTGTGTGTGTGTGTTTCTGCTCTTAATTTAATTTAATTTAATTTTTTTTACTAAAATATGCCTTGCTTTTATTGTTTGGATATATGTCTGCACAATATTTATTTTCACTAAAGTTTACATGAGATTTTAATGGACGATGTGAAAACTGCTTTTTCTAGGACATATTGACAATCAAGATATTGGCTTCAGAGCTCCCAATGGGATTTACTTACATTCTCACATTCTGTTCTTGGATAAATCAATTTAGAGAACATATGATTTTCTTATATTGGGAGCATGGAATTGTTTGAACATCTCTGGGTATTAGCATTACTGTGAAAAATACCAATTAAAGACTCAAATGGCATTATTCCTACTTTTAAGACATAAAATCACATTGTTGCACAGAAGGTATGATGCTGGGAACAGAGAAAGTAACTTATTTAATTGATCTGAAGACACCAAAGAAAAAATGTCTTTGATAAGACAAACTCTTTCTGTAGGTTGCTTAAGAAATCTCATATATCATAGAATTTTATGTTTTACTTACTGCTGGAGAAGCAGAGGGGAGAATTTCTCAGGATAGCTGAACTAAAAATCTCTTCCCACATTCTTTGTAGCCTCCCTATATTCCTATGTGTATATGGAGGGTGGTGAGCATCTCATCAGAGACATACAGAATTAAGGAGATGATAATTTTCTTCCTCACATCCTATAGCGCTCGCTTTTTATAATCTGAATTAATAAATTTTTATTATAACCCAGAAAAGTATAGGAAAGGAAATTGTGTAAGTTATCTGTTGGCTGCAACTTACAGAAAAGTCTTTCTTTGAACTGATCTTTTGTGCTGTCTCTGAAAAATGATGCAATAGTGCTTGTATTTTGATAAATTTTTAAACTGCCCTTTTCATCTCTCCTTTTTTCTTCAGTGCCTAAACACTGTGATTTTTTAAATTTGCATATGTAGTTGACTTTATTTCTATCAAATGTGTGAGTTGATATAGAAATACTAGAGGATTGGTGCACGACATTCATGCACTGGTGGGGGGTTTCCCTCAGCCTGGCCTGCACCCTCTTGCAGTCCGGGACCCTTCAGGGGATGTCCGACTGCCAGCTTAGGCCTGCTTCTTGCTGGCAGTTGGACATCCCCCAAGGGGTCCTTAGTGCTGCTGTGGAAGTGGGAGAGGCTCCCACCGCCATTGTACTCACCAGCTATGAGCCCAGCTTCTGGCTGAGCAGCACTCCCTCTGTTGGAGCACACTGACCACCAGGAGGCAACTCCTGTGTTCAGCGTCTACCCCCTGGTGGTCAGTGCACATCATAGCAACTGGTTGTTCCACTGTTCGGTTGATTTACATATTAGCCTTTTATTATATAAGATTAGTTTACTTTTACAAAAAATGTGTCAATATTCTGAAAATAAAGTGTGTTGGGATGTGATGCTGAAATGAACTATCTTATTTAAGCATTAAGCTGAGCAGCAGATGATTTAGATTTTGATGCCAATTATACCACTATCTATATATAAAAGCCTAAGTGATCATCATGACCGGATGACTAGCAGGGAATTATGACATACACTGATCACCACGGGACAGACTGTCAATGCAGAAGCTTCCCCCTGGTGGTCAGTGCCCTCCCACAGCCAACCTCCTGCAGCCAACCAACCTCGTGTTGTCCCTCCCCCCAGCCAGCCAGCCTTGATTGGCCCTGATCGGCTCCAATCAGGACTGGGTGAGATGGCTCCTGATTGGCCAGGAGGGACCCCCACCCATGCATGAATTCGTGCACTGGGCCTCTAGTATTGGATAAAAAAGTTGACCTTTCTGAATCTCCATTTCTTTATCTATGAACAATGTATGTTAAAGTAGGTGATACAAAATTATCACAGAATCCTCAATTTCTGTGACTCCATCACTCTCCTTTGAGGGTAAACGTGGAAACTAAACCCTATATTCTGTAAGGAACAGTCATCTTAGTTTGCATGACACAATTCCTTTGACTTTTCACAGAAGTTTTATCTGCATTACCTCTTTACATCACTACCATAGAGTGGTAAGCAAGGTAGAAAAATATTATTATTCATAGGGAAAAAAAGAAGTGAAGAAACTGAGATCAATTATATGAGCAATCCAAGGCCACATAACAAATTCCAACCAGAGCTGGATGCCATGGGTACTATAACAAAGATTTGCCAAGTTATAATACCTTGGTGCATCAGAATGCCTATGGCTTCCCACTGAATTTGCTTTTACTTGAGACAAAAATACAATTTCTCTTTAATCAGTTTTGCATTCAGAACTTACTAGCTAGCATTTACTAACTCCCTTTAGAGGACTTAGAGAGTTGTTAGTGCTGAGAAAGTGTTAAGCAAGCAGAGTATTTGTAAACTGGATCTGCCTGGATTTGGGTGATTGGTTCATTGTTGGCTTCAGGGTTTCAGAGACATCATCAGCCTGTGAGAAGTCCTAATGGCTGATAGCCCCCATACATTTTAATACATGCTTCTTAGTTAATACTAATGATTTTGAAGTGTATATTTATGGCTAGCATTTCTGAAGAATCTTTTTTTTCATTTTTATTGTTCAAAGTATTACATATAGTATTACATATGTCTCCTTTTTCCTCCATTGACCTCTTCCCGGCCACCCCCACCCCCCAGCACATGCCCTCATCCCCCTAGTGTTTGTGTCCATGGGTATGCTTATATGCATGCATACGAGTCCTTTGGTTGATCTCTTACCCTGCCCCCCCCAACCCCAATCCCTCTCCTGCCTTCCCTCTGAAGTTTGATGGTCTGTTTGAGCTTCTCTGTTTCTGGATCTATTTTTGTTCAACAGTTTATGTTGTTCATGATATTCCACAAATGGAGGGAGGTTGAAAGTACGTGTCTGGAATTTAGACAAGATATTTGTATGGGATATAAAGATCTTGGAATAAACAATATGCAAGAATTAATTCATGGAAAATATATGAAGTTTAGAAGTGTGTCACGTTTGAGATTGTCTGAGGGAAGGCAGGGGAGGCTGGGTGGGTGGAAAGAGATTAACCAATGAACTTCTACGTATATATGCATAAGCCATGGACCCAGACAATAGGGTGGTGAAGGCCTGGGGTGGGGTGCGGAGCAGGCTAGAAGAGGTCAATGGGGGAAAAGGAGGGGATATATGTAATACTTTCAACAATAAAGCTTTAAAAAGATGGAGATTATAGTGAAAAATTGTTCTTAGGCAAGAGTGGAGGGAGTTAAGCCTATAAAGTCTGATACAGAGTAGCTAGAGAGGCAAGGGAATGACGTCACGCCATGTGTTGGAGAAGAGGTTTCAAAGGGAGAGAAAATGGCATTGCTAAATGTTGTAGAAAGGCCATTTGACAATTGGTGAAACATTTATTTAGTTTTAGCAACTGGAAGGTCACTGGGAACCTCTGCAATAGCAGTTTCAGTAAAAAAGAGTTGTCATAAGTCAGACTGTAAGATGCTGAGGAAGTGAAGTCATGGCTTGTAGACTACTGTTAACCATAGGGTGTCCTCGAAAATGTATACAACACACCTTGAATAATTATAAAGGTAGTGTTTATTAAAATATATTTTATTTTCAGAATTGAGCTATTAGCTGTTAAAGTGTGTATACATTTTTGAGGAACCCTGTATTTTTGCAGTGAAGGGAAAGGAAAAGGGTAATATTGCCTTGAGAAAAATCTAGTGCCAAAGAAGAGATTGTTAATTGTTTTTTTATTTGTTTGTTTTAAAGATGGAAGATATAAATAATGTTTTAGAGATCAAAGTCATTGGAAGGAGCAGTGCATTAATGAAGTAAGATTACTAAAGAAGAAGGAAACTATGAAATCCATAGCACAAGGGCTTGGATTAGATTGGAGAAGGGGAGTTTTTGCTAGCCGGTTTTGCTCAGTGGATAGAATGTTGGCTTGGGGACCGAAGGGTCCCAGGTTCAGGTTCGATTCCAGTCAAGGGCATGTACCTGGGTTGCAGGCTCCTCCCCAGCCAGGACCCTGGTCGGGGCTCATACAGGAGGCAACCAATCAATGTATTTCTCTCACATCGATGTTTCTCTCTGTCTTTCCATCTCTCTCCCACTCTCTAAAAATCAATGGAAAATATCCTTGAGTGAGGATTAAAAAAAGAAAAAGATTGGGGAAGAGGAGAAACACCTCATAACCTGAAGCTGCAGGGAAGATGCAAATTTGATACAGATGCAGGAGAAGTGGACACATTTGTCAAAGGAAAAATAACAAAGTTGTGGGAGGCCATCTATTTTGTATTCATTACCATCTGTGAAAGTGGAGGAGCCAGCTGGAAGAGATGGTCTGCCTTGTCAACTTGCTTCAATGTCTTGATAGCAAGTGTCCTGCACATTTTGATTTCACATTTCTCAAAATCTAAACTAAAGCTTAACTTAGCTCTTCCAGAAAAGGGACGCATCATGGATTCTTATTACATAATAGTAAAACAAAACAAAACAAAAACAAAACAAAAAAAAACACAAAAAAAGATAGGAAATATTTAGAAAAAACAAACCTTCCTGTAGCTTTGAACTTTGGAGGAATCTCAGCTGTATTAGGCTTAGAGACATTATTTAGCTAGGGATGGGGCATGGCACTGTAATGAAGACATTCATGTTGGCAGGCTATTGGCATCAGAAACACCTGCCAACAAACCTTTAATCTTAGGACTAAAGTTCAGATATTGGTCAAGGCTGGAGAAACTCGGCAAAAACAGAGGACTTGGGTGCTGGGAGTGTCAACAAGGGAGCAGGATACAGTTACCACGGTGGTTGAATAACAAAGATAATGAATTGTTTCCAGAAAAATAAAAAAATCCAGTGACCAGGACATAGCCAGAGTTAGAACTGGTGACTTGGTATTGAATATGAAAGTACCAGTAGAGCTTATTAAATACTTTAAAACTATCATCTGACAGTTCTTCCTCATGGCTACACATTGGAATCATCCAGGGAGCTTTGAAAAACCACTGAATCCTAGATGTCACTCCTGGAGAGTCTCATGTAATTGGTCTGAGGAGAGGCCTGGACACCAGGATTTTTACAAGCCTCCTTAGATAATTCTAATGGGTAGCAAAATTCAGAATCATGACTCAAACCAGAATCTGTCCCAGAGGTAGAAATGAGACTGGAGGGATCTGAATGTCCTTATAATTTTAAATTGATTGGATAAATACTAACTTCATAATTTCTCTGCATCACTTGCCCCCAGCTGCATATTTTTGGCTTTCTGGGAATCTCCAAAATATGTAGGCTAAAAAAAATTGCCTACGTCTTTAAAAAATTTTTTACATTACAGTTTACATTCAATATTATTTTGTATTAGTTTCAGATGCACAGCATAGTGGTTAGTCAATCATATACTTTATGAAGTGTTCTCCCTAATATTTCCAGTACCCAACTGGCACCATGCATAGTTATTACAATACTGGAGGCCTGATGCATGAAATTCGTGCAAGAGTAGGCCTTCCTTCCCCTGGCTGCCGGCTCTGGCTTCCCTCTGGCACCCGGAACCTGGGCTTCCCTCGCAGCCCTGGCTTCGTCCAGAAGGTCGTCCGAAAGGACATCTGGTCTAATTAGCATATTATGCTTTTATTATTATAGATTATTGACTATATTTTCTACTAGTATGCTGTACTTTACATCCCCATGGCTAATAGAAAGTTTCTAACTTCTTATTACTCCTCAGCCCCCTCTCCTGTGATTCCACAAATTATCACTTGATATGCTTTTTGAAACTTTATCCAGAATATTTTTTCTCTCCATTTCCACCATGACCCACTCTTCCTACACCAAAAGTCATTCCAAAGCTGATTAGCTATTGCATCAATTATGTTAATAGTTCCACATCTGGTTGCACTGCCCTCCAGTATTTATCCCCCAAACAATTTTATACGCATCTTCCTAATACTCTGATCCTCATATTACTCAATTGCTCAGTTAGCCTCAAGAATTTCATCATCTATCAAAAAATCTTCACATTGTCATTCAAGGCCTCTGTAGTAAACTCTGTTGATGCCCCTTCCCATATACTCTCAGCTCTCATGAGTTCACATGAAGCTGCAGGTGGAGACAGTTCCCAGCCTGTTGTCAAATTTGTATCTTGAGCTCCTGTGTTTCTCCTCCTTTATCTGAAGGATTTCCCGAGAAACCTGGGAATTTGACTAGCTGTCTGCAATAGCAACTCAGAAGTATGGTGGTGTAGTAACCCTTATTCTTCAATTCTCAACCAATGGGGAATGAGACTTCAAAGGTGAATACCCCATCTCCCCCTTGCTTCAGTGGAATAACTTTGCACTGTGTTCCATATTGGTTACCAGGGTATTCTCTAAAGGGATTGGGCCCCAGTTGCCCACAGAGGTAACTTGCTCATCAATGAACCCTTTTGGGGGGTCTCCCTTCACTGTCTCACTTTCTCATTTACTCTTCTTTAGAGTAATTTCTAAATAAGCCACCTGCATGCACCCAAGTTCTTGTTGCAGAATCAACTTTGAAGGGGATCCAAACTAAAACGACCTTGCCACTGTATCTGATCCAAATTAACCTTCAGACCACTCCACAACAAACTGGAAAACGTGAAATTCCCAGAGAATTTTCTCATCCCCATCAATTATTTAATTCACACCCTTCCTTTCCTTAGAA
>NW_006285716.1:186537-189222 GCF_000327345.1 Myotis davidii
TGAAATCATGCGGTGTTCCTAGCTCTGGGTTGTCTGAACTCTCACAGATCTTGTGTATTTCTCTTTTATTGGACACACCACTGGGAAGCTGCCTAATCTCCTACCACCAGTATGTATGTCTCTCCTATCAATTTACACACACACACACACACACACACACACACACACACACACACACAATACATACATGGAATTACAATATGAATGTGTTTTTCAAACTGTGGATATAGGCTTGAGTCAAAACAAAGCTTTTCCTACTATTTCAACAAGCAGATGTAAGGAAAAAAATGATTTAAAAAATGAAATAAAACAAATACAAACTACTACCTATTGTTCTGCAGAGCAAAGACATGGCTTCTCAAGATGGAAAAAATGACAAAGGTTACCATCTATCAATAGGCTTTCTTGTGTCCAGGGAAAACTTTATTTCTAAAATAAACACTAAGTTATAGGATAATGGTTAATATGCTAACTAATAAAGATGAACACCAGTTTATAATTCTAAATTTTGGTAGATCCTTCTATATTTAAGAAATTTTAGCCCTAGCTGGTTTGCCTCAGTGCATAGAGTGTTGGCCTGTGAACTGAAAGGTCTCAGGGTCGAGTCTGGTCAAGGGCACATGCCCGGGTTGTGGGCTCGATCCCCAGTGAGGGACTTGCAGGAGGCAACCGATCCATGATTCTCTCTCATCATGGATGTTTCTATCTCTCTCTCCCTCTTCCTTCCTTTCTGAGATCAATAAAAATATATTTAAAAAAGAAATTTTAGACAGATTGGTAGAAAAATAAAGCATGACCAAGCTATAATTTTAAGGCATTCAATAAATGGTAGGACATAATTTTACTAAATATATGTGGGAAATCACTTTTCCTTTGGAAAAAGAGGAGCATGGTTTTGTCTCTCAAGATTGATTATCCCTCAGCCTTTGGGAAAGCATTAAAATGACATACACACTTGCAGGTACAGTTAAGATCAACATTTCTCTCTTTCTTATCTTATAATATACTCAATCTTTTACATTGTGCTTTCAAAGTTCTTTTATAAATCGGATTAAATCCAACAAATTTTTGAGAGTCATATATACAAGGCCTTGTGTTAAACTATGAGGAGGTACAACTGTGAATAAAACAATATCCTTGCCCTCAAGGAGGTTGCAGATATACTGGGAAAATTTATTTATAACCAAGATTTGCATGAAACTAGCCCTCTATTAGTGTGAAGGATTGAAAAATCCATGGCATAGCTGCTGGAGGCAAAACTTGATTAAATCTTCCTGTTTTATGTCCCCTAAGAGTCAATGCTCAAGACAGAGAAAAGGAGATCCTAGAGACTTTTACTTCCTAGTCAATCTTTAAAAGAGAATTTAAATTGAACCCAAAGACTATAAATTACTCAAGCTTTTGGACTAAAGGGTACCCTTAAGGACTTAAACGTCACTTAAAACCAAAAGAGCTTTTAATTATATAGGACACTCAACAGTAGTAGCTAGAGTATCTGCACTATAATAGTAAAAATCTGTCTGAAACTAAAAAAAACAAACAAAAAAACAGCTCCATTGCATTAAAATCAAAGAAAAGCAGCTTTGTTGTGAATCATGCTGGGAGGGTAGACACAAACAATAGTAGTTGCAAAATTAACAGGGGACAGTGGTTCACTGGAGACTATGTAACCAGAGACTCTCCCCACCTCCTGCCTCATTTTGAATGTTTGTTGCTTTCTTATCAACATCCCGCTATTCCTACCTATTTCTGGGGATAACCAGTTGCTAAACTGCCATTGAATAATGACAACACCCAATTCTCAGTTAAAGCCTCCTTCCCCTGGTCAGACCTCAGAGACACAAACCAATTCAGAACTGCCCCCACTTCACTGAGATGCTCCACGGAATCCTCCCGGAGGAATCCAAATCTTACAAAAGATGCTTCTATTCTTCCCCTTGTTGGGAGCAGTAACCCACAGTCCCTCTGGGTGCACCCTCTCACTTCATTGTGGCAATAACTACGATTCTCTCAGACTGTGGGCTTGTCACTTATGATCTTTGGGTCATTGAGCTTTAACAACATACATGTACATAAAGAATAACAAAAATCTAAGTAATAACACCAACAACATATCTCAACATATTCTTCATAGTTGACTTGGGAGGTAAAACTTACTTATATTATTCAAAAACTTTGTGTGATTTATCTCTTATAATTGGCTTCAAGGATGAGGGTTTTCTCTTTTTGTGTGTGTGCCTCATCTCTGGTAGTTTATTAATAGGCATTTTACATAAAAGAATGTACATCGTCACTATTATCCCATGTGTTTTTAAAGAACTATATATATATTTTAACTTATTTATTGTCTAAAGTTTTACATATGTCTCCCTTTTTCTGATTGATACCCCCCCAAGTCATTCCCACCCTGGGCAAGCCCCCACTGCCCCAGTGTCTGTGTCCATTGGTTATGCTGATATGCATGTATACAAGTCCTTTGGTTGCTCTCTCACCATTTGTCTCTCAATCCCCCACCTTCCCTCTGCGGTTTGACAGTCTGATCGATGCTTCTCTGTCTCTGGATCTGTTTTTGTTCATCAGTTTATGTTGTTCATTATATTCCACAAATGAGTGAGATCACGTGATATTTATCTTCCTCTGCCTGGCTTATTTCACTTAGCATAATGCTCTCCATTTCCATCCATT
>NW_006285716.1:189372-195590 GCF_000327345.1 Myotis davidii
AAATACATTGATATGAACCTGAATTGTGAAAATAACCAAATATTATTTGAAAATGTACTTGCTGTATACCCCCTTCCATCCTTGTAGATATTTGTTTAAAACTCATTCTGATTTCTGTTAGAAAAAAACTCTTAATGTACATTTTAAAATATAATGGGGCTACATAAAAATAAAAAGCTTCTGCACAGCAAAAGAAACCATCAGCAAAATGAAAAGGGAGCCCACTGTATGGGAGAACATATTTGCAAATGATACATCTGAGAAAGGATTAATATCCAAAATATATAAGGAACTCATACAACTTAACAAAATGAAGACAAACAATCCAATTAAAAAATGGGCAAAGAAACTAAATAGACATTCCTCTAAAGTGGATGTACAGAAGGCAAAGAGACATGAAAAAATGCTCAAAGTCACTGGTCATCAGAGGGATGCAAATGAAAATGAGGTATCATCTCACACCTGTCAGAATGGCTACCATCAACAAATCAATAAATGACAAGTGCTGGCAAGGATGTGGAGAAAAGGGAACCCTAGTACACTGCTGGTGGGAATGCAGACTGCTACAGCCATTATGGAAAACAGTATGGGAGCTTCCTCAAAAAATTAATTATGGAGCTGCCATTTGACCCAGTGATCCCACTTCTGGAATATATCCTAAGAGACTCGAAACACCAGTCAGAAATAATCTATGCACTCCTATGTTATAGCAGTGCAATTCACCATAGCTAAGATCTAGAAACAGCCCAAGTGCCCATCAGTAGATGAGTGGATAAAAAAGCTGTGGTACATTTATACCATGGAATACTATGCAGCTGTGAAAAAGAAGAATCTCTTATACTTTGAGCAGCCTGGAGAGACCTGGAGACTATTATGCTAAGTGAAATAAGCCAGTCAGAGAAAGACAAGTATCACATGATCTCATAAGTGGAATCTATGAGTGGAATCTATGAACAAAATAAACTGTTGAATAAAATAGACCCAGAAACATAGAAGCATGGAACAGAATGTCGAGTCTCAGAGGGAAGCCAGGGTAGATACCCAGAAGAAGGGTTGCTTGGTGATATGGTAGCTCTATTCTTAATTTCTTGAGGAATCTCCATTCTCTTTTCCATAGTGGCTGTACCAGTTTACATTCCCACTATTAGTAAATGAGGGTTTCTTTTTCTCCAAAACCTCTCCAACACAACATTACATGTCTTATTGATATCAGCCATCTAACAGGTGTGAGGTGGTGTCTCATTGTAGTTTTAATTGGTATTTCCCTAATAGCTAGTGAAATTGATCATCTTTTTATCTGTTGGCCATTTGCATGTCTTCTTGAGAGAAGGATCTGCTCAGGTCCTCTTCCTATTTAAATGTAATTTTGTTGAGTTGTATGAGTTCGTGAAAATATATTTTGGATATTAACCCCTTATCAGAGGTGTTGTTTGCAAATATCTTCTCCCCATTCAGTTGGTTGTCTTTTTGTTTTATTGATGGTTTCTTTTGTTGTGCAGAAGCCTTTTAGTTTGATATAGTCTATTCATTTATTTGTGCTTTTACTTCCCTTGCCTTTGAGGTCAAATTCATAAAATCCTCTTTAAAACCAAAGTCTGTAAGTTTAGTACCTATATTTTATATTATGTATTTGATTGTTTCAGATCTTATATTTAGGTATTTGATCCATTTGGAGTTAATTTTTGTGTATAGTGACAAATAGAAGTCTAGTTTCATGATCCATTTGGAGTTAATTTTTGTGTATAGTGACAAATAGAAGTCTAGTTTCATTTATTTTTGCAGGTGGGTTTCACACTTTCCCAGCACCATTTATTGAAAAGGCTTCCTTTTTTTCCACTGTGTGCTTTTAGCTCCTTTGGAAAGAATTATGTGCAGATATGTGTGTGATTTTATTTCTGGCCTCCTAATTCTGTTCCATTGGTCTATGTGTCTGTTTTTCTGCCAATAATGAAACAAACTTAACCTTATCCAACTAAGTGTTTTACTATAATAATAGACATGGGAAAAAAACTGAAATCATTGTTTTTTAATAAAAATTGAAAAGTGAAAAAGAATACATATTTCAGAGAATATATACCTGAGGAAGTAACATGACAAGGCCCTGATAGATACACAGTAATTATCCTGGAAAGGAGAGGGAAAGTACCAAATGCTGTGTTTAAACATAAGACACTATTTTACTGCTTTCTTAAGTACACATTCTCACTGAAGTTAATGAGAATTTTAAATTTTGCCAAACAAAATTGTAATAGCAGTCTACTCCAATAGAAAGAAATTCACTTTAGTCAGATAGGATTTATTGCTTTTCAAATTCGAGTGGGACTATTGCCAACATATAAAAACCCTCCAGCTACCATGATACCAGTATCAAGATAAAGCACAGGAAGAATCCCCCAGAAAAAAATCCTAAATGCCTAAAGTATGTGCTCCTCAGTCTGATTGCTAGACATGCAAAAAAACATGACTAATTCTGTAATCTGTTCTGACAGATTGTATGTTGCAGGATAGTCACTATACATCTTTCTTTTATGTCTGCAAATGCAGGGTAAGGGGGAATGGGGTTTCTTTTCCAATAAATACAAATTAATAAATTTGATACAGAAAGTGTGCATTGACTCAAATCTCCATAAATGGTGATGGTATTGTCAACTTACCCCACCTTTAATTTCTCACACTCTGTCCCAGCCACATTTGTTTCTGTCAGTTCCTTGAATATGTCAAGATGTTTTCCCACCTGAGGCCTTTAGTTCAGCTGTCCCTTCTACCCCAAAAGCCCACTGCATGGTTTCTTTTGCTGTGCAGAAGCTTTTTATTTTGATGTAGTCCCATTTGTTTATTTTCTCTTTAGTTTCCATTGCCCTAGGAACTGTATTGGTGAAGATATTTCTTTGGCATATGTCTGAAATTTTGCTACCTGTGGATTCCTCTAAGATTTTTATGGTTTTCTGTCTTACATTTACATATTTTATCCATTTTGAGTTTATTCCTGTGTATGGTGTAAGTTGGTGATCTAGTTTCATATTTTTTACATCTATCTGTCCAATTTTCCCACCACCATTTATTGAAGAGACTGTTTTAACTACATTGTATGCTCTTGACTACTTTGTCAAATATTGAGCATAGTGGTTTGGGTCAATTTTCTGAGTTCTCTATCCTATTCCATTGTAGACTGAGTTTTTAATTGGTGAATATTGCCAAAGAAGGAAACATTTTCTGGGCTCACTTAATTGGTGTGTTAATTGGTTAGATAATGGGAAATAGAATCAGGATTTCAGTGTTCTTTTGTATTAACTAGGAGAAAGCTATAAACCCTGAATTGAAAATTTGATATTATGACCAATCTAATCTACAAAACTGACTCTGAATCTTAGCAGTATATTTATATTCATTATATTAATGAGAAGGAGAAGCAATTTAGTTGCTTTGAAGTCTCTGTAGAAGTGGTCTAGTGGTTATATCAGGGGTGACATTTGGAATTACATTTTTAATAGTGGAAAAGAAGTGAGTGGGGTTGAAATATCCCCTTTTTTGCTTATAACAGGTGAAACCATATATATGAAATGTGTTCTCTGATACCTTGTATAATAAAGACTAGTATTAATAAAATATATTTTCATGTACTAGCTAAAATAATGTTGCTGTTTGGCAAATAGAATAGAGTTTAAATTAACTTGGCTCTTCAGTTTTAAGATTATGTGATATGGGGGTGAATATTTAAGTGAAGGAAATTTGCATTTTTCAAATTTTATGCTTAAAGTAGGATTTTATTAATATTTTGATGCTTTAATATTTAAAGTGAACACAATGACAATGTACATAAAATGAAACCTCACTTTGTGAGGAACAGAAAAAGTTCCTGGGGTATAGGTTGCCCTGAAGTAGATGGTATTCATTGCCTTTTCTTACTAGCGACAGGCTTACATACCCCTGTATCATTGACATCAAGCTTGGCCATGTGACTTGAAGGGCTCATTCATGCAATAAAATTATATATCACAGCACTGTTGAAATTAGGAGTAGCCATATAACATGTTTTAGCAAATGAAATATGGGTAGAAGTGATGATTGTCAATTCTAAGCAAAAATGGGTAATCTCATGAGTCACCTTATTTCTTTTCTATTTGTTACAAATCCAGCCATGTTCCTGATGGGATTTTCTCTATCAAGCTGGGTCTTGGAGTGAAGATAGTATGAAACAGAGCCAAAACCTACCCATAATAACATCAGCAAGGAACACACCTTTGCTTTTAGAGACCACCAAATTTTGAGGGGTTAATTATTATACAGCACTAGAGGCCAGGTGCATGAAATTCATGCACTGGGGTGTTGTCCCTCAGCCCAGCCTGCACCCTCTCCAATCTGGGACCCCTTGGGATTAGGTCTAAACTGGCAGTCGGACATCCCTCTCACAATCCAGGACTGCTGGCTCCCAACTGCTCGCCTGCCTGCCTGCCTGATTGCCCCTAACCACTTCTGCCTGCCAGCCTGATCACCCCCTAACCACTCCCCTGTCTAATCACCCGTTAACCACTCCCCTGCCAGCATGATCGACATATAACTGCTCCCCTGCCAGCCTGATTGATGCCTAACTGCTCCCCTGCTGGCCCGACTGCCCCTAACTGCCCACCCCTGCAGGCCTGGCCTCCCCCAACTGCCCTCCCCTGCCGGCCATCTTGTGACAGCATCGGGGAAGCCATCTTGTGACAACATGGGAGCTGCCATCTTGTGACAACATGGGGGTAGCCATCTTGCGGTGATCATCATGTGATGATGTAGGGGCAGCCATCTTGTGACAACGTGAAGGTGGCCATCTGGTAATGACGTGGTGGCCATCTTGTGGTGGCCATCTTGTGACAATGTGGGGGTGGCAATCTTTTTTAAAAATATATTTTATTGTTTTTTTACAGAGAGGAAGGGAGAGGGATAGAGAGTTAGAAACATCGATGAGAGAGAAACATCGATCAGCTGCCTCCTGAACACCCGCTACTGGGGATGTGCCCACAACCCAGATACATGCCCTTGACTGGAATCGAACCTGGGACTTTTAGGTCCAAAGGCTGATGCTCTATCCACTGAGCCAAACTGGTTAGGGAAGGGGCAGCCATCTTGTGAGGACGTGGGGACAGCCATCTTGTGATGCAAAGGTGTGAGGGTAATTTTGCATATTACCTCTTTATTATATAGGATAACTAGCCTGAATCAAGTTGTATAGATCCTAATATAAAGAACATGCTGATTACAAAAATGAATGAGACAATTATGTACATCCTCAGGAGCCTCATTTATAAAACATATTGTGTGCGGGAAACGTATTTATACGTTTTATTTACATGTTTTACGTTGACTGGTAGTAGAGCATGGGACACATATTAATACGTTTTTTATAGACTAGCGGTAGAATGCGGGTAACGTATAAATATGTGAACTAAAGTTATCATAATTTTACTGAATGTTGCCATTTGCGCAAAAAAATTAGCAAAAATGGCCCATGCCACCTGTTAGCACGGGATAAAAACTACCCGCAAACAATGTGTTAACAGGACAAAAAATACAACAAAATAATTATAAGCAATACTAGTGGCCCAGTGCACAGATTCGTGCACATTGAAAGGGAATCTGGTGCAGTTGAACCAGATTCGGGGCTGACAGGGCCCCAGCAGCAAGCTAACCTACTGGCCGGAGCCCCCTGGTGGTCATTGTGCATCATAGCTATCGGTCAAATGGTCGAATGGTCTCTTAGGCTTTTATATATATAGATAGATTTGAAAACTCATAGGGCACGTAAAAAGTACTCTGATTATACTGAAGAGAGACAAACCCTATTTAAGGGGTTTTGGGAATTCTTCATGTAGGAAATGACACTGAATTTGTATTTGGAAGTCTATGTAAGAGTTCAAAGATTTTTTTGAACAAAGAAGGACCTTCTAGAAACAAATACCATGTTCAAAAGTATAGAAGTGTAAAATAATTTAATTTCAAAGGAATAGCAAGAAGCATGATGTGTTTTGGAGATGTCTAATATCTGTGAGGGCATCTATCCTATCTAATAAAGAGGGAATATGCTAATTGACCCTCATGCATTGCAAAGATGGTGGCACCCACAGCCAATAAGGAGAGAATATGCTAATTGACTGCCACACCCTCAAAGATGGTGGTGCCAACAGCCACAAGATGGCAGCACCCAGTCCCCTCAGTCCGGCCACTGAGCACACCTGCCT
>NW_006285716.1:196241-206742 GCF_000327345.1 Myotis davidii
ATTGAGATCTGGTGATTGTGGGGGCCACCTAAGCAAGGTAAAGTCTCCCTCATGTTCTTGAAACCACTCCTGCACAATACCAGCACCGTGGCATGGCGCATTGTCTTGTTGTAAGAAGCCATCTCCATTGGGATATGCCATCAACACGATAGGATGAACTTGATCAGCAACGATACTTAGGTATGTTGTGTTATTCAGACGCTGTTCCACATGAATTAAAGGGCCCAAATCATGCCAGGAAAACATGCCCCAAACCATAACACTGCCCCACCAGCTTCAAGGGTTGTACTCGTACATGTGGGGTGCATGCTTTCATGCTGTTTCCGCCAAATTCTCACTCTGCCATCTGCATGATGCAACTGGAAATGTGATTCATTGGACCACATGACTTCTTTCCAATGTTCAACTGTCCAATCCCTGTGTTCCTGTGCGAATTGGAGACGTTTTACCTTGGTAACTGCAGACAGCAAAGGTGTTCAAACAGGCCTTCAGCTTCCATATCCCATACAATGCAGTGTACGGCTAATTTGCCTACAAACATAGGTGGTCATAATAATCTGGCCACTCAGTGTATATAAGCTTAAGCGACTGAATGACCAGTCGAACGTTCACTATACACCCACTGATCACCAGGGGACAGACGCTCAATGCACGGGATTGTGCTCCCTCCTGTCTGGATCGGGTCTCTGGGGATCGGGCTGAAACCAGCTATCTGACATCCCTCGAAGGTTCCCAGATTGCAAGAGGGCGCAGGCCAGGCTAAGGGCCTCTAGTCTATAATATGGGGGAAAGTTGAGAGATGAATGCAGAAAGGTTGTTAGAACCTTTCTTACACATACAGTTCTAGATACAAGAGAAATGGCAAATTATATTTTCTTTACCATACTTCTAGTTTTAGCATAGGTTAGCAGAATTGTTATGAAAAGTTTAATTTCTTATTTGTGTGTGTCCTTTCATATAAGAGGACTACTGCTGAAAGGTTGCCTAAGGATCTGGTCCTTAATGGCATCTTTTACTTCCATCCATCAGACTCCAGCTAGAGGGAAGTCACTGGACAGTTCCCCTTTAGCAGCCTATAAGTCAAATTCCACCAGCCTCAAACTTGTGGGCTCCAGACCATTTTGGGCTAAGTCCCTTGAACTACTTTCTCACATTATACAATTTCTAAAGAAAACACACACACACACACACACACACACACACACACACACACAGTCCTAACAGTTCCATGTTTAATAAACTGATAACCAGAAGTTTGGTTCAAGGTATCAGGCAGAACAAAAACATTTCCCTCTCCTCACAGAAGCCTGTTGAAATGCCAAAGTAAATGGTACAGAGGAGATAAATTGATTACAGCTTTGAGAAGGAAACAAGCTACGGGACAGAGATTTGTATAGATTTTTGGAAGATGGAAGGGAGATATAGTTACGTTGCTAGATAAATCGGGGCAGAGGAAATCATGACCCAGAAAACACACAGGAAAAAAACTCCTGAGAAGGTTGGCATTTTCCACCTGGCAAAACTCTGAAAAAAGGACACGCAACGCAGAGAGAGGAGGCACGAAGAGCAGGAGAGGGTTTCTAGGTAAGTTAGTTAGATTAATTAAGGAACTGGCCATGGAATAGCCTGCTCAGTTAACAGGAGAATGAAAACAAAATTCCACACAGGCAGTCAGGGACAAGAGACCTGGAGAATAACCACTCCATATTACTCATTACTTACCATGTTCCAGGCACTGCTCCTAGTGCCAGGGATATAGCCGTGAATGCTCCAGTCTCTACTCTCATAGACTGTATTCTCACGGGAGAGGCAAACAGGAAACAAATAATGCAATAAGTATATAGGTATAATGAAAAGGACCAAGAAGTAAAGTAAAGCAGGCAAGAAGGATAAAGAGTGGCAGAGGGGTTGTTCTAGACAGGGATGTCAGACAGGGAGAGCCTTTCTGAGGACATAACATTGAGCAAAACCAAATGGAAGTTAAAAGAATTAACACTGAGCCCTAGCTGGTTTGGCTTAATGGATAGAGTGTCAGCCGGTGGACCAAAGGGTCCTGGGTTTGATTCCAGTCAAGGGCAGGACCAAAGGATGCCAGGTTCGATTCCAGTCAAGGACACATACCTCGGTTGCAGGCTCCTCCCCAGCCTGGGCCCTGGTCAGGGCTCCAGCAGGAGGCAACCAATTGATGTGTTTCTCTTACATCAATATTTCTCTGTGTCTGTCCCTCTCTTTTCTACTCTCCCTAAAAATCAATGGAAAAATATCCTCAGGTGAGGATTAAAAAAATAAAAATTAAAAAATAAGAATGAACAATGATTATCTGCAGGAGGATGTGCAACAATCCGGATGAAGTTTTCAGGTTTGAGGAGTATCAAGGAGGCCATGTAGCCAGAGCACAGTGAGTGAGGGATAGGAGGTAGAGAGAGAGCTTGTAAGATTTTAAAACCAAGGGCCTATACCACTAAATTTTTCAAAGTGTGATGGAAAGTTATACAAGCTCACTTATCTTTAAGCATCACTCTTTATTTGGAGAACTAGCTGTAGGCAGAGAATGAACGGAAGCAGGAAGCAGTGAGGACGTTGTTGCAGGATTTGAGGTCAGACAAGATGGTGGCTTAAGCCAGGGTATAGTGATAATAGGGATGGGAAAGTGTTGGATCTGAGATACATTTTGAAGGCAGAGTTGATAAAATTGGCTACTGGGTTGCTTGCAGGATATGAATAAAGGATAACTCACATTGGAATGAGAGGTCAGAAGGCTTCAAGAAACACGTTCTAGCAATGTAGTTAGAGTACCTGGGTACTGTCATACCACAGGTCTCAAGAGGAGGCTTGTGTGAAGATTTTGGTTTTGCTAAAACTTCTTTGAATAGAGTGATAAAATATTAAGAACTTGTGGATTATGTCAAAGTATTTAGAATTACCCAAAAGATACATGTAATGCAACAACTCTTACTTTTGCAAAAAAAGTTGTGGCTATCTGGTGAAATTTTATTGTTTTATGGATAAATATAGTGACCTTTTTCAGTCTATAAAAGAGTGGCTAATAACATTGTTGAATAAAGGCTGAGTCAGGGCACATTATTATCCAATTCTGGGTGAATGTTCTTGCTGGCTCCCCCATTCAACAGAGACGACTCTTTCTGGGCCTATTTATCTAAAGGCTTATTTATCTGAAGAACTGAACAACTTGGGACATAATGGTAACATGGTTTTCAAAGATGAGCAAGCTCAGCAGAAGAGTGCTGAGCTCGTTATTGTGTCACCTCAACCAATTCCCTTATCACGTGGATTGACCTCAGAGCAGCACGTCAAGAATAAATGTCCCTCTCAGATTTCCTGTCTTGTCTCTTCTTGCCCATACCCTTGAGTCCAAACAGGTGGGTAGAGAGTTCCATGCAGGCAGTGGCTTTTTTCATAGTAACTGTTTTGTAACATCATGGATATTGGTGGAAACTTGGTGGCAATATTCACCCTTGGGGGATACAAACTAATGGATAAATACTGCTGCCACCTCTTTTGAGTAGGCCATTTTGGGAGGCATGCTGTATATTTCTCAGGAGGCCCTGGAGGCGGCACCTCTGTTGCTCACAGCAGAGACCTCAGCAATGTACCTTGATAATGGCCTTCCCTCCTTTCCAGTTTCACTTTTCCTGCATTCTCACCACTGATTCCTGGGGTCATCTCCCCGGCATGTGCACACAATCTTTGCACAGTGCCCTGCTTCAGAGAACTCAAGCTAAGACAGCTGCTTCTTAACAATCCAGCCACACCCAGCATGGCAAAAACATCAGTTTGGAAATAAAAGTTTTTATTTTCTTCATTGCCAGCATCTGGCTCTGCTATAAAGAAAGTCACCTATGCCCTAACCGGTTTGGCTCAGTGGATAGAGAGTCGGCTTGCGGACTGAAGGGTCCCAGGTTCGATTCCGGTCAAGGGTATGTACCTTGGTTGTGGGCACATCCCCGGTAGAGGGTGTGCAGGAGGCAGCTGATCGATGTTTCTTTCTCATTGATGTTTCCAACTCTCTATCCCTCTCCCTTCCTCTCTATAAAAAATCAATAAAAAATATATAAAAAGAAATTCACCTACATCCATTCATATTTTTTTCTTCATGTTTGTTATTGTGGGCTCAGAGAAAACAATTAGGTTCATGGCACTAAGGTCAAGTGCATTTAACTCCAAATTGAGTGATTTATTATCAACTGTAAGATCCCTTATTTCAAATCATATATATATCAAATACACAAACTTGATTTAGTTGGGCAACATATCACTTCACAAAATCTGATGCTTACAACTTAAATTGCAATCTAACTGTAATAACACACATTTGTTATTCATTTCATACATTCAACAACTTTGTGCAGTAAACACAGATAAAATATTTATTCTTGCTTTTGAAATTATCAAACTAGCAGAAGGGACCTAGGATCTTTCCACCATGGCAGGCAAGATTGTTAAAACTCACACAATCATGGGAAAGGAGAAAAGGATGGGGAACCTAGTAACGTGGAAGCAACTTGTCACTCACTGTTTTGTTAGGAATCTTTTCTGGAGTGTCTTTAATATGCCAGGCAATGTACAAGGCACTCAACATATAATGATTGTGGAAAATAAGTTGTAAGAAAATGTGGAGGTGGATGGAACTGGAGAGCATTATGCTAAGTGAAATAAGCCAGTCAGAGAAAGATAAATACCATATGATCTCACTAATTTATGGAATATAATGACAACATAAACTGATGAACAAAAACAGATCCAGAGACAGAGAAGCATCGATCAGACCACCAAACCTCAGAAGGAAGGTAGGGAGGGTGGGGGTAAGGGGGAGAGATCAACCAAAGGACTTACATGCATGCACATAGGCCTAACAAATGGACATAGACAACAGGGGGGTGAAAGCATGAGTTGGGGGGATTGGGGGTAATGTGGGGATAAGGACACATATGTAATAACTTAATCAATAAAGAAATTTTTTTAAAAAAGAAAATGTGGAGCCAAAACTGGTTTGGCTCAGTGGATAGAGCGTCGGCCTGCGGACTGAAAGGTCCCGGGTTCGATTCCGGTCAAGGGCATATGCCTGGGGTTGCGGGCACATCCCCAATAGGGGATGTGCAGGAGGCAGCTGATCGATGTTTTTCTCTCTCATCGATGTTTCTAACTATCTCTCTCCCTTCCTCTCTGTGGAAAATCAATAAAATATATTAAAACAAAAAGAAAATGTGGAGAGGAAAAGAAAGCAAGTTCCTGGGAGGGAGGTATTACAACAGTTCCCGTCTTTGATACAAGTGGAGTCTAACTAAAATTACCATCACCATTAAGGGGATGTACCAAGAGAGCGATGATTTTCAAAGTGACCAGTCACATCAATTTTAATAGCTTGTCAACCATTTGGGGTAATCCTTTTTTAACCTGCCAGTCAGTTGCATCTATTAATTAGACAATTTGACCCACATCTGGTATTGGGATGGATTCAAAATTGGTAGATGCAATAAAATAAATTGGTTTGGTGGATGTTTTTTCTTGAATGGAGTGGTTGTTATAGTGATTTGGAAAGTTTATTTTAGAAAATTTCTGAATTACTGTGAGTATGAGAGCCATTATTCCAGCTCAGCAACTATGTGACCCCTAAGGCCTTCTTTGTAGCCCATTCAAAGGAAGTAAATAACGATGACTAGATCGTCCTTAGGGGTTTCATGAGTCAGCGGCTAAAGCCTATTAATTCTTCTACAAAAAGAGTTTTAGACATTCTGGGTCTTCGAAAGGAAAAGGAGGGAGGCCATCTCTTGGATTTTATCAGCCACTATTCTTCTACAATAGTGTTTACCCAATATTTACCTTGCAAAATCAGAAAAACACTACTGTCACCTGCTCACTGAAGGAGCTGAATTTGGAGGCATTCCAGCTCTTTTTCAACCTGGATTGAAAATTCATATCAGGTTTCAGATTGTCAAGCCTTCCCAGGTCCAGAGCTGCTTGCTGTGCAAAGGTCAGTTTTACAGTTTGATGCCGTTTTATCCCCACCTGTACTTCACTCCTACATCCTTCAGTGAAAACTGCATTGCTTTGAAGTTGAAGGTTGCATGCATGCAGGCAGAGCAGCTTTACTCCCACCCTGAGTTGGAAAAGATAATGGGCCCTGCAGAGCAGGTGTCCAATTGACCAAGGTCATCAAACAATGACTTGGTGTAAATATCCAAATTGCAGTAGTGGACAAACTCAGCACATGACAGGTGCAGGTGATGGGAGTCCTTTTGTCTAGCAGTCACAGTGGTCTGAGGACATAGAACAAACCAGAGGAAGAAGCATGTGCCTGCCTGAGAAGGTTATGTCGTCACTGTAACAACCAGTGAGTTGGCATTACTTGGTGCAAATCTCTGCACTGATGTGTTTAGATGATTTTGTTTCTCAGGAGCTATTCATTCAGGGGGAAAACGGAAAGTGTAAAGGTGAAGTCCGTTTTCTCTTCACATTTTCAAAGATGAATACAATACATGTGAAGGACAAGCAGGCAATCTCTTATTAGGAGCAGTCAATCCAAAGAAACTAGAAAGTCCTTCAGAGTTGTGAATAGATCACAACTTCAACAACAACGAAACCCCACACAAGTAAAAAAAAAAAAAATCAGAAGACTCTGCTCCTGGAAAAGAAAGGAATTGTAACCAGTACAATTCATGTAACCAGTAACATGAACAGTAAAGTTCATGTTCCCAGCACTGTACTGAAGTTTCAATTTGAGACAATGTCTGCAAGTCAAAGTCAAAGACATCTACTATGTTCAAGTTGTGCATGATTAAAGTCACAAAAAATTGGTTTAAGTTACTAGGATTTTTAAAAATACAGTTGATAAGATGAAAGAGATTTAGAAAAGCCCTTGAATTATGTAGGTTTAGGGTGCATATATTAAAATTGTTTATAGCATTTCTCCCCCTGGTTTCATAGTTGAAAAGGCTAATGTAATGTTAAATGCTTAGCTCAATGTTAAATCATTAGAAAGTGAATGAGTATAAACTTAAGTTGCTTTATATTTTCAATGAAGTGAAGAGGTCCGAAACATTTCTGTAAAGGAACATATTGAGAGAGAAAACAACCTTTAAAAGACTTAGAATGTACAGATGAATATTGGTGTAGTTTTACCCCCACTTCACAAGTGTGCAGGCTGAAATTAAATAACTTATTCAATATCATACCTTTAGAGTGAAAGAGCCCAAATTCAAAGACATGTCTTTTGACTGCTAACTCAGTCCTCTTGGTACTTGACTACAGTGCCTCCAGCACCCTCAGCATCAATAAAGGCCTCCAGCCCAACCGCATGGCTCAGTGGTCCACCTAAGAACCAGGAGATCCTGGTCAAGGCACATGCCCAGGTTGCGGGCTCAATCCCCAGTACAGGGTGTGCAGGAGGCAGCCAATCAATGATTCTCTCTCATCATTGATGTTTCTCTCTCTCTCCTCCTCTCCCTTCCGTTAGGAAATCAATAAAAAATATTTTTAATAAATGGCCTCCAGAAATTTCTGAGTCCAATGGGACCTGTTAACTTCTGCTCCCTCCAGGGTCACTGCAGCAATAGTTGTGTGGGAATGCTTGCTCTGTGTCTCGAGTATGAACTATATAGCCTTCTTCTCTTTCTCTAAAGGAATATATTGGCTAGCAAATATATTTTTGCATACCTACTTTCATGCCAGACATTGTTCTCGTTGCTGGGATACAGAGTGACTTAGTCCCTGCCCTCAAGGAATTTTCATACTAGTGGTGGGGGGAGACAATTAACAAGCACCAAATAACTAAATAAATTGATCCTATCAGATTCTGATAAGTGTTAGGAAGAAAACTCAATGGGGCAGGGGCAACATAGTTAAAAGTAACTAGCACTGGCAACTTAAGGTAGGACTGAGGCAGGCTGGGTGCTCAGCTAGGCTGGTTGGTGGCTGGATCAAGCAGAAAGACCAAAGAAGCAGCCATAACCATACCCAAAATAGTAGCTCGAATATCAGAAATAGCAACTGATGAGATAACATTTCCAATATAGGCTACTGCTGTGGACCGGGTTATCCATCCAGTATTTTGAGTTTGGGCATATTGAAGAAAGGAGACAGCAGAAGAAAATGGACACGCAGAAGAAAGTGAGACAGCTCCCAGGTGGACTGTAAAGGTAGGTTTCCCTAGGACAGATAGAATAATGATGGTGCTGATGTGTAGTATTACCTCTTACACCTGAAATAATTCCACAATATTTTTTAAAAGGGGAGGGATAATGGTTGATACATCCAACTCAAGCAATATTTTACATGAATTAACTCATGTGCAAGGATTACCTCACAGAGACCATTGTCCATGTTTTACAAACAAGCAAACTGAGATACAGTAACTTTCTTGTGGAAGACTAAATAATGCCCCCAAGGACGTCTGTGTCCTAATCCTCAGAACCTGTGAATATGTTATCTCACATAGTAAAAGGGGCTTTGCAGATGTGATTAATTTTTTTTGAAATAGAGAGATTATTCTAGATTATAAATCTATAATAATAAAAGCATAATATGCTAATTAGACTGGACAGCCAAACAACCTTCCAGACTTCCTCCCGGACATCCTTCTGGATGACCTTCCAGATGAAGCTGGGACTGTGAGGGCCGAGCCCCTTGCATGAATTTCATGCATTGGGCCTCTAGTGTAATTATAAAGATCTTTAAAAACAGTCAGGAAGAAGATAGAAGCAGAGTTGGAGTGATGTGGCCAGGAGCCAAGGAACGCAGGCAGTTTCTAGAAGTTGAAAAAGGCAAGGAAATAGATTCTTCCCTAGGGTTTTGAGAAGAAATGCCACCTTTGTTTTAGTCTAGTGAAACTGATTTCAGCATTCTGACCTCCAAAACTATAACATAATAAATTTGTGTTGCTTAAGCCACTAAATTTGTGGCAATTTGTTACAGCAGCAACAGGAAACTAATATATTGCTCAAGGCCAGGGAGCTACAAAGTGCCAGGGCCAGAATTAAAATTGAGGCAATCTGGTGCCAGTGCCAGAGATTTAGCTACTGTGTCACAGGGCCTCTCACAGGTAGAATAAAATTGCAGGTTAAATGCAAAATAAGTGTCTCCTAGATTTTCCTCTTATGCTCAGAATTCCAGGTTTCAGAGAAACTAAAAAAGAGAAAGAGGATCCTATGCCAGTCCCCTTTGCTGCTTCATGTCTTCAGTGCTGGACCCAAGAGATCACTAAATAAACCTCCTATTTTAGAGATGAGGAATTGGAGGACTAATGGGTTGTGATTTTGAAGTTACCCAACTGGTTGGTGAAACAATCAACTAGTTACACAGGTGGTGATGAGGCAGGTGGTGATGTGGAGAAACCAACTGATTTCAGTGCCTGATAGAATTCGAGGAAGGAGGCAAGTGAGGACTGAAGAATCCAGGCTTCCTGAAACCTGTGTTTCTCATTATTCGCTTAGAAAGGGTGGGAGAAGAAATGTGAATTACACACCTGCCCAATATATAGATTTCAGAGAGGAAGGGAGAATTGAGAGAAACATCCATGATGAGAGAGAATCATTGATCGGCTGCCTCCTGCACCCTCCATACAGGGGATGGAGCCTGCAACCTGGGCATGTGCCCTTGACCAGGATTGAACCCGGGACCCTTCAGTCCACAGGCCAGTGCTCTATGCACTGAGCCAAACCAGCCAGGAATCACACCTGCCCAATATAATATCTCTAGAAGAATTCAAAGCTCTCACTTTAGCAAGCTTTTTAATCCCTTGTAATTATTATATTTCCAAATATTTATCCTCTTTGACATCCTGATTGCTGCCCTCAGCTCTCTACCACAGCATCTAAGACACAGTGGGTGCTCATAAATATGAATGAAAATGCTTATGATAGCATCCTTAGGCCAGTGTTTTTCCCAAATTTAAGGTGCATGCAACACCCCTGGGGACCTCGTTAAAATGCAGATTCAGAGTCAGAAGCTCTGGTTGGGGCCTGTGATGAGCATTTCTACCAAGTTCCCATATGATACTGTTTTTCAAAGTCCCTGAAAAGAAGACCTCCCTATCCATATACAAAATGTAAGTCATATTAAGTTTGATCATTCAATAAAAGTCTGCAAAGATGGAATAGAAACAACACTTTCCCCTTTTAGGCACACCCCCCCCCCCCCGCGCGCCAATAAAGGGAACAAATTAAATGCCAGGAATCAATGGAAAGAGTTGGAACAGTGCCCCAAATGCCTGTTCCCTGTACTCTGCTCGGCTCGTCCCGGGGCAGGGAAGTGTGTAAGGAAAGGAAAATGGGAAATGTCCAGTTCTTAGGCCGCCGTTCCTCTTCCATTTCCAGCCTTGAAGGAGCTTCTGCCCCCTTTTGAACCGCCCAAGTCACTGACAAACACACTGGAGTGCAGCGCCTTGCCCCGCTCCACGCCCTCATCTGGCGGAGGCGGCTGAAGGCTGATGCGCTTGCGTGTGCGCTCTGGCTCAGTATAAATAGATCCCAGGCGGCCGCCACTG
>NW_006285716.1:206826-207105 GCF_000327345.1 Myotis davidii
CAGGCAGCATCCTCTACAACATGCTCATGAGCGCTAAGCAAACGCACGAGGCTGAAGCCTCAGAAGCTCGGGAGGCGCCCAGGGCGCGGGCCCGGGGCATCTGCTGGGGCTGCTCCTGTGGCTCGGTGCCCCCCTTGGGCAGAGAGGGTGAGCTGGGCAGGCGGGCAGTGGCGGACCTGTACCGCTGCTGCTTCTGCGGCGAAGACCACCCACGGCAAGGCAGCATCCTCTACCACATGCTCACAAACGCAAAACAAATGCAAGAGCCCCCCCCCGTGC
>NW_006285716.1:207481-208218 GCF_000327345.1 Myotis davidii
GCTCGAGCTGAGGACCGCATTAACTTCGAGATCACGGAGACCTTGGAGCCCGGTTGGCTGCAGAGTGTCCTCACCACCAGGCGGCGGGAGACCCAGGGCGACGAGCCGCAACCTCGCCCTACGCCGCCGCAGGAGCGTTTGATCCCGCCAACAGAGGCCAGGCTTTTGCTGTCAGCCGCTGAGGTCCAGGCTATTAAGGGCTTCCTTGCCAAGTGCTGGAGCTTGGGCATCACTGCCAAGGAGTACGCCTACCTCAAGGGGATCGTGCTCTTTACCCCGGGTAAGGGTGCCGGCCTTGGGCTTTGGGTGTTCTCTGCTCAGTAGAGCATTGGACAGTGTCTACCAGGACGCGGGGACAGGGGAGCATCGGGGCAACAGTGAAGAAAGGGGACTAACTCAGCACAGTGGGGGGAGTTCCAGAAACTACTCCTTGTGGGTGGTCTGCTGCCAGAAACTCAGCTTGGAGGAGGGGGTGTTTTGTTGAAGTTCGTACTTATCTCTCTATAACTTTCTGTTACTACACAAAAGTTTGTGCTTTCAAGGGATATAGATATTCCTTCTTCTCTAGTATCTTTTTGGAATATATTTTTATTGATTTCAGATAAGAAGGAAGGAGGGAGAGAGAGGTAGAAACATCAATGATGAGAATTATTGATCAGCTGCCTCCTGCATGCCCCCCACAGGGGATGGAGGCTGCAACCCAGGCATATGTCCGGACTGGGAATCGAAACGGTGAC
>NW_006285716.1:208814-209068 GCF_000327345.1 Myotis davidii
GCCAACAGCACCCGCGGGCCAGCATCTTCTACAACCTGCCCGCGAGCTCAAAACAAATGCACGCGGCTCAGCCTGTGGCGCTGCCGGGGGCCCCCTGGTGGAACCCCTGGAGCGGCGCACAGCGGCGGGGGGCCCTCCAGAATCCACAGGTGGTCTGCGAGGCAGCCTCGGCGGCCCTGCTGAGGACCATGCGCTTCATCAAGTACTTGCCCTGTTTCCAGGTTCTGCCCCTGGACCAGCAGCTGGTGCTGGCG
>NW_006285716.1:209299-229148 GCF_000327345.1 Myotis davidii
TTCACCATTTCTGTCATGACTAATGGTGTTGAGCAATCTGCTCACATGCTGGGTGGTGGTTGGTATGTCTTCTTTGGAGAAATATCTATTCATATCATTTTTGAAAAATATTTTATTTATTTCAGAGAGGAAGGGAGAGGTAGAGAGAGAGAGAAACAATGATGAGAGAATCATTGATCAGCTACCTCCTGCACGCCCCCTACTGGGAATTGAGCCCACAACCCGGGCATTGTGCCCTTGACCGGAATTGAACCTGGACCAGTTCAGCTTGCAGGCCAATGCTCTATCCACTGAGCCAAACCGGGGCTTTTCTAGGCCCCGGGGCTTCTCTGGTCTTTAATCCAGTGACATAGCTATAAAAAAGTTTGTGTTTACTGCAAATTCGGCAACATCTCTTTCTGAAACGCAGTTCTGAAATTTACTAGAACCTTTTTGTTGTTGTTGTTGTTGTTGTTGGAGAAACTCTATGAAGGCTGGCAAGAAAGGAAACATTAACAACCCATAGAGAGACCCTCCCCTGGGGACACTGTCAGGCAGGACACTGGACTTAGTGTCCCATACCTCTGTCTCTGAATGGTCATTTTTATGGTCCCAAGTAGCTGGACTATCTCGTCCTCCAAGTGTCTGTGAGTTTCATGCTAGCAATGGGGCAGGAAAATGACACACTGGGGCCTGTGAGCAGGAACACTGTATTTTAGAGCTTGAACAGACCTTAGAGACCTCTTAAACAAGTCACTCTGTCCTCTACCCCATTTGCAGATTAGGTAGCCTAGTCCCAAGGGACCTTACTGCAAACCAAATGGCCAATGAGTTGTGGAACAAGGGCCTCCTATCTCCTGGGCCCGATGTCTGTTGGGTGCTGGACACTCTCTTCCACACAGTGCAACCAACTCATGGCATAACACCTTCCTGGAGAGCCCAGCCCCTAGTCTCAAGTATGTCCTAATACTAAAGTCATCTTCAACCAGAATCCATCTCAAAGGGTCACAGTAGACATGAAGTTTCCAGGCAGCTTGAGTTGGGATAGTTTTCATAACATGTATTTTCCTGACACCAGGAGTCTCAGGTTATGTCTTACCTCCTGCCTAGCATTTTTTAAAATAATAGCGATATTTCTTTTTTATAATGTTTTAAAATATACTTTTATTGATTTCAGAGAGGAAGAGGGAGAGAGAGAGATAGGAACATCAATGATGAGAGAGAATCCTGCATTGACTGCCTCCGAGACGCCCCCCACTGGGGATCCAGCCGGCAACCTGGGCACGTGCCCTTGACTGGAATTGAACCAGGGACCCTTCAGTCTGCAGGCCAAGGCTCTATCCACTGAGCCAAAGCAGCTAGGGTGTGCCTAGCATTTTTGAAGGGGTGTAGAGCACTATTTGGTGGGGAAATGATTCATTTAGAACTCACATTTCAGACCTAAAGACCTCAGCTCATCCCAGCGATCATTATAGGTCACCTTTTGCTTATATAACTGTTTTCCAAACTTGCCAGTGCATTAGAAACACTTGGGTGGGGAGGGGGACGGGGCTTGTTTAAAATCTTCTTAGGCCTTTCCCCTAGGATTCTGATTCAGTAGCTCTGGTCCAGTCTGCAACTCTGCATTCATCACAAGTGTCCCTGGTGGTTCTTAAGATCATTGGGAAATAGTTTTCTCCCTCCTTCAGCCTCTGTTATTAAACATCTACCATGTGCTTTGTTCTGTTGGAATACAAAGGTAAGATAGGGGCTCAGTTTCCAGAAGTTTACATTTCACTAGTTTCCCTCTTTTCCTCCACCCTGTTAGCCCGTCTCTCTCTCCCTCCCCCACCTCCCTCTCTCTCCTCCCTTATTCTTACTCTGCTGCTTGGAATCTTCCCAATATGAGTTTAGCCAGCTAAGCTAAGCTATTTGTGTTTCAAACACAAATGCACCTGTATTGGAGAGAGAAGAAAAGCCTGTTAAATGTGTTTTGTGTCCTTTCTTTGCTGTTTATCCTTTTTTATCCTCTGATCTTTTTGTTTATTTTTTTTTTAACTGTGGAGTTTAACTAAACACCTGTTTTCCTCCCTGAATTTATGTTAAAGGCAATTTTTTTTGGCGGGGGCTGGAGGGAGCCACACTGTGGGGAGGGGTGAGGTGGAAATGGATAAGTGTGGCATGAAAGCTGAGGAAAGTGATGTGAAATTTTCAAGATAAAGTTTTTGTTTTGTTTTAATATATCTTATTGATTTTTTACAGAGAGGAAGGGAGAGAGATAGAGAGTTAGAAACATCGATGAGAGTGAAACATCGATCAGCTGCCTCCTGCACATCTCCCACTGGGGATATGCCCGCAACCCAGGTACATGCCCTTGACCAGAATCGAACCCGGGACCCTTCAGTCCGCAGGCCGATTCTCTATCCACTGAGCCAAACCGGTTTCGGCGTAGATAAAGTTTTAATGATCCATAAATCTAGTCCTGGAGGGGCTTCAGAATTTCTGTGGAGTTTCATATGCAAACCTCTTTTTACTCTAACCAGTGGAATTCAGACCCAGTAAAGTTGGGTCTCGAGCCTGGATAATGAGCTGTAGGTAAGAGGGGATGTTAATATGTGGGCTGGGATCATCAGAATTGGAATATGGATCAGAGATGCTGCTTTTGTTCTAATTTTATTGATCAAATTTGGTATTTGCCTATAATAGGCATGACTCATCTATTGCCATTATTAGTTTTTAAAGGACACTGGTTCTGCTACTCTGTGATGATTAGCATGGTGCTCTTAAAATCCTTTCTGCTCAATACAGTCAATAAAAAAGGGAAAAATACTTTCTGTTGGATTTTGTAGAAAAAGAGAAGGAAAATGATTGCAATCATTATTGACATCATTTAAAAAGGTCGGTAAATCGGTAATTACTTAAATACAAGTTAAAGACTTCAAGGTAATATTAATATAATGGAGAATCAACAGACTTTCAAAAGCAGCCTCTTCTTACCACCTTCTTAAATTAAAAAGCACTTCATCTTTCCTGTATTATATTTCACTCAGTTTTACTTGGATGTCACATTGGACTGAAAGAAGGTCACTGTTCTCTATTTGAAAAGTTACTTTTGAACCATGTTGCAATCCATGATGTCTTCATGTTGACTTTTTAACCTTTTAATGGCTGTAAAACAATGCTCACAAAGACTTCTTACCATAAAGTAATATATATATTTTAAAAGAGCCTTTTGGAATGCTCCTTAGAATTGCTTTTTTTTTTTAACCTTCCCCAATACAGAAATTATGGTACAATGAGCTAAGTGGTCAGTGTTATCTCTTAAGTTATTATAGGACTCAAGACTAAAATCAGCCTGCAGGCAAATAATTAAAATGAGACTGTGAGTCATCGTTTGTGGCTGTGAAGTTTACCACCATCAGCTGGATAGTTATTATAATGGTGGAAAATTCCAGGGAGGATGATAAAATATTTTTCATCTAGCAAAACTTCTTGTCATTATACAATGGCCTGTTTCCCACAGGTAAATGGCAAAGTGCTCACTTCCTGAAATATTTTTACTTTCTTCATATTTGCACAGATAGTGAACTGGAGCAATGATGCATTAAACTATATTCTACTGTCATAGTGAATGAATTGTGTGTTTGTTAGCTCAGGGCCAGCAGTTTTTAAGTGTGAGGATACAAACATAGTGGATAATAAAGAAGAATAATTCTATGATGCTTCAGTCTTGAAAGCATTGTTTTTGAAAACTTAGAACTGGCTTGGCATTTATTCTTGCTCTAGAAAGCCCTTTATACCAGGAAGCTGAGCTCTTGTTTAGTTTGGGGAGGGGCAGAAATGGATATATTGAAACAAAGGAGTCTGTAGGTGAGCTGTTAATAACAAAGAAATTTTTCTCCCATTCTCTCTTCCAGACCTGCCAGGCCTGCGGTGTGTGAAGTACATTCAGGGACTTCAGTGGGGAACTCAGCAGATCCTTGGCGAACACACCAGGATGATGTACAGAGCGTACCATGTCAGAGTCGCTGAACTGAATAGCGTCCTTTTCCAGCTTAGATTCATCAGTGCCAATGCTGTTACTGAACTGTTCTTCAGGTCCATCATCGGCGCTGTCAGCATGGATGATATGATGCTGGAAATGCTCTGTGCGACTTTATAAAGGCATCTACACAAGTGCAGTTCACCATGAAGCGATAAGGAGTAGTGGGCAAAAGAGTGTAAAATGGCATTCAATAAACTTTCTTATTATTTTTACATGCCATGCATAGTATTTTTGTATTCAATTAAAGAAAAACTTTAGTCACAGACAAGTAGAAAATCCTCTGTATCATACCAGTTCATTGTGAAGGAAAATATTTGCAACAGGTAACATATCTCTGTACATCTTTAAGAGCAGAGTACTACACTAATAAGCTATTTTCACATGTTTAGTGACTCTCCATTGACCCTGCTAAAATCAAATTTGTACTATTAAGTCTTAATAAATGTTAAGGTGTTAACTATTAACTTGATTGCAAAAGGTTTCATCAGAATTGAAGACTTACCTCGATGTGGGTTGGTGGGATGAGAAGAGATAAACCAAAGAACTTATATACTTTGCATAGCCCATGGTCATGGGCAATAGGGTGGTGAAGACCTGAGGGTGGGTGGGTAGGGACTGGGAGGAGGGGGGAAAGGGAAATGGGAGATACATGTAACACTATCAACAATAAAGATACATTTAGAAACATCAAAAATGTCTTAAAACCTAGCTAACATAAACAAAAATTAAGTTATCTTTATACATTATGGCATTTAATATTAGGACATGCCAATGTCAGTGAGGATAGCCTTATGTCTGGCTTCATTTCCACTTCCATCTGCTGTATGGAAGACTATCTTTGTACCAAGTACAGTCAAGTGGCCGCCTGTAATCATAGGGGCACCTGAAAGTGAAGTAGGAGTTTTTCAGTTTTAGTTTGGGATTTTTCTGTACACAGTAAATAAAGTCCAACAAGAAATGCACATTCTATAATTCCAGAAAGCTCAACCTCATATAAACCCCCAATTATAGCTCACCTTTTAGATACATTATATATGTAACTTTCACATTGAACAAGCTTGGCACAAAATCATAAAGTGATTTTATTGTTGGCTCCTGGTGCCCCTTTAAGTGCCATCTGTAGAACTAGTTCTTCCTTGTCTCTGAATAAAATATATGGCACTAAATGTTTATCCACTTATAGGTAATAAATTGCCCATTAATGATTACTACATCTAGACCCATTGGTAGGAGTCTTCAACTTTCTTTTGTGTAGTCTGGTGAATCCTATGGACATCTTAGAATCAGGCTCCCAGAATAATTCAGCAAATAAAATACTTGGGAATACAAAGGTAATATGTCAAAACATACTAAAAATGTTAAATTTTAAAGATATTTTAAAATGTGGCATATGTGCTTCCTTGTCAACACATTAAATACCAGACTCTGGTGGCAGATCTACCTTAATGTCAAAGCAGTGATCAATATAATTGAAATTTCAAAATAACCTACATCTATAAAGTGATAAGAAAATAACTGAGATTTTCATTGCTTACTATTACAAAAATGTGTAAGAATAGCCCTGGTTGGATGGCTCAATTGGTTGAGCATTGTCTCATGCACCAAGGGGTCACAGGTTCGATTCCTGGTCAGGGCACATGCCCGGTTTGCAGGCTCGATCCCCAGGAGGAGGTTGTGCAGAAAGCAGCCAATCCATGTTTCTCTCTCATCGATGTTTCTCTCTCCCCCTTCCCCTCTTCCTCTCTCTCTAAAAATCAATAAAAACATTACAAAAGAGATGTGTAAGGATATATGGCTGGACACCAAGGTGGGGTCTGGAGGACTCCACATGCTCTCCCTCTCCCATGAGGAGTCACACAGAGCGCACCCTTCCCAGCAGCAAAAACTCAGCAGCATGTGTGTGATATTCTTGCCTAGGGAAGCCCTTTGAGATTTATAGTTTAGGGTTTTTACTGAGGGCTAGTCATATAGGCACTCTCTACCTAGCATGTACAAAAATTTCAAACACACAGATAAAACAGGTGTTCAGCATAAGTCCCATGGTTTGCACAATCTAGGCACAGTGACTGACTCTAATGAATTGGGGAAGTGTGGGAACACTCTCCAACTTGAAGTTCCCAGAAGTCAGCCAAGGGCCAACCTTGCAAGTGGGCCATTCACGCTAAGGATCGCAGTCACAGTTTTGCTCTGTTAACTTGTCTGCGCAATCTACTCCCTTGGCCCTTGGCCTAGGTGTCTTGACAGAATTATTATCAGTGGGACCCCACACAGCAGGCTGAGTCCAACCTGCAGTATTGATCTCACTTATGCCCCAAGCAGGAAGTGCATTGAGTAAGCAGGACATGATACCAGGACCTCCCATGTGGATTTCCACCGTGGTTCCTCCTGGCCCGGGGTTTGAAGTTAAGTCCTTGCTTTCAGAAGTACCGCCTGAGGCAGTCAGTTCCAAACAGCTCTGTCTGCAACTCAAGTCCATCACCTGCTAAGTGTGCACGGCATGTGGAGGTGTTCTGCGGGACTGTGCAGAGCTGGCCCACCCCTGCTGCTTCATAGTCACACGGTCACATGCCATCTGGGCTCCGTGGTCCTTCTGAATCTGAGTGCTCACAGAAGCTTGAAATGGCAACACAAGTGTTTTTCTTCAGAAAGAGGAGAAAAGCCCTGGCTGGTTTGGCTCAGTGGAGTGAAGGGTCTCGGGTTCGATTTTGGTCAAGAGCACATGCCCAGGTTTCCTGCTCGATCCCCAGTAGGGAGCAAGCAGGAGGCAGCTGATCAATGTTTCTCTCTCATCATTGATGTTTCTATTTCTCTCTCCCTCTCTCCCTCTTCCTTCCTCTCTCTAAAATCAATAAAAAATATATTAAAAAAGAATGAGGAGAAAGCTTCCAGGAACAGATATGAAAACAAAGATAATTATTGTTCTGCCCCTGCCCCTGTGATTTCCCGGATGCCAGGGTTTGTTACTGTTGATGTTGTTACAAAGCCAGTGTGTCCAATTCACTAATACTATCTTTACAATTTTTCCTAATCATTTCATTTTTTGCCCAGACCTTTCATCTGGAAGGGATGTGTGCCAGATGGACAAAAACATTTTCACAGAATAACATTTTTATCCAACTTAACCAGAAAGACATCATATTCTGGAGAACTGGTCAGAGCAAGATCCTGGTCTTTTGATATTTTATAAAAAATGGATTTACATAACCCCTCCTCTCCCATGCCTCTTGTCCAGATCATTTATCCAGTGAGCAGCCTGGAAACGATCAATCCCTTTCAGGCAACAGCTGCCTTGAGTGATCCAACTGCCTTACTAAGGTGTGTGCAGCAGGAGAAAAGTGAGGGAAGTGGAATCATTGTTGCAAACTGCAACTAATCTGAAAGGCTCACATCAACAGCCATGAGACATCACACCACCCCAGAGGGGTTCCAGAGCTCCTCAGTCAGAGGTGGGTGGAGGGGGTACATTCTCCCAACTTGCAGATTTCAGAGGAATCACCAGTTAGGACTGCAATCAGGCTCTGCATCAGAACTATAGCGTCCAACTCCAGCTTCACTTCACAGGGTTCTATTTGAGAACTAGCTCTTACCCTAGGGCAAGCATGTCAGACTCAAAGGTTAACATGGGCCAGATAAACAAGGTTTAAGTTTATAGGAACCGCAAAAAAAACCCCACAACAACAAAAGCTTCAATTTTCATAGAAAAGTAGGTTTATTTTGATAGAGACATGCTGAATACAAAGGGCTAAAATGAATGAGTCATTGTTAACATAAAATAATAGAACATTTTAATGAAAATTAATATCTTTTCTTGAACATTAACTTATCAGACACTGAATAATTGCACAAATTAATAAGTGTAATGAAAATAAACCTATTTTTCTTGTTCTCCAAAAGTGAAATATTTCCTGTTGTGCACACCAAACAAGTCAGTACAAGACTAATGATGTGGCCATCAGATGCTAAAATATTCGCTGCTAGTATTAGTGAGAGAAATGGTACGCCTGCGCTTACCAGGCAAAGTGCATTAGGGAAGTTACTGCAACATGATTCTAGTAATCAGTCACTAGCGGATGTTGTAGTTTGTTATTAATAATTATGTATAACAGGATATTGTAAAAATTAAGTTACCAAATTTTCATTAAAACATTTCTTACATCTATATATATAAAAGCCCAGTGACCCGAACAGTGGAAAGACTGGAATGACCAGTCGCTATGATGGGCACTGCAGCGTCCAACTATCCTGATCCAGGCCCCGATTGGCGCCCCCAACCACCCGCGGCCCCTCCCCCCAGCAGGCCCTGCTCCCAATCGCCCCCCACACCCTGATCAAGGGCTGGGCTGGCAGCCACCCACTCACAGCCCCTTCCTCTGTTCAGCTACGGCCCCTCCCTCTGGCCTGCCAGCCCCCCATAGGCCCTGATGAGGGAGGGTGGTTCCGCTGGCCAACCTCCTGAGATCCCTCCCACCAGCTGGCTGGGCCCTTGATAGGCCTCGTTTGCTGACCAGGACAAGGGACCCCACCCATACACGAATTCATGCACCAGGCCGCTAGTACCATTATATTGGCTGGGCTGCAAAAATATTCATTGTGGGCCTCATGCAGTCCAGGGGCCATGAGTTTGACATGCTTGCCTTAGGGCATTTGCAAGTGACTTGGCTGAGCCAGCCAACATCCACATGTTTTCATAGCTGCTGATACTGATAAAGCCCATAGCGGGCTGTATCAGGTTTCAGCATGGAGTCAGGTCCAGATCATTGTGAAGTCAGTAGACCCCAAATGCCAGCAGCTCTTCCTGAGCAGCAGCAAAGCTGAGACATTGTATAGCCAGACACGTGTGTTCCAAGTCCAAGGGCTGAGTCCTTTTCACCTTGTCAGTCTTGGGGTCCAAATTGACCCATGCGAAAATATACTCATCAGGCCAGAAAATCATCAGCTTCTAAGAGTAAGAAATCTGATTTTACAAAAGCTCATTAGCAAAATAAAAACTATTTTCTAAAATTCCCAAAGTGGACTTTATCTGGAGGTTGGTTCCCTTTTTCCAGAGACTCCAATAGACAAAACCAGTAACAAAACATCAGTTACGACACCTTATGTCCACTATTAAGAGTTTAAATTCCAGCCCAGCTGGTGTGGCTCAGTGGTTGAGCATCGACCTATGAACCAGGAGGTCACGGTTCAATTCCCAGTCAGGCACATGCCTGGGTTGTAGGCTCAATTTCCAGTGTGGGGCGTGCAGGAGGCAGCCGATCAATGATTCTTTCATCACGGATGTTTCTATCTCTCTCTCCCTCTCCCTTCCTCTCTGAAACCAATAAAAATATTTTTCAAAAGAGTTAAAATTCCAGTCCACACATCTGTAACAAAAAACAAGGGCGATAATAAAAGGATATTAACATTTTACATTAATTTTTATCATACCTCCAGATGTAATAGCCAGAAAATGCAAAGCTGTGATTTAAAATTCCTTGTTTTCCCCACTGCAAGTTTACTCAAAACCTTAGCAGTAAAGTCACCATTTATAGGGTTCACATCCCAGCTGCTGGGAGAGCCTAGCTAGTTGCAGCAAGGCTGAAGAAATGACTAGATTTTTTCCCCTCTTTCTTTTCCTCTCTGGTTTAGCCTTGCTCCAGTCCTTGGAACAGATTTAACCTTTTTCCCCTCCCTCTTAGGGGAGAGAGCAACTACAAAATAATTTTTGTGTTCAGACCCCTTCTCTCCTACCAGAGAAGGGAGACAGTCAAACAAACAAATCATCACCTGGACTGTGGCTATTTTTCTCACTTTATCCTGAAAGGCCCAGAGCAGCCATTGAGCTAACAACTTGTATCCATGTTGTTATGCAGTGAGCTGAATCTCCTACGGGTAGATGTATCATTTTGACATTCCATAGTATCTTTTACCTCTGAGCACAGACAACAGCTCAGCAACTGCTTCGTACTATGGGTGACCTTCTTCGCCCCCCACACACATACCAGGATTTCGTCATTCCCTGCCCCTCGCTCTTTCTCCTCCCTTTAAATAACACTATAGCTACATTTCAGTGACTCGGGGTCATTCTAGAAAATTCCACCATTGTGTTGGAGGTCCCCAAGATCACCCCACATTCAAATATTCGCTAGAAGGTCTCACAGCACTTGCATGTAGTTGTGTGATGTAATGAGATACCAGCTCAATCAGAAGGGGGAAAGGCAGAGTCTGCAGGAATCCAAGAGCAGGCTTCCTTATGTTGTCTCCCTCCCATTAGGGGTCTTTCAGGGTGCATCTTCCCCCTCCCCCACAACAAAAAGTAGCAACATGTTTATAACATGTGTTCCTAGGAAAGCTTATCAGAGACTCAGCGCCCAGGGATTTTATTAGGGACTGGTCACACAAGCATGGTCCATCTAGCATGGACCAGAATTCCAGACTCTCAGCCGGAAAGCAGATGCTTTGCACAATGAACTGTCCTCTGAGTAAAGAATCAGAACACTCCTGACATCATAGTTTCCAGATTGACCAGGGGCCAACCTTGCAAGCAGGCCTTCCTAAGGATAGCACTCTCAGGCTTGCTGTGCTAACTCTTTCCTGCACAGGTACTGCTGATACTACTGTGTTGTGTTACGTGCATTCATCATTAAAGGAGAGACTAAATTTCAGTTACAGGTTCATGAAAATGAATATGTAACATTTTTCCCTATTCAAGTTCATGGAACCCCTGATTTCTTTCCCCTGGCTCCTCAAAGAGAGAATAAGTCTGTTGATTACTGATTCAGAACCATGTAAGTTAATAGCTCATCCCCCGCCCCCCCCCCATCAGAAACTTTCCCAAGTTAACTGCCTGCAGTGGCTTTAACATTGTTTTGACATTCCATAGTAACTTTTACCTCTGACCACAGACAACAGCTCAGCAGGGGTTTTAATATTGTTCCTGATCTTGTAGTTCTAGTTTTACTTCCACATCTTCTACCTACATTTGCAGACACCCACAGGGCTGGAGGACATCAAGGAGGAAGAGGTAAGGGGAGAAGAAGAGTTCCAGCCTGGCTGATGCTGAGTTTGTAGTTGTCTCTGCCCTTGGCAGATGTTTAGAGTCAACTCTTCTTGTTGTAGTACCTGCATAGATTATTTGGAGAACTCACCGTATTTCCCTTATCCCTGCTCTCTTGGCATCTCTTTTTCTTGTAACTATATCCATATTCCTTCTAGTCTAGCTTCCCCTTCTTCAGATCCCAAATATCTACCTCTCTTTGCAGTTCCTTCTACTAAGTCTTTTCACCCCATAGGCAATTCTTTTGGACAGATGGAAGATAAACCTATGGCAGCGTACATGTTCTTCCTCCCTCCATCCCCCCTCCCTTCCCCGCTTAAAGGAAAATGCTCACTTTTTGCTTTGGCAAACTTTGAGAATGTAAGCTGTCCAACCCAGCCACCTGCTCTGTACTCCCATTCCTTGTTCTACCCAGACAGTTTGTTGCCCTTTGGAGTTCCAGGTGAGAGTCAGACACTAATGCATGATGTTCCCCAAACTACAATGGAAACAGATTAGCTCTAGAGTCATCTCCTTACAGTCCTTTTGTTGACTTGAGTTGAAAGGGAGAGTACCTCTGCCACTCCACCTGTAGGGTGTCCGCAATGCACAAATGGCTTGACTCAAACATTCCTTTCCCCTTCCCAACTCCCATACATTTATACACTTGATGTGGATGAGGGATTAAGAATCATGTAGACTTTATGGGCCTACATCATGATTTTAAACCTCACTCAGCATCCTGTTTTATTTGTGCCTCAGCAGAAACTTGTGACAAAATTCTATTTTAACATCTAGTTACTAATATGCATTCATTAATGCTCCCCCACCCCCCTAAACAGTTGAACCTGTTATTGGCATGTAAGTCTAATGAGAGTTTTTTTTGACATATATGATAATTTCAGTCTTTCTCTTGATTGTATTAACTATGACCCTCAACTTGTTTTCTTTCATTTCCATGTTGTTTAATTTTTTCTTATAAGATATTAAGGGCAAAGGGCAAGAAACTAAATATTTCACAAACACTATGGGCTCACTAAGATGGCAAAACTTTAGAAAGAGCAACTGTGGGCTGGCAGGCAATACCTTCATGAGAAAGCTCCGAATATTTTCCCATCTGGTGCTCTATTGTATATATACTTCACCAAGGTGCTAATATCTGTGAAGATTAGTTTTGTTTATAATAGTCTTTTAAATTCCTAATGCCATATAGAGGTTCACAACTTAGTTAGAATTACTAAATTAGATTTCCTTCCTTTCCTCTATTCCTTCCTCCCTTCTTCCTCCCTCCTTTCATTCCACTCTACCTCCCTTTCTCCTTTCCATCCTTCCTTCCGTCCTTCCTTCCTACCTTCCTTCCTTCCTTCCTTCCTTCCTTCCTTTCTTCTGAATAATACTAATCACTAAGAAGAGGTGCACTGAATAGTTTGTCTCTCCTGAGGAATAAGAGACTTTTTTAATTAACTTTGTTAGGGGATTTTTCATCTGGATATATGGCTTTGGTGGAATGATGGAGGCGAGAAGACCTGGCAATAGGTATGAGGTTTTGGAAAGAAGCAAACACGCCTTCTTAGAAATTCTGTCTGGGTGGCTGCAGTGACCCCACTCTTTTGCTGTACTATTTTTTTCTGTCATTGGTTGTGTCCCCTGTAACACTATAATTCCTTTTCCTTTTGACTCATTTTCATCTTGCAATTAGATTATGTACGATGAAATATAGCCACTAAAGTAAAGGTGAGTGAGATACTTCTCTGAAGATATATGTGTATATATGTGTGTGTGTATATGTGTGTGTGTATCTATCTATCTATCTATCTATCTATCTATCTATCTATCTATATATTACATATGTAAGTACATCTACAAATTCCTTAGAATTGGACATTCAGGCATTGTTAGTAAATTATGTGTATGAACTTAAAAATCTATGGTTTAGTGTCTTATAGTAATAATTTCTGAGAGTTGAACAGCATTGTTCCTCTAGTTTAACAGGAGTTTTACTGATCAATAGTGCCGAATTAGACGTTTTTCTATTTTAGTCATGGACTTCTATATGAGTAATGAATGAAGTCTAACCTGGAACCTGATGTCTTAGGTCAGAAAATCTCATTAAACCACATACCTAGTTTTAGAGCAGGCCCAAAGTTCTGGCAGATATTTTAAGAGCATTTTAAGTGATTAGAGAAAAATGCAGAGTGGTCTACAGAAAATAAAACCTAAAAATAAGAACAAAAATAAGAAGGTAGCAAATACCAGAGGGTAGGGGACAAATAAGCATGAAAAAGGAAAAAAAATTGTAATATAAAATTTATGTCAGATTTACCTAAATGAATATATTGACCTAAAATAGTCTATATTGTAACACTGTTGCTTTACTGTAATATATGGAGATGAGGAAACCATAGTGCATTTGAAGTAAAAATGCCAAGCTCTATTTTGAGTGTTTTTCATAGAAGATATATTTTAATCCTCACAATAGCTCTACAAGTTAAATATTATCGTCCAGCAGAAGAATAAGTCAAGACTCAATGATTGAGTATCTTTCCCCAAACCCTCTCACTAACATAGGCATAGCTAGAATGTGAAAGTAGTCCTGTATGTGAAAGTATCTGAGTTCCTAGCACTATACCACACTGTCTCCAATTTAGCTGCAGAAGCTAAAGAAAAGTTAAGTATATTTATGACACTTTATAGAATACATCTAACATATCTCATTTCTAAATCCAGGTATCTAAGACTATTGACTTTTTTATTGTATTTATTTATTTATTTTTGCCTCTAGGTAAATCTACTGGTTCCTATGTTGCCATCATGTAATAACAATGGACAATTTCCAAACTAGAAATTGAAACTCGAGGTTTGACAGAGTTCCAGGTTTGTACACGTGTTTATATGAAAAATCTTATAAAGATATAAATGTAAAATACATTTAATTGTGTGTTTAACAAATCACTTTAGTGGAAAAGAAAAACAAAGTCACCTGAAATATGGTACACTTGGAAAATTCCAAACATATGGTTCTATAAAACATACTTCTTTTCTTTATAGCCAAATTTTTTTGTGCCTCAAAGATTCAAACTTTACCCTTACTAATTTAGTCACAATCCTTATTTAGCTAGGGACTTTAAAGTCATTTCATGCTTCAGTGCAGAATAGTAATTAATGTTGGGATTTTGACATTTAAAAACACATGTAGAAGATTTAATAACATTGATGTAATTACAATGTTTTAAGTGGTTATTTCTTTTCTTATCCCTGCAAAGTAATTGTAATAGAGTCTGATTCTACCATTATTGTTGCTTTTTAAATAATAAACAAAGGAATTGCCAATGTGGGAAATATATCCTAATTCAAATTAGGCATAACATGTAGAATATTAAGATATAAGGATCCTTGCTTCTTTGCTTGCTTTCCAATACAAAATAAAAATGGCTATTTTTAATTAGCCCCAAACTACTCAACATATATATGGTTAAATACTATGGATTATTTATTTGCGAGTCTTTTAAGGAACAACATTCAAATAGTGGATGAATGATAAATCCCCTTAATCAATTGGATAACTGATAGAATCGGTGGTTCCATAACTAACTTGAGAAGGGTATTTCTTACTGGCCATACCAAAAAAAAAACAAAATGAAATGAAATCTTCTGGTTTGTAGACAGTTTAATTATTTAGATGTATAATTACTAGCACAGTATTATGGGGTCTGTATTCAGAATGCAGATATTTATATATGAACTGGATCACTTTTAGGAGGCAAGGCATATTCTCTTCACATCAGTTCACACCACTCCTTATTGACTTATGTATATCCTATTTAACTCATTTGGGTTATCTTCTGGGCTTCTAGGGTTATGTGAGTTTATTACTCTTGATAGAGAGGGTGAAATAAACATATAAATGTTACATTGGCTATTATGTTTTTAAAAATTTGACACCCAAGTTAGATTAATCATATATGTGTGTAACAATGATTCATTTCTTGATTCTCAGCCCCAATTCCTCCATTCTTTGCATTTATTTGTGATATGAGATGCACACTCTGTAAACATTTCTATTTTTCCAGTGGCATGATGTTGGTTTCAATAATAGAAAAATCCTAAGAGACACCACTAGGCAATAATAGCAAGAAGACACTTTCCTTCATGTTCTGGTCTTTCTTTATTATTATTGAGCATAGGAACCTAGTGGCCCTCAATCAGCTCCAGCCAGCCACACTCTTAGGCCACACTCTCCCCACTCAGTGGCCCACTAGCTGTGACCTGTTACCTCTGGCAAGGTTTTTTTTTTGACCCTGGAGGATACCTCAGTCTTGTGGTGGAGCATTGTTATGTTATTGTTCTTCCAATGTCAATTTTCCTCAACCTAGATTTTGTAGTTTGTTTTAGAACTTGCTATCCCTAGACTCCTTAGAGTCTTCTTTCTACCTGATACACTATTTAACTCCCTTTTTGTTTGTTATTAATTCTTTATGCTAATCTTCTCTATTCAAATTAAGAGTGATGTTTCCTCAGTAGACCTCAACTGATATGGAGAGCAACTAAGGTCTTGAGAATTTTATTCTAGGTAAGATGCACCAAATTATTATAAACAAAGCTAACTAAATGTTCTCAGAAATATAAATTGATACATGATCTATTGTATGCCAACTTTCAATTCTATGTACATAAATTAAGGTCTACTTCTTTAAATGTTACTTAATTCCAGTAAACCTTAATGAATACTAAAGGCAATGGCAGACTTTTTTCATTAAGAAGAAGCTGAAATCAGGGCCGTGAGTTTTCAGCCCAAGATATCTGAAGTTATGCTGAGTAATGTTTTGAAGAGGTGCACACAGGTACATAGAAAACCATGTAGGTGGGGCATTTTCCTTAGTCAGTGTTTAATCCACATGTTGAAAAAATGCCAGGAAGTTACAAAGGGGTAGATTGGGTGACCTTTGTTCTCAAAATATTTTTTCTCTTTGTATATAGGTAAAGATTTGAAGATCAATAATCATTTTGATTTCAGCATGCAATCACATGCTCTTCATTTGAGTTCCTCTGAGTTACGCACTAGGCTTCCTACTCTGGTTTCACTGCATGCTGATGGCAAGTTAAATTATGAAAAACCTTAGTCTTTAATTCCATCAAGAGGTGGATGTCAAAAAAAGATAAAGGTATACATCCGATAGTACTAAGAAACTTGAGCCTGTTTCTTTGGGAGAGTATGCCTATAATTTTCTTTTGGGGAGGGGGGATTTCTGGATAAATTTGAATGTATGATATAAGGATGCCTGTAAAAAATCCTTGTACACTGACAGTTCATATGAACACTTGACTAGAAATTTTCCAATGTGGAGATTTTCTAGACAAGTTGCTTTCCATATTAAAATAGACATTTATATCAGGTATTCCGCCCCCCCCCTCAAAATGTTGGGGGGGTGTGTAAACTCAGGCAAGGGATTTCAGGTCAGCAAGTAAATAAAGCAAGTAACTTGAGATGTCAGTTCAATCTAAATAATAAATGTTGAGTCTCTATAATATGCAGAATACTGTGCTTTCAAGAAGCTTAAGATTTGATGGGTAGACAGATAGTTTACTCTGACGTATTCCAACATATTGATGCATTACACCTAAATAATAATCCACAGATACTGCATTTTGACTGTGGGGGCAAGAAATAAACCACTTCCTGTTATACTTTCCTTATTCTTTCCTCTGCAGTGAACCTCTAACTTTTACCAACTATTTTACTACAGCCAGGGGCAAATTAAAGCAAGAGGTTGAATAATCCAAAAACCTGTAAAACAAAATTTCACTATTTTTGAAAATATTTAGGTAACTGTCTCACATCCATTTTTGCTTCAAAAGTAGATGCCTTTCGTTAACAGTGAACTGGCAAATCTGTGAAAGAAACAAACCTTAGTGCTGGGCCATTTCGACGGAATAATTTTGACCTGATATTCTCCATTGATGGCATTTTTGCCATCATTAGCTCCTTCTTAATAGAGGACAGCTGTAGCCAGTTTGGCTCACTGGATAGATAGAGCGTTGGCCTGGGGACTAAAGGGTCCCAGGTTGGATTCCGGACAAGGGCATGTACCTTGGTTGCGGGCACATCCCCAGTAGGGGGTGTGCAGGAGGCAGCTGATGGATGTTTCTCTCTCATTGATGTTTCTAACTCTCTAATCCTCTCCCTTCCTCTCTGTAAATAATCAATAAAATATATTTAAAAAAATAAAGGACAATATTTTATTTAACAAACACTTCCTTCCCATGTATATGCCAGGCATAACCAAGGCTATATCATTTGCCAAAATTGAAGTAGACAAAATCATAAGAAAGGCCTTTCATTGGTTAATATCTCTCTCCCTCCAAATACAGATGTGCAAAAGATTACACGAAAGTTGCCTTTCTTCTGTAGCACCCTGCATTGACTGCCCCCACATTATCCAGAGGTATTCATTTCATTTAACAAATGTAACTATAAATTAGAGATCCTTAAATAGTTTTTTGGGTCTTTAGAAATGGCAAAGTATTATGGTCTCTTCTCTTACCCTGGAAGTGTACCAATCATCAGGGAAAATTATTTCATCTTCGGGATATCTAAAGTAACTTTCAAAAAAAAAGAAGATTCTCAAGCTCTGTCATCTGAGCTAGCAGAGCAACTGTCCAGAAGTGGATGAATGAATAAAGAAAATGTGTATATCCTGGCCAGTGTTTCTCAGTGGTTGAGCATTGACTCATGAACCAGGAGGTCACTCTTCCATTTTGGGTCAGGGCACGTGCCCAGGTTGTGGGCTTGATCCCCAGGAGGGGGTGTGCAAGAGGCAGCCAATCAATGATTCTTTCTCATCATTGATGTTTCTATCTCTCTCTCCCTCTCCCTTCCTCCCTTCCTCTCTGTAAAACCAATAAAAACATATTTTAAAAAAGAAAAGAAAATGTGTATTCCTTCCTTAAAAAGGAAGGAAATTCTGCCATTTGCAACAACATGGATGAACCTGGAGGACATTATGCTAGTAAAATAAACATGCCACCGAAGGACGCATACAACATGGTTCCACTTATAGGAGCATCTAAAATACTCAAATTTATAGAAGCAGAGACTGGAATGTTGGTTACCAGTGGCTGGGGAAAAAGGATTAATGGGTAGTTGTTGTTCAACTGGCATAAAGTTTTAGTTATAGAAGATGAATTACATTTAGGGGTCTGCTATACATCATAGTGCCTGTAGTCAGTAATAGTGAATTCTGCACTTAGAAATGTGTTTAGAAGATAGAGCTCATGTTAAATGTTCTTACCACAAAACAAACAATAAAAGCCAAAGGGACACAAGGAACCTTTTGGAGGTAATAGATATGTTTATTACCTTGATTTTGGCGATGGTTTCACTAGTGTATGCTTATGTCCAAACACAGTAAATCATATACATTAAATATGACTCATGAACCAGGAGGTCACACTTCCATTCTGGGTCAGGGCAGTTTTTGTATACAAAAAAGCCCCCAAACAAACAAAAACTAAACAAGTCAAAACACAAATCAATAAACATTTCTACCCACTTGCCATTTGTTGCAGTTGGGTTCACTTTAATATTTTAAAACACTTTCTGCCCACCCAGCACGGCTCATTGGTTGAGTGTCGACCTATAAACCAGGAGGTCATGGTTCAATTCCAGGTCAGGGCACGTGCCCAGGTTGTGAGTTTGATCCCCATTAGGAGATGTGCAGGAGGCAGCTGATCAATGATTCTCTCTCATCATTGATGTTTCTAGCTCTCTTTCTCCCTCTTCCTTCCTCTCTAAAATCAATAAAAATATATTTAAAAATAAAATAGAACTCTAACATTTTCTAAAGCAGCGGTTCTCAACCTGTGGGTCGCGACCCCTTTGGGGGTCAAATGACCCTTTCACAGGGGTCGCCTAAGACCATCGGAAAACACATATATAATTACATATTGCTTTCGTGATTAATCACTATGCTTTAATTATGTTCAATTTGTAACAATGAAATTGGGGGTTACCACAGCATGAGGAACTTTATGTATTAAAGGGTCGCGGCATTAGCAAGGTTGAGAACCACTGTTCTAAAGTGTTAAAGTCTCCTATTTCTTGAGTGTTTTCTCATGTTGTCTCCATCTTCCCAAAGTGCCATCTGATAGTTAAAATTCTGTTTACTTTTCAAGGCCATTTCAAATAATCTTTTCTCCAGGAAGCTATTTTTTTCTGTCAGTCCAAGATAATTTCTTCTTCCTTCTTCCCCTCCACAATACTTAAGTTTTGTTTTTGTCTTTTACATTTTTATAGCATCAAAGAGTACCACAAGAGCGAAAAAACACCTTCCTCTATGATGTTTTGTTTTGCTTTTAATATATATATGTATATTATTGATTTCAGAAAGGTAGGGAGAGGGAGAGAGAGAGAGACAGAGAGAGATAGAAACATCAATGATTAGAGGGAATCATTGATTGTCTGCCTCCTATATGCCCCACATGGGCGATTGAGCTCACAACCCAGGTGTGTGCCCTGGACCAGAAATCGAACCGTGACCTCCTGGTTCATAGGTTGATACTCAACCACTGAGCCATGGCCAGGCTGTTTTGCTTTGTTTTCACTAATGTATCAGGAACATATTGTTTTATTTTTGTAAATGAGAGAAGTGTGGAAAGATTACTCAGATTATACTTTCTAAAAGAGAAATAAAATTTCTCCATTAAATTACTCCATGAATGAAGTCCAAACTAACTTTATCATTGGAAAATCATAAGAGGAAAGTGAAAACCTAAGAGGTTTACATGCAGATTTACTCCACACCTTCATGCTATGTTTGGAGCATGTGTCTCAGGAATCT
>NW_006285716.1:229212-234029 GCF_000327345.1 Myotis davidii
GTGGACAGGTATAATGAAGCTGCAGAGCAGGTGATCCCTCCCATTCCTCACAATCTCCTCCCCTTCTGATTCACAGAGGCTGCTGGGTACCATAGTGGAAACCTCTTTCTAAATCTTTTTTAGGGCTCTGAGGGTAGGTTGCAGCTGAAAACAGTCAGGGGTAGGGAATCTTTCTTCCCTTGGTCAAGGTCAGCAGCCTCATGGCAGGTAGTGGTTCCTCCGATGCCCTTTGTCAAGTGCAAGGAGACACCTTGACAATGTGGAGCGTTTTCTCTCCACTCCAGGGGGCCCTGCCATTAACAATCCTAAGCTTCCCATTGAACCTCTGGTGCCCGAAAGAGCTCTCTACCTGCTAGGTCTTCTTTCTTTCATTTTCTTTTCTCCAACTATGGGGATTGACGTCGAGTGACAGTTAAACTAACCAATGGGGAATAGAAGGAAACCTTTGGCCTGTTAGGGCACTGATGTGGGAGAGAGAAGGAGGGATTAAGTAAATGACAATTTTTAAAAATACATATTTTTATTGATCTCAGAGAGGAAGGGAGAGGGAGAGAGATATATAGAAACATCAATGATGAGAGAGAATCATTGATTGGCTGCCTCCTGCATGTCCTCTACTGGGGATAGAGCCTACAACCCAAGCATGTGCCCCCTTGACTGGAATCGAGCCCAGGACCCTTCAGTCCACAGGCCAATGTTCTATCCTCTAAGCCAAACCAGCTAGGGCAGTAAATGACAATTTAATAAAATTTATTCTGTAACAACAAAAAAAAGGTAGGTTTGGCAGGCCAGCATCAATTTTCCCTCCCTAAGAGCACCCAACGTTCTTTTGGGTACTTTTTCCTCATTGAATGTAGTCAGGTGGGCTGTGAAAAATGGCTATGTCTTCCCACCAACTAAGTGGTGGCACATGACCCAATTCAAACCTCTGTAAATCTTGGGGTGGGAGACGGAAGGAGAAAAGTTCTGACGGTCTCAACTGCTGATTCTTGCTTCACAGCTTGAAGCAAGAATGGTTCTGGCCCATTCCAAAACCAAGACCCTATATGCCCCTGGTAGTTTTCCCCATAATCTCTATTGAACTGCAGCAAAATGAGATTATTCTGCTGCTTAAAACCAAAGAACCTTCAATATATAATGGCATAATTTAGAAAAATAAGCTGTAGGATAAATAATGATATTTAAAGTTTATTAGGCCCTTACTACTTGGTCCATGGTTTGTCTGACAATTTAACAAGATTAAACACCAAATGTTTCAATGTTGAGTATATAAGGAAATCTGTGTGTTTTTATACACTTCACAGCAAAAAAAATCCTGCAGCGTTTGAAAATATTGTGTTCACTTCAAAGAGAGTTGACAAGTACTTTAGAATGGTTCTAAACCTCAGGCATCAACAAACTAAATGATGAAAACATGAATTCCTCCTCTTTTCTTTTAGATAAGATTGCTTACAGTAATAAATGCTAGTGTAGTCAGGGATATAGTCGATTATACACTGTCTGAATGGAAAGTTAGAACAATTTGTTCCCATATAAAATTTATATCATTAGCTGAAGATTTTGTACTACTGGGAAAAAATAATTTCTTTTTAAACATTTATAGGTGAAAAAAGATATAACAATTTTGGAACCGATTCACTTATTAATACACTTTATCATGCAGAAGTTTGAATGCCAGGGTGTCTTTCTATACATGGCCAAATGCTTTATGACTCAAGTTTCTTTGTTGTTTCAAGAAAGGAAAGTGTCTAAATGAACAAAAACCACAAATAAACCATGTTGAGAAAATGGTGGCATCACAACATAAGCCCATACAATGAAAACCAACTATCCTATATAATAAAAGAGTAATATGCAAATTGACCCCAACAACAGAATGATCAGGAATGACCAGTCGTTATGACACACACTAACAACCAGGGGGGCAGACGCTCAATGCAGGAGCTGCCTCCTGGTGGTCAATGCACTTCCACAGGGGAAGCACTGCTCAGCCAGAAGCCAGCTCGTGGCTGCCCAGTGTAGGGGCAGCTCAGTGCTGCCACCTCTGAGGCAGCACTAAGGATGTCCAACTAATGGCTTAGGCCCACTCCCCATTGGACATCTGCCGAGGGCTCCCAGGCTGCCAGAGGGATGTCTGACTGCCAGATTAGGCCCAATCCCCTGGAGAGTGGGCCTACGCCAGCAGGTGGACATCCCCTGAGGGGTCCCAGACTGCAAGAGGGTGCAGCCCGGGCAGAGGGACCCATGTCCCCAAGTGCACGAATGTTCGTGCACTGGGCCTCTAGTAGTATATATTACCCTTAAAGATTCCCAAGGGAAGACACCTCATTGGAGATCAGCATGGTGTTGCTTGTCACTATAGTGACTCCAACACTCGTTTGTCCTGCAATATCAGAGTAGACTGCTCTTTATTAGGGGAGAGACAGGTTAAGCAGTTTTGTCATGCTTCAGGCTCACGTTTGGGGGAAAGGGGGGGGGAATGAGAGGCATCTGTATTAATGTCAACAACAAAATAAAAAATAGTAAAAACACATCCATTGAGACAAGATTCCCCAACTGTCAGAGCTACTGGAAACAGACTGAGAAAATAGATTGACCTATCCCATCTCATGTTAACCCCCGGGCTTAAGAGAGCTAGAATTTTCTACACATTGAAATTGTTTTTTTCCTCTCTGTTATTTTGGCAAGCTGACTTCTCAAACGTCACATATATGGTTGATATGATTGCACTGTGTCATATCTAGCAAATGATCCTTATGGCAAATTTTAACTCAGCTGAAGCCTGCTTTAGTTTTACTTTCCTTTGGTATATAACTCCATCGTGTGGATTAAATTATCAGCTGGTAATTTGTTTGCTTCTTATTGTTGAAAGTATTACAGATGTACTTTTTGTTTGTTTGCTTGCTTGTTTTCCAGTGACCCTCTCAAACCCACACCCACCCCTTTGAGGCCTTCATCACTCTATTGTCTGTGTCCATATCTACACTAAGAAAAGACAAACATGCAAATTGACCATACCTTTGCTACACCTTAAAACACGCCCACCAGCCAATCAGAGCAACTATATGCAAATTAACTCAACCAAGATGGTGGCTGGCAGCCATAGAACTGGAGCAAGGAGGAGGCTTGGTTGCCCCAATGATGGAGGAAGCCAAGCTTCCCGCTTGCCGTGGTGGCTCTGAGCTCCACACAAGGCAACAAAGTTTCAATTATAGAAGATAAATAAACCCCAGATACCTGCTTTCAGCTGGCCGTGGCCACAGAGCTGGAGTGAGCAGGAGGTTTCCTTCATGCCTACCCTGGCCGGCTCTGAGCTCCTCTCAAGACTACAAAGTTTCAATTATAGAAGGTAAATAAATCCCAGAATAAAAAAAAAGAAGAAGAAAAGGAGAGACTGGGAACTTCCATCGCTGGGGGGCTTGGCCTGCCTGAAAACAGCCATTAGTCTCTCACCCAGGCTGCAAACCTCCATGGGGTGAGGGTCCCCACTGGGGGGGCTTGACCAGCCTTCAAACAGCCATCAGCCCCTCATCCAGGCTGGCCAGGCACCCCATTAGCATAATACCCTCCAGGTCCATCTGTGCTGCTGCCAATGGTAAGAGTTCTTTTTTTACAGCTGCATAGTATTTTATTGTACAAATGTGCCACAGTTTTCTAATCCACTCATCTGCTGATGGGCACTTGGGCTGTTTCCAGAACTTAACTAGTGTAAATTGTGCAGCTATGAACATAGGGGTGCATACATTCTTTCTGATTGGTATTTAGGGTTTCTTAAGATGGAGTTATATAAGAAGAATGAAAATATCCCAAGGCTGGAAAGCATGGGAATTTCCTAATTTTCCACTAAAGGAACCTGTATCAGTAGATAATTCATAACTACTTATATATATATATAGTGTGAATATATATCCAATTGTGTGTGAAAGAGCTGAAACTGATTTTCATATGAGGATGTTTTATGATGTAAATGTAATGCTATATTATAGGTAAAGTCTCCCTGCATTTGAAGATCAGATTTTCATTTGTATGTCTTTTGGGAATAAAAAATAATAAAATTTGTAAATATATGTATAAAAAAAAGAATAAAAATGTTTGTCACCAAGAGTTCACTCCTCGCTGCTAGAAAGATCATATTAGCATGACTGGGCTTTTGTTTTCCCAAACAGTATCCCATTGTGCCAGGCTTTGCTTTTCTTCCTTCACCTTTATCTAAATTTTTGTTGCCAATCATATTTCCTCCAAACTGAACATTTAGAAAAATGTTAATATAAGACTCTCCACGTTTTGCTGTCCTGGATTAAGTGTCTCTTTAATATACTTTTCAAATCTTTGTGCTTAGAGGGCAATCTTACCTATGTAGCAGGTAGTAACATCCACCTAAAATTTAGTTGTTCAAAAAGTATCCAGTTGTTTACTTTTTAAAATCAGATCAAAACTGATCCTAAGTGTTAAATCCATAGAGCCAGTGAGATATTCAACCCTAACATACCTTCTGACTGTCTCACTCCCACTGTTGGTCCCAAATCCTGGGTTCAATGGTGATCTCTGAAATCCCTGTGGTCCTAATACCTTCTGTGTTATTTCTTTGCCAGGCTTGAAGCAAGAATCTTCAGCAAGACTGGAAAACGTCTAGCTCAAGTCCAGCCTCATCTGTGTTCTGGCCAAATCCTTGGAAAATTTCTGCCAAATGATGTGCTGATTCTAGATGTGAGAAAACTGGGAAAGTTTGAAAAAAGTCATAAAAATATAGAGTTTCTGTACTCCAATTACTTTCCAAATATCTGCAATTTCTCATTCCTTTTTATAAAGTCAAGAAA
>NW_006285716.1:234061-235248 GCF_000327345.1 Myotis davidii
TTCAGCAGTATTGTAATTTTTATAGATCAGTGACTGCTAGGTCTTTTCCATTCTTTTCTGCTCTAAATGAAAGTTATTATGGCATTTATCCTGCCCCCGATTTATCACTGCATAACTGATGTATATTTCAGACCACAGAAAAAAACAGCTAGACTGTATGGAAAAGAGTACAGATCATCCAGAGATCCAGGGTGTTCAACTGGACGCAATTCAAATGGATTGCACTTCTGGTTACCTTGCTTGAGGAGGGGGTTAATGTGTTTCTTATGTGGCAGGAAGGGAAAAATGAATATTTAGTGACCAGAAAGATAAATACTGGAAGAGGCTGGCTACCTGGTCACACACTGGGATCTTCTTCTTCCTGGGCACACATTGGGATACACCACTGACTATAACGTCTTTTTTTTAAATATATTTTTATTGATTTCAGAGAGGAAGGGAGAGGGAGAGAGAGATAGAAACATCAATGATGAGAGAGTATCATTGATCATCTGCTTTCTGCATGCCCCACTGAGGATCAATCCTGCAACCCAGGCATGTGTCCTGACAGGGAATCAAACCATGACCTCCTGGTTCATAGATTGATGCTCAACCATTGGGCCACCACAACCTGGCCAACACTGAGTATAACTTCTTACCTTACAGTCAGGTGTAGGTACATGATTGAATTCTAGCCAGTGAGATGTGAACAGAAGTGGCATGTCTCATTTCCAAGCTATGCATACAATCCGTATCCTGGATATTCTCGATGTTTTTTCTCCCTCTTCTAGCTTAATGCAGATGAGCACAGTTGTCTCAAAAACCACTTTTGGAAGCTGGAAATTATAATCAGTCCAGGATGCAGATAAGTGCAACATGAGGATTCTTAGCAATTTCAGATTAGCTTCCATGTATAATAGGCAGGGATCTTTTCAAAAAAGTTCAGATGTGTAAAAAGTATTCATTTGTTATCTTATTTAAATTATATTAAACTTGAATACAACTCCAAGATCCGTCCCACCAGTCTGCTGAGAAATGCCATTTTAGCTGTTATTAAGGCTTCTACACAGTCTCTTCAGGTTTGGAAGTTCTGCTGCTTCCCAGTCATGTTTGTGACTCACTTGGTCCTGGACTTCTTGAGCCCATCACAAGCCATCCTTCTAAAGGCTGTCATGTCCCTGGAGGACACCTTCTGAATTATGTGTGTA
>NW_006285716.1:235291-261375 GCF_000327345.1 Myotis davidii
CCCTCCCTTCCCTCATGTAGGTTGTGAGACAGGCAAAATGATCATTAAATGGGCTGAGGTTCCATAAAGGGCAAGGAGATTCAATGACTTTAGCCTGCCTATCTTTTTATGTTCTGTAAAAATCCATGAGGCAAATTACAAACCCTGACCAACTGTTTGAAATGGGGAAAGAAGAAAAATGCAGAAAACATTACTATTTGAAAAGAACTACCCTGATACATCTATATAAAACACTCTGGAGTTTTTCTTCATGGTGTAGCTGGGGCTACTTTCCATGGGCAAACTCCAGCTAATGCTCACTAAATGATCACATAAAACACAAACCTTTAATTTATAAATGTTTCCACTAACCCAGGACTGATAGGTGGTGGCCATTAACTTGAATCCAATATAAATCTGTATATTATCATAATCAAACCATTTATATGAGTTCTTAGATGTTAGTTTCTTTATTCAAAAGTTGACAAAGTTTAAGAAGTATAATAATGACAGAACTTTGCATAAGAATTCTGTGATGCCTAAAGAAAAAATATTTTGAATGACATATGAAAAGAGAAATCTAATAAATTGTGAGGTCAAAATAAACTTCGTGAAAATAAAGATGAGCAAAGAGAAAAAAAGAAAAAAAAGACCACTAGAAATTATAACAAGTAGAAAGAGTCCACCAGATACCAATTATCAATAGGCTATAATCAATATGGACAAGCATATGGTGAAAAAGTGAGTGACAACTGAGATACAGCATCTTGGAGCAGGGAATGACATGAAGAGTAAAAACGTAGAATGCTATCATAAAGGAAAAGATTCATTCAATCTCTGAGACACCCATTCTATTATGAGAGCTGCCACCTGAGAAACATGAAAAGCAAAACTCCACAAAGAAGATAAATGATCATACAATTCAGCAATAGCACTTGTCTCAGTGGATCCCCAGATCTCTTCCTGAAAATGGCTCTTAGTTCTTTGAATGCTCAGTCAGAGAAATAAAATGTTTTCTTGTTTTATCAATAAATCTAAAACATGCTTAAATGATGCATGGTGAAGCAGAACATCTAGGTTTTTTATATCTAAAAACCTTAATCTTACCTACCCCACACCACCCTCATGTGCAGATGAGATACAGGAAACAATTCGAGAATAACACAATACACTATACCATTTAGCTAGAGTACAGGGTGTTATTACATAATAATTTTTATTTAATTATGATTAAATAATCATCCAATAATTGCTTTGTGAATACTATCAAAACAGTAACTATTGGAGTAGTATCTTCATATGTGAGAACTATACCTATTAAGGATGGCTTTTTTCCCATAAAAAGTAGACATTGGTAGGAAACTTGAAGATTCTGTAGATTATGGGAATATAGAGGGAAAATAATACATACTAGATAGAATCTCAGTAATCATTTTGAGGGTGATTTGGATTTACACATATTATTCATAGATTTATCAATTTTGATTATTACTGAAAAGGAGAATTTTCTGGAAAATAGTGAGTCCATCATTTAATACTCCTGCAATTTAATAATAATGGGCACTACCACCAATTATTACATTTCCCTGGAACTTCTTAATTGATGCATCTGCTCTTGACTAAAAACAAACAATAGCTAAAGTTTGATATTGAATTCATGTAAACTTTGATGCAATACTTGCTAATCATAAGTAATAAAATGCTCTTTATCTTGTGGTCTTTGAGGTAATGTATCAAGCACATGAACCTTCAAAAGCAAAGGTGGTGGCAAAAAATCAAATCAGTACAAGAGGAAATGAAACAGTTATACTAATTTGACAGAAACTTACAAAATGCAATAGCTCATGGAGACCACATTTACCATTTTGATGTGCTAATAGATACTAGGTATGAGGGAAATATTCACAAAGCAGACTTCATTCAATAGTTTTTGATACCTACTTCCCTAATATTATGAGAAAAAATGAGTAAGTTTCTATGATCAAAATTTTAGACATTGTACATGGAAAATTACAAATGCAATTTTAACTTTATATATGTGACCTATGCTGATGACAACCAATCAACCAGACAAACTTATTTATATTTAAAACTATAACTAGAGTATGTATATAATAACTATAGCAGATTAGAACTAGAAGAAAGGAAACATTTATGATTTACTGTACTCCTTCTCCCCATCCAATGTAAGAATTGTTTTTATAGTATCACACCCAGATGGCCAGATACCTTCTGCTTGAACAGGTGTAGTATCCTACTGTTTTTCTAAGAAGTCTATTTTGTACAGCTATAATTCATGGGAAGCTTTGCCTTCTGCTTAACAAGAATTTACCTCCCTGTGACTTATTTTTTTGATCCAAGTTTTGCTCTCTGAAGCTTCAAAGGAATAGTTTAATTCAAATTGGTTCAATTAATAAATCTAGAGGAGCTCTGCCAGAGCCTGAGGTGAGTGCTGGCATACAAAATTGAATGACACATTTATTTACATCTCTCCTATGACCTGACAGCTATTCCAATGCCAGAAGACAAATTTTACATCCTCCTTGATTCTGTTCTATAAATCAAAGATCTCCAGGTCCCTGAACCACATTATGATCCTTTGTAATCCCAATCAGTCAATTTCTAATTTTATACAATTAAATTACTAATCTAATTGAAATTTTAACCTAAAACTATGAAATTGGGATTATCCTAATATAATATTTTTTTGCATCTGAGAACAGACCCTCTATATAGAAGTTGATGGGGAAGTGGGGGCAAAAATCATCTAATGGTCCCCCTAGTTGATCATCCACCTCAAGGGTATATAAGAAGTAAGAGTGATAAGAAAAAAAATATTCATGATGATTTCTTTAGAGAGAGTCGACAGGGTACTAGGCATTTCTCTATTCCCACTGGTATTTCTCTTATTTTCATCTCTATAGCTCAAGCTTAGGATGAGTGAGGCTGGTCAGAGACCACTCAGAGAAGTTTGAGATGTGTTCGGTGGAGTGAGAACAACTTTTATCTGAAAATGTTTAAAAATAAGAGACTTAAAGCCCAGCCAGCATGGCTCAGTGATTGAGTGTAGACCTATGAACCAGGAAGTCACAGTTTCATTCCCGGTCAGGGCACATGCCTGGGTTGTGGGCTCAATCACCAGTGTGGGGCGTGCAGGAGGCAGCTGATCAATGATTCTCTTTCATCATTGATGTTTCTATCTCTCTCCCCCTCTCCCTTCATCTCTGAAATCAATAAAAAATATTTTTTTAAAAAATAAGAGACTCAAAGTATATGTTTCTAGTTGAAAGAGAGGGCTCCAGTGAGTAAAGTATACTTCCATTAATGGTGCAGCAAAATTGCAAGTGTTCCATGGACCAGAAGGGACACACAAAAGGCTGCTTAGACTTGAAAGGCCCCCACCTCAAAGATCTGGCTGCCATGGCTAAGCAAAAGTGTGAGGTACCATTAAAAGCAGGAGCTGAGGCCCAGGAGGCGTGGGTCAGTGGTTGAATGTGGACCTATAAACCAGGAGGTCATAGTTCCATTCCTGGTCAGGGCACATGCCCAGGTTGTGGGCTCCATCCCCAGTAGGGGGTGTGCAGGAGGCAGTCAATCAATGATTCTCTCTCATCATTGATGTTTCTCTCTCCCTCCCTCTCCCTTCCTGTCTGAAACCAATAACAAATATATTTAAACATGAAAGCAGGACCTGAGGAGAGTGGTGAGCTGCCAGATGGGAGAGACATCTCCCATGCTAAGAAATATTGTGGTGGGTCTGGGGGAGTTGTCTCCAAAGAAGCAGCAAAAACAATTGGGCTATACTGATTGCAGTAGTGTCTCCACCCAATTCTTCATCGTCAAGTATGTAAGTAATTTGCAATGTAATGTTGCAACAACAGAGCATTTACTTCCTCAACATTTGAATAATAGGCTGGTTTTATGACTTGCTTTGGCTAAGAAAATGCAGTGCAAGTGACAGTGTGCCTGTTTCCAGCCCAAATATCAAGGTGCTTTGTATGCAGCTGTTGGTCGTTCTGGTGCTGCTGCTTTGCCCTCCTCCTCCTCCTCCTCCTTCTTTGCATCCACCACATCCTTCTCTACCTCCTTCTCATTTCAGCCAAAGTTGGAGAGCAAGGATAACCTATCAATTGAGTGAGAGACTCAGATTTAGAATTTAGATTTTCATGCCTAAAATTAAGACTGTTCATAACTAAGAGTAACTAAAAGAGCTTTGAGACGTGCTCATGTGGGAAAAGCTCTGAAATCCAAGCAAGAAAGATAAGACATAGGATATTTAAAGACACATATGTGGAAAAAATGAAGTTATTTGATAATTTCACCCCCACTGAATTCAAGAAACTGCCTATATGCATTTATTAGTTGTAAATATCTTAGTAAATAAAGTACTATCTCAACATTTTCTCCTAGTTAAACCCCATCTTATAGGAAATACAATATTATTTCAAAACATATCAGTTTTTGTAGGACTGTACTTTGATTACATTTATTACATTATTTTGGTTAAGAATTCCTTCATGATGATCAACACAGTCAACCATTTCTGACATTAAATGACCACAGTACCATAGTTCACCATCTTATTTTTTCTCCTTGAAATCACCTAAACTAATAACAGAAATAGTTGCAGAAAAACAACAACAGGAAAAAAATACAATTCATAAACTCTTAACTTAAAGGCTGATAAATGCAGTTGAGATTAGGTAGAACCTTTTGGGGGAGAGACATAGGGGAAATGCGGACGCCATGTGGCAGGAGACCTCAGAAAGTGGGAGCAGCAATATTCTGAAGGTGAGGAGCCCATGCTGAAATGCAAAAGCTAAATCCTCTTGTTTAGCGATCCAAATAGGAGCCAAGTTGAGACTGGCTAGAAGCCATGGGAGGTGCTGGACAGAGAGATATAGATAGTATCAATGCAGTTAAGGGACCATAAGTCTCAGAGAAATTCCAAAGAATATACACTTGGAAGTTCAGAGATGAGATACTTGGTTTTACCTACTATATTTTGGTGATAGAAGCTAGCAGTTTTTTGTTTTTGTTGTTGGTTTTTTTTTTTCAATGGAATGGGACATTTAATTGTCTGTAAGGTGCTTCTGGGTTGGGCATTATGGGGCATTGGAGAGAACCTTGGCTAATGGAACCAACGTAAGTGCCCATTAGCCAGTTCCAGGCAGGGTGGCAGCCCCAGGGCCCAGCTAAGGACAGTCAGCACTTGGGATGCTGTTTAAGACAATTTCTGAGACAGCTTAGTGGGTAAGGAGTGTTTCCTCTGAATGGAGGAGAGGTGGCTACAGTTAGAGGGAAGAAGAGGAAAGGCTTGGGTTGGGTGGAGGAGCTCCAAGGTCAGAAGGTTAGGAATAACAGGGTCCCTCATGGCTAGTGATGGCTGGGGAATGTGTTCACAGACTCAGTGGGCCAGCTTTGGCTTGGCTCAGGCCAGTTTCAGGAAATCCTGCAGCATATTTTGTTCCACAGCTTCCACAAAGAGCTCATGGTCCCCATAGTACTGGTCCCTGTTGACAATCTGGGGTGGGGTGGTCTTGGGGTTTCCCATAAAGACTTGCATTTCATTCCACAGGGTAATGTCCTAGGAGATGTCTACTAGCTGGTACTAGATGTGCTTTCTATCCAGTATGCGGGTCACCTTGCTCTGCTGGGACTTGATTTAGTGACCACTGGCGACTGACATGCTATAAACCTACAGAGGCACAGGCCACTCATAAAGACAAATGAATGAGTGACTAGGCAGTGGTAGCTAGCCTGGAAACTAAAATCTAGTTGTTTTTTTTAAAGCTAATACTTTTAAGACAAATCTAAACTTCTGAATAAGGTAAAAAGCCAGAGCCCAACCTCAAAGATAAAGTATATTTCAATTATAACCAGCATACATGGCTAAAATTAATTCCATCACTTCAATATTTTTATGTGAATTTAATGCAACTGGTAGAATGGAATTCAGTCACTGAAGTACATTATTTTATTTCCACAGTGGTTTCTATAATACTGCTTATTATAAGGGCATGATTTTTTTTGGCAAATTGCTCCAATGTGTAGTTATTTTTCCCTTTCTTTAATATCAGATATACTTAAATGTAGAATAGAATGATGTCAAATCATCAATTACTTTACACTATCATCTCTCTACAATTGAGAAGAATAAATATATATTAACTTTCTAAAATGATTATGAAATATAAAGTATAGCTTACTTTTAAATATCTAACTTCACTTAGTTAACATCATTTTAGGGAAACTGTCAGTCCATTTATTGTGAAGAATGAAAATTTGTTAAGCCTCATTATGATTATTATTTGTAATTTTTCTCCATTCACACATTACCATTGTGAAAGTAAACGTATTTTCCAAAAGGATTCCCTTTCTACATTATTTTTTTTATTTGATATGGTAATGCAACTGAGGTATCTAGAACTGACTACATAGTCCCTTTTCCAGGAAGACAAATGTTAAAATTAATATTTAAATTAAATGGCATTCACTTTGACTCTTCCCTGTTTTATAACTTTACTAGAGGCCTGGTGCACAAAATTTGTGCACGGGTAGGGTCCATAGGCCTGGCTGGTGATCAGGTCCGATCAGGGCCTTTTGACTGCCAGCCAGGGCCTTCCTTCATTCTACGCCGCTCCCTGGTGGTCAGCACACACCATAGCAAGCGATTGAACTGGTCTCCCGGTTGAACTCCCAAGGGGATACTTTGCATATTAGCCTTATATATATATATAGATTACAACTCCTAAGCCTGACTATTTTCCAGATTCTGTGGGTTATCATCAAAAGCCAGGAGGAGATAGATACATTGGTCTCTTTGGCCAAAGATAGAGAAATATAAAGTTATATTCTAAATGCTTACACAATTGTTAAATCAAGCAAATCATCTCTTCTTTGATTTTACATAGAGAAGTTGGGAGAGCTGGAGAGAGCATAACTGGACACTACCATGTGAATGATAGGCAGTGGCTAGTGGTGACCCTTCCAGAAGGCACTGGGAGGTTTGACCAACTACATTACATTGTCAATTTCATTATTAACTCAAAACTTTAATTCATGTTGCCATCAATTGCCATAGTGCTGTGATTGGCTCAAAGAATAATTAAAGTTACTATAAATTAAGTCACCCTTTTAGAAATAAATATGTTGAAGAATAAGTGAGGTATTATTTGAGCAGGCATAATAGAAACATGCAGGTATTTGGATGAGAGTGGAGAGTAAATGTTAAGGGCTGAGGGATTTCCTGGGACACTGGACTTTCCGTGCTAAAGCTCCGATGATCTCAGGGGAATTGAGACAAATCAGTCACTCAAGAGCTAGAAGGGATTCTAGAAATGACCTAGATCAACTTTCTCAATTTACTGACCTGAAAACAGAGCATCTAAGTGACTAAAAAAAGTAAGTTAACTGATTAAGTGGTTTCATGTGAAAACTGGGATTGGAATGTGGGCTTCTGATTGCCCATGACTACTTCTAGTTTCCCCCAAACTGTTATGATAATCACAGTATGTTTTAAAGGGAGGCAAAGGTGCATGAGAAAGCATAGATACTTGCAAGTAAAAATGTCTTAGTTTGAATACAAGCCCTGCTACTTATTAGTATGTAAACTTGGACAACGAATTAAACCTCAGCTTTCCTCATTTGAAAAATGGAGTAATATTGCCTATTTCAAAAGTTCTGGAGAAGGTTTATTAAAATTTTATATATTAATGTACTATATAAAACATATTTTATATATAAAATACATAGAATTTTTACATTTTAAATATAAAATATAAGCATAAATTATATATAAAAGATTAGTGTATACCTTCACATGTTTATGTATAAAAGTATATGTAATTTCTAAAATATACAGGTTTACAGTTGTTCGTATGGAAAATAATACAATAATAAATAAATAATAATACAAGAATAAACTTTGTGTTTCACATACTCACAACTGTAAACCTACTTTTGCCCCACCCTGTATATACATATATGTAGTGATATATATATAATTTGTCACAGCTTTTGGAAATAGAAGCTTATTACAGATTTTGGAAATAATCAATGCATGCTTATTATTGTTCTTCTTCCATTCATTTAACATTTCTCTTCAAAATTTTTCATTCATTTTTCCATTTTAATGCCACACATTCATGTAGAAGTTTACTGTTTCTAAAACCTACCTACATGGGACATTTGATTTGAACCTCTGAGCAAACCCTTCAAGCAAGCCATTGTCTAGCTTTGTGGATGAAAAATAGGATTCCAAGAAGTCTAGTAACTTCTCTAGGTTCTCTTGTTGTAAGCAGCAGCATCAGGTCACGACCCCAAATCTTCTGATTTATAGCCAAGTGCTTTTTAAGTCTGTTTCCTTATATCTTTCTTTTTTTCTCTGAAGTATGACTTATGTCTCCATTCCTACTGGGGCAAGGGTCTTTGATGGCAGAACTATCTATCTGCTGAGTATCAGTGTGGTCAAGTCAGTCTTTGATTTTGATGGTGTATTCAGGGGTCTCAACCATAAATTGCCAGAGTAGTCTCTGCCTCACTTACCTTGGCAGAGCAACTATGAGAATGCATGGAAAACATAAGCATGCATGTATTTTTGTAATTTCTTATGTGCTACACAAATATAGGGCATTTTACCTATGCCTAGCATTCAATCAATTCTTGCTGGTTGGATTATGGGATTTATAGTTAGGCTTGAAAAAATGAGAGGGAAGTCAGATCCTTTTTATCTTTGTTTTGGTTTTAAGAAATAAATAACACCTTTTCACTTTTAGTGTCCACCTATCCTCTTCTGAAACATTAAATTTTAACCCCCAGGATAATTCCTATGTGTTCCCAAATCACAAAATAAGCATTTAGAAAAAAAGGCCAAAAAAACTCCTATTGCTGGCCTCAGTCATTTCACACTTGTAGTGCACTTCTTTGGACAGTTAGGTGTGCTTTTATATACATACATATTATCTCTCAAGGTAAACTATAAACTTGAGGGCAGAACTATGTTTTTCTTATTTGTACATCTCATATCACCAAAATAGTGTCTTGTAATTCATAAGCAGCCATGGGCAAACTACAGCCCGTTTGAAATTTTGAAATGAATAAAACTAAAAAAAAAAAAAAAAGACCGTACCCTTTTATGTAATGATGTTTACTTTGAATTTATATTAGTTCACACAAACACTCCATCCATGCTTTTGTTCCGGCCCTCCGGTCCAGTTTAAGAACCCATTGTGGCCCTCGAGTCAAAAAGTTTGCCCACCCCTGGCCATAAGGAATTAATTAAATTATTATTGTTGTTGATTTGCTTCTCCTTGCTAATTCCTCACAGGCAAGTTGAACTACACTCGACTTCTGTTTCAAGTCTCAAAGCCTTGACATTTGCTTTCTGTTTCTTTGTCTCTCCTCTTGTCAAATGTCCCAGCCATTCATTTGGTCAAGCATCCCTATGGTGTGCTATAAGAACAGCACCATTTACCTCTGGCCTTGGTGTGATCTCCCACCTGAGAGAGTGGCAATAGCAAGGACAGAGATCTATTTGGACTCGCATCAGGTTAGAGTGAGGGGGCCATTCAGATGTTTCCTGAATCTTGCCACAAAGGCAAATACCTATTTCCCTCCTGCCTAAGGCTAACTCTTCTTGTTAGAGTGAAATTTCTCATTTTAAATAAACAGTGGATGCTGCTTGGTCTTATTTATCTCTGAGAATTTCACTGGGAAAAATATGCTCATGTTATCTGTGGAGCTAATGATTAGTTCAATAATGTGTGCATGGAGTTTTGCACTCTGCCTGAGAAAAATTAAAGTGAGGACTTTTCAGCTTCATCTTGGCTACGTATACTTGGCAGCCACCATAGTCATCGCTAAAGAAAGAAAACTTGTCTTTTATGTGCTGTTAGTAATTATATTCAAATACAACATCTGACATTTGGCAGTTTCAAGTTCATCACTAATGAAAAAATGAGAGTGATAAACTGTTCTTCCTGCTTGAGACAGGGATTATTTTTTATGAGGGTCAGATAAGATGATGTCTGATAAAGCCCTAGCAGTGGTTCTCAACCTTCCTAATGCCTTGACCCTTTAATACAGTTCCTCATGTTGTGGTGACCCCCAACCATATTTTTGTTGCTACTTCATAACTGTAATTTTGCTACTGTTATGAATCGTAATGTAAATATCTGATATGCAGGATGTATTTTCATTGTTCGCGACCCACAGGTTGAGAACCGCTGCGCCTAGAGTAACACAAAATACAGATATCAGATTGGAGTTGCAAAGTTTCCTAAAATATTCCCTTCTCTAATGTTGCCCTTCAATTCTTGGTCCATGGGAGCATGAAGCAGAATCAGATGGGAAAGACACAATATTTCCAGTTTTAAAGATCTCTTGTAGACAAGATATAGCATCTGTCTAAATAATGAATTTCTGTACAATCCCAGGAGCAATCTTGCATGTTATAGTCAGATCCACTTCATTACCCAGTTATTTTGTACCTTCCCAGGCTGTGAGTCAATTCACCCTGCTGCCTAGCAAGTTTCTGATTAATCTGGATTTCACTAATTACCCTGCAGTTATATGGATTGAACTAAACTGCTTTAAAGTATTCTTTTGCTGTAGGTTTCAAATCAGTTTTCATAGAATATGTTGCAATGACACTCCAATTGCAGATGTGATAATGAGTCTTTCCATAGGAAGGACATCCAGGAACTGTATTTTAATACTTCCTCATACAATCTTTCTTTCAGGGAAATATTTTTCATCCAGGGGATCAGAGGTGTGTTTAAGAAACATATGTAATACCATAATCAATAAAAAAAGAATTTAAAAAAGAAAAAGAAAGTTCCATTTTTAAAAAGTAAGGCATCGGGCTTCTGTTGCTGTTTCAGTGTCATGACTGGGGAGAAATAAGGCACAGGTATATAGAATTCAACAGAATAATAAATGTCAAAGGTCAAACTCTTATCTCAACTCCACACCTACAAACCTCTGATGACTATCTTCCAAGAAACAACACTGCCATCTGACTATATTACATTGAGAAATGATGCTGATGCTTTTCTTTTCAAACCCAACCCTCTAAGCATTCAAACTATTTCTGAATTTCAAAATCCCCTAAGTAGAATTCTATAATTCTGGAAGATTTCTATAATATACTGAAGGACACAAAATGATAAAGCACACAATCAGAACCTGATCATTGGAAAATATCTCAAGTTCATGAACATGAAGCTCGGAACTGAAGCACAAAGGTAGTGCTGCAATGCAGGTCATAAAGCTTGAGGAAAAAGGATTGGAAGGCATGCATAAAAACCAATGCAGGGAAATCAGTACTTAGAAGGCAAATGAAGAAATTAAGGAGAAATGATGGTGAAGACAGTTTAGTGAAAAGTAAAATACTTTGGAAAATATTAAATAATATTTAACAGTAGAATCAACAGGCCTCGATTCTTGGTTATAGTTTGGGAGGAGAATGAGGAAGAGTAATAATGCCTAGGTTTCTGACATTAGCAACAGATTGTAGAGCCATTTATTGACACGAAGCCTGGAGGAGACTCTGGTTACGGGGAGAGCCAATAAGTTCTCTTTTAATATATTGGTTTTGAAGTTCTGGTGGTGATTCGAGGAGACTGCCCTTTGACAGTCTGCCTAAAAGGTCTTAAAAAGGAGCAGTGTAAGATTATTTAAGACCAGGTTTCAGCTATTAGTGGAAGTGGATTATTTTCCTATAGACAATTAAAGTATGTTTTGCTGATCCAAAATATCATTATCCTATGCTTCAAGGCAAAGGTGGCTACTGAAAGAGGTTGAGAAGGATGAACAGAAGTCTAAGACATGTCTAGTGAATAACAAAAAATATTTTGGCAGGAACAAATTAGGAGGTTATGAGAAAAAGGACCTAGTATTTATTTTGCCTTTACTATAGTGCTCAGCAGGACATAGTTAATATGTTAGATCATTTTAATCCTCAGCCTTAGAAGACAGGCAATACTCCTCCATTTAACATTCTTTGCTTGGTTAACTATTGTATCATTCATTCCACAGTTTAATATTATTTCCTCAGGAAAGCCATCTTTAACCACCATACAATGATCATTCCTTCTGTCATTAACTTCAATCCTCCTTTGGTTATAAACATCTTCTTGTCATTATTTATTCTATACCTGTTGTATCTGTCAGGTTAGTATAGCTTACACTATTATAGCAAGCATCCCCTCAAATATTAGAGGCTTGAAACACATTTTTTTTCTCACACTATGTATTCAAAGCAGATCAGGAGGAAGGTCATGCTCATGGTAGTTACTCAGGGATCAATGCTGACAGTAGTTCTAATAGCTTACTCTTCTGACCCTGAGGCATAACTGTGGCCACAGACAGCAGGCAGGAGTGTATGTTAGGTAGGAGGGAACTGAAGGAGGAAAGATGAAAAGATGTGAACACTTTCAGTAGGGAGATACCGGGTTGGCTTTTAAGAAACCACCTCTGCAGGTTTCCTTGAGAGCAATGCTCTAGAAACCCACAAGACTCTTGTTCTTGGTCATCCTGTTCCCTGAGAACCCAGTGGAGGAAATTAGAGCGAGTGTACCTCAGAACATGCCAACCCTACCTGTGACTGATCTGGGATGACTTGAGTGTGGGTCCTCTCTGTGTTCAAGGGTCCCTTCAATTCACATACAGGATTTATCACATCAACTTTTGGTAGGCCCACAACTATCTTAAATCTGGGAAGAAATGAAATTTTCCTTGTTGCTGGAACTACCTGTTAATTCTCTATCTGCTGACCTGCAGTTATCCCCATTGACAGGGTTCCTCGCCTCCCCGAGATGACCTGGGAAGAAGTGAAGGAGGCTCATCATGTCACTATCTCTGCATGACCCAGGTCTGATAGTAGGGACAGGGCTTTATGTGGTTCACTTCTTTTTGGGAGAGGTCCCCTCATCTTCACTCAGTGTCACCACCTTGACTCCTGTTGAGAACTGGGTCTCCTCCCAGTGCTGCCATTACATCCAACCCCTTATGTTCCTGAGACCACCCTGAGATTTCTAAACCTGGCTTCCCAAGGCAGGCTGCAGAGGGGGAACTTTGTGTGGCCTTCTCTGTTCTGGGGTAATTGGTTGTCTGATTCCTTATACAAGGTTTGTACCTTGACATCTATCATGGCTTGGGACTCCTCTCTCTCTCTCTCTCTCTCTCTCTCTCTCTCTCTCTCTCTCTCTCTCTCGGCAGCCAGCCCTTGCACCAAGGCCCCCTAAAACATTGCAGGAAAAAGTCAGGGGTACCTGAGCCTCCCGGCTCTGCCCTGAGACTCCCAACAAGTCTAACAGCAAGGGTGGTATCAAGTATAGTTCCCTCCATTATGTAATGAGTGGTCTGCATTTCCTCATTTGGGATCTTCATCTTGACACCACACATCTCCTGGGGTTCTATCTTCTGCTGACTTGAATCCATGACCCTCAGACAAAAATCCTCACATACCTGGGACCCAAGTTGACAGAATAATTGTGGCCTATGCCTGCTGACAACAGGGACAGGCTCTCTGACCACATTGTTCTGGAGTCAGTGCCCCCCACCTCAGTCCTCATTCAGGACTTTGACCTTGAGTCCAGGTAGGATTTGGAATTCCTCCCTATACTGACCTCAGTCTACAAGCCTCAGACCAAAGCTCTAACCTCCCCGAGTACTCCACAGCTGGCTACCTAGCAAGGATGCTATTCTGTGCAGTTCCCTATTTTGAGGAGTGTTCTACTTAGTAGCACTGATGGTCTTACCTTTAATCCTTTTAAGGCCAAGACTCCTCCCTCTGCCTAATGGAGTTGCCTGCTTTAGAAAAAGGCCTTTGCCTACCTGAATCTACCTCCTTCCCAGGCAAAAATGAGGAGTTACCTCAGCCTGCATTACTCTAGGGCAGTGGTTGGCAAACTCATTAGTCAACAGAGCCAAATATCAACAGTACAACGATTGAAATTTGAGAGCCAAATTTTTTAAACTTAAACTATATAGGTAGGTACATTGTTATTAACTTAATTAGGGTACTAAGGCTTAGGAAAAGCCACACTCAAGGGGCCAAAGAGCCACACTCAAGGGGCTCGCAAGCTGCAGTTTGCCGACCATGGCTCTAGGGCATATAGGACTGACAGCAGGAGAGGGGCTCTGTGCAATTACCTCTTTTATTTTAATTTTTTCATTTAATCTTAGTCTTCAAAATATGCAGCCCACCATCTGTCTGAGGGTCTGGCTTCTGCTCAATATTTTCACAGCATCATCTAGCCCACCATGATGCTATATGAAATTCCCTTCCATCAAAGAACTTCTATTAGGTCCAACACTGCCTTGCTTCAGGGCACTTACACTAGACTGCTCTCCTCTGTTCCGATCCAGTCTTTTCATTTGGTTTTTCAGTCTTGGAGTGTATATTACTATTTTCCCATTTCCGCAACCTGATAGATGCTTCTCGACTCTATAATTTTTATGGTCTGTGGCTAAGTCTTCTTTTTCTCCGCTCCCCCAGTACTAGCATGGAGCCTTCTAAGAGCAGATGTGCAATTACTGTTTGGGGAATAAATGAGCCTGTGAGCATGAGGTATATTTATTATCATTTAATTCTACATTCTCAAATTAGTCAAGTACATACTGTAATTTAAAACTTTATAAAACACAGAGTAAAAGGGATTGGGAAGCCCAAATTGATGATATTACTTTTTTCTCTATTTAGTGATTCCATCTATTTTACTGCTTTATTTCTTTACGATTTCAAGGAAATGCATATTCCAATGCCATGCTATCTTGTACCACATTACTAAATAAGATGGAAGCTTTCCAAATGTGTTTTACAAAACAGCAAAACTCTTATTTTTAAACCTGGTAAATAACAAGAATGACCAATATAATTAACTTAGATTACAATGCTAGATAAACTTTTATTTAGAAGTAACAGCACCGAAAAACAGGAACAAGTGAAAATATCTACAAATCTCTAAATTGCCCACACAGACTAAGAACACTAAGGTATCATGCAATGTGTTTCCCCCATCACCCAGCTCTCCCCTACTTGGAACATGACTGCTCTTTCTCTTCAATAACCTCAACTTCACCAGGTGTGGGAGGAGCTGCTGGATATGAGCCTGAATCATTCACTGCCATAGCATTGGTTATCAGCCCTTAGTGGAATTGTGGCTTGGGCTCTTTCTTTCTCATCTTGCAAAGCCTCTTCATACCAGGATGTGAAGGCGCTGGGGATGGTTTGATTAATCTTGGCGAAAAACTGCAGGATTTTCATCTTGCTGGTTTCAGCATAGGCTCTTGGGCCCCACAGGAACTCGTAGCGTGGAGGAACACTGCCGGGCACCTGCCGGTACTCCAGGTACTTAAGCTTCACGAAATCTTGGGTGATGAGCTTCTTTGGCTCCCCAAATATGAAGTGCCTCTTTCCAGCATGTATCTTCATCTTATTCAGGAATTCCCAGATCTTCTGCTCAGTAGCGCGGTTGCCATTCATGAAGATCACGCCCAGGATAGTCATCAGGAGACCGGTCTTGGGAAATCCCCTGGCACGGTGGACCCTCCCATTGTAGGGGAGATCCATTTTGTTGACAAGAGCATATAAATGCTTCATACCATCAACTTCCTTTAAGTCAACACCAAATACCACCTCTATGTTGAACGATGCTCTACTGAGGATCTCAGAGAAGCTATTTTTGTACTTCTTATGGATAATCTTGAGCATATCTGCTTTCTTAATAGGCTTTTTCATTTTGTACATCTGCATCAGGAACTGCACCAATATATTGCTCATCTCAGTTAGAGGGCCTCTTTGAGACTTCGCTTTGGATGGTGAGGCCTTTGAGGAACTTTTCTTGTTCTCCGTTTTGCAATTGACTCCTTTAGATAATTTTGTGTTAGATACAGACTTAGTGATGGTGGGTTGGGCTTTTGGAGGACACCTGCGAATGCTACATGACCTTTTAGCAGGCTTGCTCTGCAAAACAGCTTGAAGAGGAGCAGAGGACGAGGAGGGCAATGCTTTTTTCTTGGCACCCCTCAGACCCTGGGTCTCACCTTGGGCCTGGTGGTGTTTCTCACGGGTATGGAGCTTATTTTTTTTACTTCGAGGCATGATCACTGTCAAGTACAGAAGGTAAAAGTGCAGGTTGGGCAACAGTTCATCTGCGCCTGAAAGAAGAGAGGATGAGAGGGTGTGAGCACTTTCATCAGGGATATACTACCTTGACTTAAAGAAGGCCACTTCTGCAGCTGTCCTTGAGGGCAGTGCTCTAGGAACTTACAGGGCTCCTGTTTTGATCAATCTGTCCTCTGAGAACTGTGTGGGGATCATTAAAATGAGCCTCAGGCTGCAGCTGGGAAGTTGTCCCTGAGACTGTCTAGGCAGACCTTAGCCCGAGAGCTCTTAGAGACCTTCCACTGCTGGTCACAGAAGTGGGTCTTTATAGGGTCACTTTTGTTATGAGAGCAGGCATGGTCTCAGCAGTCCACACTCAGATCCTCACCTTAAGACTTCAGACCAGGCAGCTGGGCAGGGGTGGCTCAGGTTGACAGATAGTCTGGTGGTCTCTAAGCTCTCACTTAGGGTCCTCATTAGATACCTTTTAGCTCCCCCTCGGGTCTCTCATGGTTAAGAATTGTGGTGGGGGTCTGTAAAGCCCCCTCATTTCTGGGACTAGTGATCCCTCTTTGCTCACTCAAGGGTTTCACCTAGTGCTACTTGGGCTAACTGCAACAGTAGGCAGCCCTAGTCTTGTGGAGCCCCTGCTGCTATGGAGATCACCACATCAACTTTTGGCAGGGCCTGGGCCCCCTGGTAAATAACAAGAATGACCAAAATAATTAACTTAGATTACAATGCTAGATAAACTTTTATTTAGAAGTAACAGCACTGAAAAACAGGAACAAATGAAAATACCTACAAATCTCCAAATTGCCCACACAGACTAGGAACACTAAGGTATCATGCAATGTGTTTCCTCCATCACCCAGCTCTCCATGCTGTTCTAAATATATACTTTAAACTCAGATCCTTATCTTCTTGGTGCACCTTAAAGAGAAATATAGGGGCACCTCTGCCTCCTGTCCTTGTCAGGGGGCACTCATTGCTGACAGCTCCATGGGACTCACTGCTCTGGACTCATTGTGGTCCTCAGTACCCATTCAGGGTCTTCAACTTTAATTAAGGCCTGGGACATTGTCTCTGCAGATCTGATGTCCATACACTCAGAAGGGCTCTCACCCACACAATACCATCAAATAAAAAAGGGTCATATACACCTGACTTCCATGCCTGGTCTCCTTAGTGCTACAAAGGGGCACTCTCTGTGGTCTGCTATTTTTTTTTTGGGGGGGGGGAGTGTGGTTGGTACCACCAGTGTTCATTCAGGAACCTCCCCCTGGGTCTCCTCTCTCTGCAGAATTAAGGCTTCTCAATGAGTCTAACACTCTTACCCACCCAGAACTTTCTAGACAGAAATGATAGGGGTGGCTCAGACTGACAGATAGTCTGGTGGTCTCTAAGCTCTCACTTAGGGTCCTCATCAGATACCTATCAGAGCCGGAGACTCCTCCCTCTCCTGAACCGAGTACATCAGTCTCCAAACAAAGTCTCACTTCCTTGAGTTCCTAGGGGGAAAGTCGGAGCCTGCCAAATGACTAAGACTGCCTGGAGACTCCCAAAACTGAGAAGAGGGGTGCTGCTTTGTGTTGCTATCTTTCATGGGAAAGCATCCCATCATTAGCACCCAGGACCCTCTCATTGACTCTAGTTAGGGCCTGGGTTTCCTTGATCTGAGAAATCAGAACTACTCTCTCAGTCCAAGGCATTCTTCCCTGAGACTGTCCTGGCAGACCTTAGCCAGAGAGCTCTTAGAGACCGTCCACTGCTGATTACGGACGTGGGACTTTGTAGGGTCACTTTTGTTATGGGAGCAGGCGTGGTCTCAGCAGTCCATACTCAGATCCTCACCTTAGACTTCAGACCAGTGCAGGAGTCCAACCTCAACGGAAAAAAATGGCAGCCAGTCTAAGATACTTGACGCCCAAGAATAAATAAGTCTGGGCGAATCCATCCGGCTATGGCTACCCAGGGTCTCTAACAGCTGATAGCAGGGGCGGGACTCTGTGGGACCCGGTGGTCCGCAGGTCTTTATTCAGGGTCCGCACCTTGGTTTCTATCAGAGCCTGGGAACCTCTACTAACTCGAGGCTGCCAGACCCCAAACAAAGCCCTCACATTCCTGAGAAGGCAGTGAGGTATACAGGGCACACTGCTTATGATATCTGCCCTCACAAGCCTGACAACAGGAGCGGGATTCTGTGAGCCTCTCTCTGTAGAACTGGGACCCCATCCTGTTAGACAAAGCCCTTCCCTCCCTGAGATCACCAGGCAGAAATGAGGAGGCTTCTCGGCCTTTTAACTCCCCCCCGGGGTTTCTTACGGTTAAGAATTGTGGGAGTTTGTAAAGCTCTCTCATGTATGGGACAAGTGATCCCCTCTTTCCTCACTCAGGGACTTTACTGTGCTCCTGGCAAGTTGTGGGATTCCACCCTCCCTGACCGGAGGTTACAGTACTCAGGTCAAGTTCCATTCTTTGTGGAGACCTCCCACATGGAAGGAAGAGTGAACCACATTAGGCCAGGGATGTTTGGGTCCTGAGAAGGTGACCACCAGGCTGAGTCTCTATGGAACAGCACTGTTCTGGAGTTGGCGGTCCCCACATCCCTCATTCAGCGTCCTCAACTTGGTATCTGTCCAATATAGGATCCACCCTCTCCTAAACTGAAGCCACTTTCCTTAGGCCAAGACCTTCACCTCACTGAGAATTATGAGTACAAGAAGGGGTGCGCAATCAGAATGCTTTGCCTGGGCATTCTAGGTCTGAGAACAGGTTTGGGCAGGTTTCTGAATAACCCCTACATTTGGGGGTGATTGTCTTTCCAGTCCTCATTCACAGGGATCCTCATTTTGTCTCCTGTCTCCTAGATGAACAGATTCCTGGGAAATGCCACATTCCTGCAAATTCTTGAGCAGTGTCCCTACTGCAAACCTTGCAGGTTCATGTGGCAGACTTGTGAGATAGGGAAACTGTAACATAAGGCAGGGGGCACACCATAGGGAGGGGCTGTTAGAGAAAAATGACACTGGTTTCTCCTTCAACAGTCAGAGTTAGCCTTCTGACTTCTGTTACAATTGATTTAGCTCCTAACAGACAGGAGTTGTCAGGAGGGCTCTGCGAATCCCTGATTTTGAAATTATCTGACTCTGCAGATGGAAATGGCTACATTGTCACTGAAAATGTTTCTCCTCTTTATTCGTAACTTTCACTTTCCTGTGGTGTTCTTAGTTGCTTTTGCTCTGCATTCCAATCCAATACTTTGGGCACTGACTCCTTACTTTTATTCCCTGAGGTACATTTTGGAATATTAAGGAACACTAAGTCTGCTTTAGGTAGACAGGAGTAGAGTGAACAGTTTGGGTTCTAGAGGAAATCAGGGCAGGAGTCTTCTCCCAGCCCTGTCACTTATTAGTCCTGTGAACTTGAACATATTACCAAACTCCAAAACACAGAAATTGCAATAACCAAAAAGTCTGCTTAGCAAGGATAATTTTGTAATACATCCTCATCAGACGATATAATATATAATCTGTGGGAGAATCTGTGGCTGCCCACTTTGACGAAGTTCCTCACTTCCATGAGACTTCTGGGAGAAAATGAGTATTGACTAATCATGCCACCATGACTAAGTGATATGTTCTCAAGTCTGACAACACATACAGGGCTCTATGTGGCCCCCTTCTTTCTGGGAGAGATACACCCACTTTTACTCCATGTCATCATATTGAATCCTGCTAGAAACGGGGTACCCTTCCTTTACAGAATGGGGCCTCCCTCATTAGTCCAAGGATGTTAAGTCCCTGAGACCACCCCCTTTTAAGAAATGAGGGTTAACCTTCACCTGGAAGCTCCGCCTCTGACCTTCCAGGTCCAACTACAGATAGGAACATTCTAAAGACATACCTGCTATGGAGCAGTTGGTTGCCTAATTCCACATACAGGATTTTTGCCATGACACTGTCATGCCTTGGATTTCACTCTCTGCTGATGATCCAGTCTGTACACCATTGTTCTCATCTCCTTGAAACCCTGCAGGCAAAATACAAGGAGGACTTGAGCCTGCCCGCTTTTGCCCTTGCCTCCCAGTGATAACAGTGGAGGAGGGATTAATTGCAGCCCTGTCAATTGTGGGTTATTTTGTATTCATTCAAGTTGTTTACTTTGACTCTGCCCCCGTCCTGGGATTCCACTCTCTGCTGAACTGAGCCTGCAGAAAAACACTTTCCAGGGGCCTGACTTGAAAATCAGTTTTAGCCACAAACAACCTGACAGGGCCAAAGACTGAACCTCACAGGGTTGACCACTGGGATGGGACTCTAGAGATCCGACTGCTCTGGCTGGGCCCTGCCATAATCCTCATTAAGGTGTATCACTGCCATTTCTATGAGAACCTTATACTCCTTCCTCTAATGACCTGAGAACTCTGCTCTTAGGCCAGGGCTCTTATCCCCCTAAGAAGCCAGAATATGGAAGGGGAGGTATGTTCAGCCTGACAGTTGTTTCTGAGGCTCTTTGTGTTTGAGAGCACATGGGACCGGTGTCCCTGTGATCTCCTCTATTCTGAGGTGTTGGTCTCCCCTGTCCCCCTATGTGGGGCCCTCATCTTGGTTCCTATCTCTTGGATTACAGGCTTCCTGGTAAATTCCACATCTCTGCAAACTCTGAAGCAGTTTCCACTTTACACACCTTGCAGAGAATAGGTCCCTGTCCAGGAGTAAACTGTAGCACAAGGCAGGAGTCCCTGAGCAGGTGGCGGGGTTGGCTGGGGAAAAAAAAATGCATTGAACTATTCTTTCTCGTCATCAGCCAGATGAAGATTTCCACGTAACTTCTGTTCTGATAGGTTTACTTTCTACAGGGAAGGGACTGTCCAGGATAATTTTGAGAGCCCCTGACCTATTGAGGTTATCTAACATTTCAAATGCAGACAATCATACTGCCACAGAACACTGTCTCTTTCATTTATTATTTATCTCTATCTCTTAACTATAATGGTATTCTTATTGTTCTGGCTATGTTTTCCAATCCAGTAGTTTGGGAACAGGGCCATTCCTTTTATCACTTCAAATAGATTTTGAAGTAATGAGAAGAAAATTGAAATAAAAGGCACAGGGTGTGTCTCAGGGTGGGAGAAGAACAGTGTGGACTTACTGTAATTTAGACTTGGAGTCAATTTCCAGCTTTGTACTTTATGAGCCTGGTGAATTACCCTATGAGCCTCGAGCTTTACACTGTACAGTGAGTCTGACAAGCACTGCCTTATAGGACTGGTGGGATATATGTAACAGATAGAAAGCACCTGTCACTGTGCCTGTTGTATTCACATTAGGGAAAGGCAATTATTACTATGATTATCTGTGACCTCAGATATTATCATACATCTAGCTGGAGTATTTTTTTACATACAAGAGATGTCAGGAAATATGCAGTGTTCTAGAAAAAAACATACACATAATAAGACAAAATTCTGCTTAGCAATGAACAGTAATATGTTATCTCCACCCATCTTATTCCCCTTTACACTTGTTCCTTATGAAGTGAAGAATATATCACTCTCTTTTGTAATTAGAGCTTCTCCCATAACCTATAATTGCATGGGCAGGGGCTTCTTTGCCGAAACATCCCCAGTGAGAACATGAAGACTTTCAAAGAGCTGATACTCAATTAATAAATGTGTAAAATAAAAGGCATGAAACAAGAGGTCTGATCCACTAAGATTTATTTTCTCAAACATTATGGAAAAACATAAGCAACTCCAGGTGTATGTTTTTAAAATTTTAAAAGAAAGACTAAATGTAGTAAGGCAAACAAGAAGTGACTAGTTTTATATATGTCCGACAACTTTTTTTATCTATTTGTCTACAGATGAACAATTCCATGTCTTGGCTGTAACAGGTAATGCTGGGTGCAGAGTAGGTAATATAATCAATAACGAACTAAGGACTTACTGTTCAGATGGGTACTAAACTTAGAGGCAAACACTTTTAAGTTATATAAATGTCTAATCACTATGCTGCACATATGCCACTAGTATACTATTGTCAAGTGTAATTTAACAACAAAATAAAACAGAAGTGGCCAATTTTTTACTTTATCTATCCTCCTATATATCTATCTACTGCTCCCACGTATTTTAGAGTACAGTTCGTTCACATCTTAAAATATATTTCTATCCAAAAGCCATACTATCCTGTTCTGAATCACACAACATTTTGAAGGATTTCCAATTTTTATTTTTAAAACAAAACTCTTACCCTTAACTAGACAGACAGTAATAAAAGTGCAATCCGTGTCATTCATAAACTTCTTATGTTTTATATCTAAACAAACATTTTGTCTAAAACAGGTGTACGAAACTTCCAGCCTGTGGTTCACATATGCTCTCAAAATGATTTGACCTGGTCCTGCCAAGGCATTAGCGGTGAGTTAGTTAAATGTTTGACCAAAACCAGCAGACTATTTTTAAAGTTGATAATTTTGTATGACTCACGAATAATGTTCTAAATACCCAAACTGCACATGGCAGAAAAAAGGTTCCCCACACCTTGTCTAAAAGAACATCATTTGAAAATGCAAAACCCCCCAAAACAAACAAAGATAAGCCAACAAGATATTTTGCATATTAGGAAACTGCTTAACAAGCCTTTCATCCAAAAACTGAAGACTCCACCTCGAGTTCACTCAGAGTGTGGGCAGCAGTTGGATATATTATCAAGCTCAAACTTTAGGAACCTTAGGCTTTACACTGGAGCCACCACTGGCCTTGGGAGGAGTGGCATCCCTGGTTGCAGCTTGGGCTCTGGCTTGCTTTCTCTCTTCCTCATCTTGCAAAGCCTCTTCATAATGGGGTGAGTAGTCAGTGGGCAGGGTATCATTGAGATCAGCTAAAAACTTGAGGACTTTCATCTTGCTGGTCTCAGCGTGGGCTCTTGGACCCCACAGGAACTCATAACGTGGAGGACGACTGTTGGGCACCGGCTGGTACACCAGGTATTTTTCCTGCACCAAATCTTGGGTGATAAGCTTCCTGGGCTCCCCAAAAATGAAGTGAATCTTTCCATTATAGATGCCCAAATCATCAAGGAATTCCCAGATCTCCTTCTCAGAGGCACGGTTGCCATTCAAGAAGATCACAGCCAGGAGAGGCATCAGAATCCCTTTGTTAGGAAATCTGAAGCCGCTGCTCAGACTCTCATCTTCACTGTCGACAAGGGTGTAGCAATTACCGTTGGGCTTCACTTCTTTCACTTGCAGGCCAAACAACCGACCCATGCGCTCAGAGGCTCTCCTGAGGATCTCAGGGAAGTCCTTCCTGAACCACTTGTGGATGATCTTCATCATGTCTTCCTTTTTAATGAGATCATTCTTTTTATATTGATGCAGCAGGTACTCTACTAACATAATTGCCTTTTGATTTATAAGATCTTGGCCAGCATTCTTAGTGGAAGTTGAGGCCCCGGAAGAACTTTTACTTTTCCTAACATGGCCTTTAGCTTGTACAGCAGATCTTTCACATGAGGCAGCTGCAGCACCACTTGTGGTGGCCAGGGCACCCTGAGGTGCCTGGGGAGTGCCAGCACCAGTGGAGCTTGAGGCCTGGGGGGATTTTTTACTTTTCTGAACCTGGCCTTTGGCTTTTACAGCAGATCTTTCATCTGAAGCTCCTGCAGCAGCACTGGTGGTGGCTGGGGCACCCTGAGGTGCCTGGGGAGTGCCAGCACCAGTGGAGGTTGAGGGACCTTCCCCCGAAACGGAAGAGGAGGAGCAAGCGGCCTCTCCTTCCTCTCCTGCAGGGGCCTGAGCACTCTTATCACCTTGTTTCTCAGCTCTGTTTTGGCGGCGTTTCTCCCGAGCTCGGAGCTTACTCTTATGACCACGAGGCATGATGGCTCTTGTTTAGGACAGCAGACAGGTGATTTGGGCACCTAGTGGGTGGGGAATAAGGTAATTTGAGCACCTTTAACAGGAAGATTTCACCTTGCATTTCCTGAAGGGTGCCTCTTCAGGCTTCCTTGAGGGCACTATTCTAGGATCCCACAAGTCTCCTGTTTTCCTGGTCAGTCTGGCCCTTAAAAATCCCACTGAGAAACCAGATAAATTTTAGAGTCAAATCCACACTATGTACTATCATCCCTGCCTTGAATTTACTCTTGTGACAGTAGGTGATTTCAGTGTAGCCCCTCCTTGTCCTGGCATGTGGCATCATCCCTCTTTATCCTCAGTATTACCGTACCAATAATGGGAAGGGCCTAGACAACCTACCCTCTGCTGCTCTAATGCTGCCACCAAAATGCTCCCTGGGACCTAGGAGAAAGAACTGGAGAGAAACTTTAGTTCACCTTCCCATCAGGGGATACCTAGTGCTGAGAATTTGTTGGGGTCCTTTATGTCATGAGTTCATTTGGATCCCCAGTTGTCAGTCAAGCCACACAGGACCCAATTCTGAGGTCTCAAATGGACTCGTGCTGAGGTCATGATTTCTCCCTCTGCTGGCCTGGTACCACTCCCCTCAGACCAAGGCACTAATTTCACTATTAACCCTTACTGAGGGCTGATGGGCACTCCTGCCTGACATCTATTCTTGAGGTGCACCAGTGCTGAAAATGGACAAGATTCTTGTTTTGATTGTTTTGTTAATCCTCACTGGAGGATAGTTATCACGTATTTTTTTGTATTTATTTATTTATTTTTCCACTGGTTAATACGTTTATTACCTTACACATCTTTCTCATCCTTTCCCCTACTTACTAGACCAGAAAAAAAACAAACAGGCAACTTCTTTCAGTCTTTAATTCCCTTGTCCAAGTTTTTTGTTTGAGAGAGTGGAAGAAAAGGAGGGAGGGGGGGGGGGCACTGGAGGGTGGATTTTCCATTGAATATTTTAGAGAGAGGGAATGAAATAGAGTGGGAGAGAAACATTGATGTGAGAACAACCGATCAATTGGTTGCCTCTGCAAGGGCCCCAATTGGGAGGGGGTCCACCTTCAACCCAGAAACCTGCCCATGACTGAAGACCCACTCCAGGAGCCTTTGGTGCAGGCCGACCATGTAACGCGGAGGCACACTGTCTAAGGCAGGGAGGATTCCTTGTGGCCCCACTGGCCCAGGGTGGCACATGCCCACAGGCCTCAACGGTCTGTCCCTGAAACCTGGCACAACACGAATTTAACACGAAATCCTCTCTCCACTGACCTGCGGTTGCCCCCTTTGACTTGACCAGTCATCTCCCTGAGATGGCCTGGGAGAAAGTGAGTGCAACTCAACATGGCAACAAGCCGTAGTCTCCCAGCCCTGACACCCACAACCTCCCTCAGTGTAACAGCCCTGGACCCTGGTAGAGACGGGGGCCCTCTTTGTACCCTCCTCCATTACCCAAAGGCCCTGGCCTCTCTGAGACACCACCTGAGGAGTAAGGGTCACCGCACGCGGCCTGCCTGCTCTGCTCCCGGCAGCCTTTGCGAGTTTGGCGGGGTGACCGCCAGAGAGGAGGCTGGGTCGCTCTTTATCTATTTCAGTGATTCCCAAAGTGGGAGCTACCGCCCCCTGGTGGGTGCTGCAGCGATGCAGAGGGGCGGTGATGGCCACAGGTGCATTTGTTTTAACTTTTTTGTATTATCTTTCTATTCTGAGTTCAATAAATAGTTTCATAATTTCTAACTTCAATGTTTCTAACTTACACCTTTCTTTACTATATTTTACAAAAAAGGTAGAAACATTAATACATATATCTTTGTTTAATTGCTATTACAATTTTTAAAAAATTAATTTCCAGGGGGTGCTGAGTAATATTTTTTCTGGAAAGGGGGCAGTAAGCCAAATAAGTTTGGGAACCACTGCTCTAAACCCTTGAGGTAGGCCAAAAGTTTGGGAACCACTGATCTATTTCCTTGGCCGTTCGCAGTCCCTAGAGCTGAGTACAGGGGCTGCTGCCCTGCACAGCCCGTTCACCCAGAGAGGGCTGCTCTGAAGCACCCGGCCTCTCTCTTGAATC
>NW_006285716.1:265315-267399 GCF_000327345.1 Myotis davidii
CTGAGATCCAATAAAAGGAAATGAAGTGGATCTTATGTGGCTGAACATGGTCTCTCAAGTATGGAGGCTGTGGCAAGCAGCTTGAGGTCCTATGGTAGGTGGTTCCACACAGGATCCAATTCTGAGGTCTCAAATGGACTCATGCTGAGGTCATGATTTCTCCTTCTGCTGGCCTGGTACCACTCCCCTCAGACCAAGGCACTAACTTCCCTGGTAACCCTGAGGGCTGACGGGCACCCCTGCCTGACATCTGTCCTTGAGGTGTGATAATGTATTGCCGAAAATGGACAGGATTCTTGTTTTGTTCATTGGTGTTGTTAATCCTCACAGAAGGACAGTTTTTCTGTTGATAGTTTTAGAGAGGGGAAAGGGGAGGGGGAGGGAGTAGGAGAGGGGGAGGGAGGAAATATTGATGTGGGAGCAACACATCGATTGGTTGCTCCCTCATGAACCAAACCGGGCAAGGGATCCATCTTCCACCTAGGTACCTGCCCATGACCGATGACCAACTCCAGGACCCTTTGGGGCAGGCCGACCATGTAATGCGGAGGCACACTGGCTAAGGCAGGGAGGATTCCTTGTGGCCCCACTGGCACAGGGTGGCACATGCCCACAGTCCTCAAGGGTCTGTCCCTGAAACCTGGCACAACTCGAATTTAACACGAAATCCTCCCTCCGCTGACGTGCGGTTGCCCCTTTGACCGGATCTGTCTCCTCCCCGAGATGGCCTGGGAGGAAGTGAGTGCAACTCATCATGGCGACGAGCCCTAGCCTCCCAGGGGTGAACACTGGGCGGGGACTTTATTTGGCCCCCTCCTTTGTGGGAGCAGTCCCACAGCCTCCCTCAGTGTAACAGCCCTGGACCCTGGTAGAGACGGGGGCCCTCTTTGTACCCTCCTCCATTACCCCAAGGCCCTGGCCTCTCTGAGACACCACCTGAGGAGGAAGGGTCACCGCACGCGGCCTGCCCGCTCTGCTCCCGGCAGCCTTTGCTGAGTTTGGCGGGGTGACCGCCAGAGAGGAGGCTGGGTCGCTCTTTATCTACTTCCTTGGCCGCGCGGTCCCTAGAGCTGAGTACAGGGGCTGCTGCCCTGCGCGGCCCTTTCACCCAGAGAGGGCTGCTCTGAAGCGCCGGGCCTCCATCTTGAATCCCTTTGGGGCCCAGGGGTCCTCCGTCAGTAGGGTCGGGCCTACTCCCTCGCAAGGCCTTCCCCCCAACACTTCCCAGGCCGCAGTCTCAGGGCTGTGCTGGGGCCTGTCGGGGCTCACTGCAGGGCAGGCGTGGGAGGGCTCACTTTCCTTATGGGGGGGTGTGGCTTCCGCGGTTCTCACCTTGACGCCAGGCCAGTCCTTCAAAGCCGTCCTCAGCCAACCTCTAGGCAGGAGTAATGGCTGGAAGGTCCTCAACGCCCAAGTAGAAGTTGGTGGGTCCTTCCCCGCGGGGCTGTCCAGGGCGCTCCTGATGCCGGATGCCTGAAGGATTAGGGTCCGTGGGCCCCAGGTCCTCACTCAGGATCCCCACTTTTATGTCTGCAGAGCTTGGACGCCTCCCTCTACTGACACATGTGGGTCTGGAGCTCACAAAATCTGCCCTCCCCTGAGACCCAGTGAGGCAGGCAGTGAGGACACCCTTCCTCTGAAGCGGGGGCCTGGGTCTCCCAGGCTGGAAGGGGGCGGTGCTGCGGGAGCCTCCCCTTGAGAGAGACATGCTCTCGCTTAGCACTGCGTGTTCTCGCGTGAGGATGTTGTGTGACGAACAAGCTTCCTGTCTCTGCACACCTGGCCTTGGGTCCCTCCCCGAGAATACACGGGTGGAATGCCTGGATTCCTGCTCTTCTGTGTTTTCCAGGGCTAAGCTCAGTGCTGGACTCTCTGGCCCCTTCTAGTTTGGGGGTGCCCTCACACCACTCAGGACCTTCTCATAGTTGCGTTCTTCTTAAAGTCACATTCCCTCCCTCTGCAAAATGGAAAACGTCCCTGGTAGTCAGAGGCCCTGATGTCACTGAGGCCTCCCAGCCTCTAATCAGCCTGACATGCGCACCAGGGGTTCTGCTGCCAGGACAGCCGAGGAGATTTTGTGAGAA
>NW_006285716.1:267674-276291 GCF_000327345.1 Myotis davidii
GTGAGCCAGGCCCTTCTGGGGGAGGCCTGTGGTGAATAGACTGTGCCCGTGACTGGGAGTAATAAAGAAGGGAAATATTAGGAAGATAATTGCAGACACATAGAAGCATTTCCTTCCAGCCCAGGCACCAAGACTCAGGGTACCCTTTACCTAAAGCAGTGATTCCCAAAGTGGGCGCTATCGCCCCCGGGTGGGCGCTGCAGCGATCCAGGGGGGCGGTGATGGCCACAGGTGCATTTGTTTTAACTTTTTTGTGTTATCTTTCTATTCTGAGTTCAATAAATAGTTTCATAATTTCAAACTTCAATATTTCTAATTTACACCGTTCTTTACTATTTTTTACAAAAAAGGTAGAAACATTAATACATATATCTTTGTTTAATTGCTATTAAAATTTTTTAAAAAATTAATTTCCAGGGGTCACTGAGTAATATTTTTTCTGGAAAGGGGGCGGTAGGCCAAACAAGTTTGGGAACCACTGATCTATTTCCTTGGCCGTTCGCAGTCCCTAGAGCTGAGTACAGGGGCTGCTGCCCTGCACAGCCCGTTCACCCAGAGAGGGCTGCTCTGAAGCGCCCGGCCTCCATCTTGAATCCCTTTGGGGCCCAGGGGTCCTCCGTCAGTAGGGTCGGGCCTACTCCCTCGCAAGGCCTTCCCCCCAACACTTCCCAGGCCGCAGTCTCAGGGCTGTGCTGGGGCCTGTCGGGGCTCACTGCAGGGCAGGCGTGGGAGGGCTCACTTTCCTTATGGGGGGGTGTGGCTTCCGCGGGTAGCAGGTAGGTCCTCACCTTGACTCAAAGCCACTCCTGCGAAGCCACCCTCAGTCAGACAACCGCCACACATGTACACTGTTGGCAAGGTCCTTGCCAAGGTCCTCACGCCCAAGTAGAAGTTGGTGGGTCCTTCCCCGCGGGGCTGTCCAGGGCGCTCCTGATGCCGGATGCCTGAAGGATTAGGGTCCGTGGGCCCCAGGTCCTCACTCAGGATCCCCACTTTTATGTCTGCAGAGCTTGGACGCCTCCCTCTACTGACACATGTGGGTCTGGAGCTCACAAAATCTGCCCTCCCCTGAGACCCAGTGAGGCAGGCAGTGAGGACACCCTTCCTCTGAAGCGGGGGCCTGGGTCTCCCAGGCTGGAAGGGGGCGGTGCTGCGGGAGCCTCCCCTTGAGAGAGACATGCTCTCGCTTAGCACTGCGTGTTCTCGCGTGAGGATGTTGTGTGACGAACAAGCTTCCTGTCTCTGCACACCTGGCCTTGGGTCCCTCCCCGAGAATACACGGGTGGAATGCCTGGATTCCTGCTCTTCTGTGTTTTCCAGGGCTAAGCTCAGTGCTGGACTCTCTGGCCCCTTCTAGTTTGGGGGTGCCCTCACACCACTCAGGACCTTCTCATAGTTGCGTTCTTCTTAAAGTCACATTCCCTCCCTCTGCAAAATGGAAAACGTCCCTGGTAGTCAGAGGCCCTGATGTCACTGAGGCCTCCCAGCCTCTAATCAGCCTGACATGCGCACCAGGGGTTCTGCTGCCAGGACAGCCGAGGAGATTTTGTGAGACCTCCTCTACGCTGTGGGGCTACCCTCAGTCCACACCAGGGCCCTCACTTTGAGAGATGGCCGGTCCGGTCACTCGGCCCTCCGCTTTCTGACACTGCTCCTCTTACACCACAATGCCTCTCGCCCAGAATTCCCGATTGGAGTCAGGGTTGACCACGTGATCATGGCCCTTCCGGGCCTCCAGGGAGAGCCAACAGGGACGTGTCTCCAGGACCTTACTGTCCTGGCTGAATCCTGCTGCTGCTCCTCACTGGCAGCCTGTACCATGTCTGTCAGAGCCTCGGACTCCTACTGCACGGAGGTCACCCTCCTGGGTTTTTACTTGGTCCCTACATTGTGGCGTGATTGGTTCCTCAGCCCTCTTTCACGGGAGTCCTCATCTTGGCTTCTGTCCCTTGGTTAGAGGCCTCCTGGGAAATGTCACCTCCCTGCAAACCCTTGAGCAATTTCCCTGTTGCAAATCTTGCAGAAAATGGCTCCCGTTTTGTGACTGATGTAAGATTAGGCAACGGTTGTCAGGGGAAAGAAGCTGATACATTCTTTCTCTTCAGCAGCCAGACTTAGGGAATCTGCAACGGATTCACGTTCTATGTAGGGGGATAGAGCCAGATGTTTGTGAGTCCTGACTGGGCTTCTGAGGGCATCTGGCTTCACGTAGGTCAATGATCATATTGTCACTCGCTATGATCTCATCGGTCTTACTCATTTCTGATTTTTATTTTTCTGGTTATGTCACTCAATCAACTCTTTTGGTCCCCGGGTCCTTCTTTTGATCACTCGAGATACATTTTGGAGCAGTAGACTAAAGTGGATTAGCTGACTCATGGTCAGCTGCAAGGAGCAGGCCCCTGTGAGCTTTGGACAAATCCAGACCAGGGGTTCTGGTCCCAGCTCTGTCACTTACTAGCTCTGTGAACTCAGGTACATTAGCGAACTCCCTGAGCCTCCGGTTCTGCATTTATGAAGGGGCTTTGCTAAGCCCTGTCTTGTAGAGCTGGTGGATTGTGGGGAATGTATGTATATCGCCTGGTACAGTGCCTGGAATGCATTGAGATTTTTCACAATGTCTGATATGTTTCTGATTAGGGTGATTTCATCGCCAGAAAATACCACTCACCTTAAAGCATTCAAAAGTATATATATTTTGCCCAGTCAGTGTGGCTCAGTGCTTGAGCATCAAAACCTATGAACAAGGAGGTCACAATGCGATTCTTGGTCAGGGCACATGCCGGTGTTGTGGGCTTGATCCCCAGTATGGGGGGTTCAGGAGGCAGGCAATCAATGGTACTCTGTCATCATTGATGTTTCTATCTCTCCCTTTCTATATATATATTCAGAGAATATGTGTCACTCTAGGACATGTAACCAAAAATCTGTCCAAAATGCTATGTAAAAAGAAACTTAAAGTACATTTCCCTCCATTAAATTATATTTCAAGAGTGTGCGTATTTTCCCAGCTGAATACACCACAAGTTTTCTAGAATTTGGTTCAAAGAGTAACACTTTCTTCTGACCTAGCTGACCATTAATGAAAACCTCCCCTATCTTCATTCATTGCACCATCACTGCAAGTCTGCACCTAAAGATGTTAAACGTCATTTTAATAGAATGGGCTCTGATTCCCTAACCCACACAAAGAGCAACAGCCCGATGGCTGCCAAGTTTCCAGTTACGGATCATCATGTGTTTTGTCCCCCTCGGAAACGCCCTGAAGGTGATGTGCATCAAACACCCACTCTGCGCACTTTGCTCACCTGCACTGGGACAGGAGCACGGGATGCAGCCCAACGCTGTCCCAGGTGGAGATTCTCTCTGGGTTACTCATCGTTCCAAAGTAACCGTAACAGTAATCTGCCAGTCCAGGTGCAAGTCTCTCAGCTCTGAGACCCACAGTCTGAGGGTGTGGTCCCTGCCCACCATTATCACAGCCTTGATGTGCCCACCATGCTGTCACCTTAAGGTTCCCTCCCACCACATGACTTTCACTTTCCCAAGTCTCTGGCTGCCTCCCTAACCTCGCCTCACAGATTCTACACTAGACTCCTCGTCTGGAGCCTCCCGCCCCATTCTGACCCCTTCAGTTCACTGGTCTGTGTACATTAGGAGTATCTCACCACCTACATTCTAAGAAAGCTGCTCTTAGACTCTAAAATTCTATGGGCAGTGCAGGTAGGGTCTAGTTTTCTTAGCAGCCCCAGGACTAGCCAAGAGCATTCCAAAGAGCAGATGCCAAGTTAATATTTGGACATGGAAAGAACCAGTGTACAGGAAGCCAAACTTATTAGGATTTCATTTCTCCTACATTCTTGAAAAAGCTAAGTCAATCCAGGTACATATACTGCAATTTTACAAAGAAACTGAAACTAGCAATCGGCCATATTTTCCACTGTTCTTCGCATCTCATGATCACACAGACTTTACTCTGGGGTAATTTCCTTTTACACAAAAATCCATATTCCAATATCATGCTACCTATCTTGTTCCAAATGACAAGAAATGACCCAAGGACTTTCAATTTGTTCCACAACGGCAAAAGTCCCAATTTTTCTACCCGATAAACTCCAATAAATGTGTGATCCATGTCACTCATACACTTGGGTTCTGGAGCAAAATAAATGTCTACGTGAAAGGAACAACCCTAAAATAGAAAAAGGAAAATGTTAAATCTCCAATTTCCCTATGTTGTACAGGCACACAAACATGTTACTAATATGCACTGTGTTCTCAGGAGCCCCACCTTGGCTCCTGACTAGTTACAAGGTTGGCTGCTTTCTTCAAGCAGAGAGTGAAGACTCTGCCTCAGGCCCTCTCTTTCTTACCCCGAAAAGCCTCCTGATGATGAAATGGGAAGGCACTGGCCATGGTATCATAGACCTTAGCCCAGTGGTTCTCAACCTCTGGCCCTTTAAATACAGTTCCTCATGTTGTGACCCAACCATAATATTATTTTCATTGCTACTTCATAACTGTCATGTTACTACTGTTATGAATGGTAATGTAAATATCTGCTATGCAGGAGGGCCTTAGGCGACCCCTGTGAAACGGTTGTGTGACCATCAAAGGGGTCGCGACCCACAGCTTGAGAACCACTGCCTTAGCCAAACCCCCTCACATCATATATACTCATAGGAAAGCACCCTCTATCGATATACAAAAGTCATACTCATTCTTTCTTATAGCTACATAATACAGTGTGGATATCCCATGTTTTTTCAATCAATATATTGAGTAGCATTTATGTATCTTCCTATCGCTGTGGGCGTGTCTTCAGGGTAAGCCTTAAAATGTGGAGTTACTAGGTCACAGGTAAATGCATATTTAGTTTTGGTATATATTGTCAAATTCTGCATGGTAACGTTTTGAGAATTTTTGCATCCCTCTTCTAAATAATATTGCCACTAAATAATATTCTCAGGTAATATAATAAGAAACAAATAATTTTGAGATACCTTTACCTGGTCTAAATAAAGAAGTTACACTTGCTTCCTAAATAACTTTTGGAAGTTTTGTTTAATTTTCCATACTCTGGAATGACTTGTGTGATGAAGTTTGTACATTTTGCAAGACTACAGAGAGTAATGTAACCCATGCTCCAGTTATTCATTTCCGAGCTTCAGCTAACAGATGGCCCATCCTGTGTCACGTATATACAACCTCAGCCTCCAGAGTATTTTCTTTAGAGTTTATTTTATTCTTATTTTTCAAAATGTCTTTATTGGTTTTATTTATTTATCTATATTAATCTTTATCGTTGAAAGTATTACTGTTCATATGTTCCCTTTTCTCCCCATTAACCCCCTGCGGCTGGCCCCACCCCACCCCAGGCATTCAGCACCCTATAAACTGTGTCCATGGGTTGTGCATATATGCATACAAGGTCTTTGCTTGATTACCTCCTACCCACTCACCCTCCCCTGCCTTCCCTCTGAGATTGCACACTCTGTTCCATGCTTCCATGTCTCTGGATCCACTCCATTCACTAGCTAATTTTGTTACTTAGATTCCACATATAAATGTGATCATGTGATACTTGTCTTTCTCTGACTGACTTGTTTCACTTAGCATAATACTCTCCAGGTCCCTCCATGCTGTCTCAAAGGGTAAGGATTCTTCTTTTTTGCTGCTGCATAGTATTCTTTTTTACTGCTACATGGTATAAATGCACCACAGTTATTTTTATCCACTCATCTACTGATGGGCGCTTGGGCTGTTTCCAGATCTTAGCTATTGTAAGTTGTGCTGCTATGAAAATAGGGGTGCATATTCCTTCTGATTGGTGCTTTGGGTTTCTTGGGATATATTCCCAGAAGTGGGATCACTGGGTCAAATGGCAGCTTCATATTTGATTTTTTGAGGAACCTCCATACTGTCTTCCATAGTGGCTGCACCAGTCTGCATTCGCACCAGCAGTGCTCGAGAGTTCCCTTTTCTCCACATCCTCATCAGCACTTGTCATTTGTTGATTTGTTGATGGTAGCCATTCTGACAGGTGTGAGGTGATAGCTCACTGTCATTTGAATTGTCTCTGAAAATTAGTGACTTTGAGCATTTTTTCATATGTCTCAGTCTACTTTGGAGAAGTGTCTATGTAGGTCATTTGCCCACTTTTAAAGTGGTTTATTTATCTTCCTTTTGTTAACTTGTATGTTTTCCTTATATATTTTGGATATTAACCCTTTATCAGATGTATCTGTACACATATTACTATCAGAGATGTCTGGGATTTTGCTGCTAATGGCTTCTTCTAGGATTTTCCTGGTTTCACAACTTACATGTAAGTCTTTTTGTCTATTTTGAGTGTATTCTTGTGTATGGTGTAAGTTGGTGGTCTAGTTTCATTCTTTTGCATGTTTCCGTCCAATTTTCCCAACACCATTTATTGAAGAGACTGTCTTGACTCCATTGTATGCTCTTTCCTCCTTTGTCAAATATTAATTGAGCACAATGGCTTGGGTTGATTTCTGGGTTTTCTGTTCTGTTCCATTGGTCTACTTGCCTGTTCTTGTACACTGCTGGTGGGAATGCAGCCACTGTGTAAAACAGTATGGAGTTTCCTCAAAAAATTAAAAATGGACCTCCCATTTGACCCTGTGAGATGTGATTCCTCCAACTTTGTTTTTCTTTCTCAAGATTGCTGTGGCTATTGAGGGTCTTTTTGATTCCATCTAAATTTTTGGAGTATTTGTTCCAGCTCCGTGAAATATGCCCTTGCTTTTAATAGGGATTGCACTGAGTCTATAGATTGCCTTGGGTAGTGTACCAGTGTACTGGTTAATAATTCGGGTGTTTTAATCAAAGAAAACAGGATAATTTCAACAGAAACATCAAAAGTGCTTTATTCAAAGTAATGCCCATCGCTAGCTACACATTTCCCCATCTTTCAGGTAACTTGTGGATACCATCCCAAAAGAACTGTTCTTGTTTTCAGGCAAATCATTCAGAGACCCAATTTTCCACTTCTTGATATGTTTTGAAGTGCTGCTCAGAAAGTGCATGTGCCATCGATTGGAACAAGTGGCCATCTGAAGGAACAAGGTCTGATGAATACAGCAGGTGGGTTAATACTTCCCATGCAAGGTCTTTTAACGTGTCTTTAACTGGTTTTGACATGTGTGATGGTGCGTCAACATGAAGCAAAATCACTTTTCTGTGTGTTCTGGAACATTCTGGTCGTTTCATGTTCAAAGCATGGTTCAAATTGATTATTTGTTGTCAGTAGCGATCAGTATTAATGGTTTCACCTGTCCTTAGAAGCTCATACTATATCACACCATCCTGATCCCACCAAATGCAGAGCATTGTCTTCTTTTTCCTTCCTTGAAAATCTTTCCCATTTCTTGTAAACGATCGGAAATTGTTTGCTGAGCAACGTTTCATCTTTCTGCAAGTTGTTTTTGAGTTTGGCATGCAACTTCATCCCATAATGCTTGTAATTGTTGGTCTTCAAACTTTTTCAGTTGACCTGGACGTTCTTTGTCCTTCACATCGAAGTCATCACTTTTAAAGCCTTCAAAACAGTGCTCACAAATATCTTGAGATGGAACATGTTCACCATGAGCTTCCCAGAGTATTCAGCAGCTCTTTTCTTCAAAATAAAGTAATGAATCAAAACTTCCAGCAAATGCTCTCTTTCTTTGGCACGAAATTCAACACTTTTAAATGTAAAAATATCTATGATGCTAACACCTTCAGCAAATTTGACATGTGAAGTTTTGAAACTTGTGGTCAATACAACAAAATAGCATACATATCAAATCACATACATATCAACATATGTGAAACTCCATCTTTTGAAAAAATCCACATTATTAACTGGTAAACCTGGTTGGTATTTTAATGATGTTGATTCTACCAATCACTGAGCACAGTATATTCTTTTACTTGTTCTTATCTTCCTCTTTCTCTTTTTTCAACATTCTATAGTTTTTGGAATACAGATCTTTTGCCTCCTTGGTTAAGTTTATTACTAAGTACCTTAATTTCTTGTTGCAATGATAAGTGGGATTGTTTACTTAGTTTCTCTCTCTGAGAATTTATTATTGGTGCATAAAAAAGCCATCGATTTTTGGGTGTTGATTTTGTATCCTGCTCCATTGCCAAATTCAATTATTAGTTCTAGTAGGGTTTTTTTTTTATGACCTTTAGAGTTTTCTAGGTACAATATAATGTCATCTGCAAATAATGAGAGTTTTATGTCCTCCTTTCCAGTTTGCATGCCTTTTATTTCTTCTTCTTGTCTGATCGCTGTGGCTAGGACTCCCAGTACTATGTTGAATAAGAGTGGTGAAAGTGGACATCCCCGTCTTCTTGCTGTTCTTATGGGAAATATTTTCAGTTTTTTCCATTGAGTATGATGTTTGCTGTAGGTTTGTCATCCATGGTCTTTATCATATTGAGATATCCTCCCTCTCTCTCTATTCTCACTTTGCTGAGAGTTGTGTTTTTTTTTTTTTTAATCAAAAATGGTTGTCAGAATTTGTTGAATGATTTTTGATATCTACTGATATGGTCCTGTGATTTTTGTCTTTCAATTTGTTTATGTGATCATGTTTATTGATTTGTG
>NW_006285716.1:276644-277249 GCF_000327345.1 Myotis davidii
ATTATTATTATTATTATTACTGTTTTTTTTTCATCAGTTGTTATTGGCCTATTCATGTTTTCTGATTCCTCCTGAGTCAGTTTTGGAAAATTGTATTTTCCCAATTAGCACCCCACTCTGACCACTGGGTACACTGGCTCTTGGTCTCACTTTGCTGAGAGTTGTGTTTTTTTTTTTTTTAATCAAAAATGGTTGTCAGAATTTGTTGAATGATTTTTGATATCTACTGATATGGTCCTGTGATTTTTGTCTTTCAATTTGTTTATGTGATCATGTTTATTGATTTGTGAGTATTGTACCAGTCTTGCATCCCTGGAAAAAATCCCACTTGGTTGTGGTGTATGATCTTTTTATCTGTATTGGAACTCTGTATTGGATCTCATCTAAATTGTCTGGCTGGTTGCCATATAGTTGTTCAGAGCATTTTTTTTTGCAATCCTTTATATTTCTGTGGTGTCAGTGGTTACTTCTCCACTTTCATTTCTGATTTTATTTACTTGCATCCTCTCTCTTTGTTTCTTAAAAAAAAATCTTTTATTGATTTTTTACAGAGAGGAAGGGAGAGGGATAGAGAGTTAGAAACATCCATGAGAGAGAAACATCGA
>NW_006285716.1:279376-281093 GCF_000327345.1 Myotis davidii
CCCCTGAGTGTGTCCCTTATGGATCTGAGGAGTTGTAATCTGGATGGTCCCACTCTGACCACTGGGTACACTGGCTCTTGGAAGTCTAAGGCGGTGCTAATTTAGCCTCTGCCTGAGGCTACCTAGCAGGAGGTATGGAGAGATCTGCACATTCCTCTTCTTTGTTTGGGGCTTGTAGGTGTCCAGATGAGGCCCAGCTGTGAAGCAATGCAAGCTGCTGTGGGGCCTTGGGCCTTCTTTTGGAAGTTCTGGGTTTCACTGACCCAGCTGCAGTTTGTTAGTTAATTTTCAGATTGCAAAGGGCCAGGCCTTTCATATGCAAAAACCTCTGCACAGAGCTTCTGTGGGTGGTGGTGTCAGGAAATCAACAGGGCAGAGCAAACAGCTATGGCTGCTCCTCAGTCCTACCCTAAGTGGTCCCGTGTCTCAGTGTCCTGGTAATTGCTGCAAGCACCTCTGACAGAAAGCTGCCCTTGAGTTCCGACCGATGCCAGACAGTCAAGTTTCGCCCCATAGGATTCTAGGTCCCCGGAGACTCACCCGCAACTGGAGTTCAGAGCAGTTGGGAGCTTGAGACTCCCTCCTGATTAAAAAAGACAACCATGTCCCCAGTTGCCAGCCCTTTCCACGTGTACTTCCATACCTCTGCACTTTACTTCCACACCTCCTCTGAGTCTCAGTGTGCTTTTCTCTTTCCTTCTAGTTGTAGAATTTCCACTCAGCCAGTCTTCCTTTGTTTCTGGATGATGTCTGTTTTGAGTTTTAGTTGTATTTTTGAAGTTGTTGTGCGAGGCAGCAATTTCAGGTGTTTACCTATGCCGCCATCTTGGTTTCTCCACCAGCTTATTGTTTTTTGTTTTTTTTTGTTTGTTTGTTTTATTTGTTGTAGTGCTATGAACTTCCCTCTCCGGACTGCTTTTGCTGTGTTCCGAGAGATTTTAGGTGCTGTGTGTTCATTTTCATTGGTTTCTAGGAAGTTTTTTATTTCTTTCTTGATCTTGTTGGTAACACATTCGTTGTTTAATAACATGCTATTTAGGCTCCATGTGTTTGAATGTTTTGGGGTGTTTTTACTGTAGTTGATTTCTAATTTCATTCCGCTGTGATCTGAGAAGATGATTTCAATCTTCTTGAACATGGAGAGACTTGTTTTGTGTTCTAACATGTGGCCTATCTATGAGAATGACCCATGTGCACTTGAGAAGAATGTATAGTTTGCTGCTTTTGGTAAAATGTTATATAAATGTCAACTAAATCTATCTGATAAGGGGTGTCACTTAGAGTCACTGTTTTCTTGTTGATTTTAGTTGGGAATATGTATGCAGTGAAGTCGGTGGGGTGTTAATGTCCCCTACCACGACTGTACTGTTTTTTTTTCTCTCTGTTATTGTCCTCTAGAAGTTTTCCTATCTAATAATAGAGAACCATGGTAATTGACCATATCTTTGCTATGCCTCCCATTGGCTAATCAGCATGATATGCAAATTAACCACCAACAAAGATGGCGGCTAATTTGCATACTGCAGGCAGGGCAGGACAGCATGAGCCGCCAACTCCAGCCACCATCCAGGCCCCAGTGTGCGACCCCAGAAGCTGCCTCCCCGCCCTCCATGATCGGATTAACAAAAACAAATAAATGGATTAAGTAACATTAAAGAGATTATAAGAAAAATATGTTCCAAATTTTGTTAGTTGTATAATGGTTATGTTCAAAAAT
>NW_006285716.1:283629-285847 GCF_000327345.1 Myotis davidii
TATCCTCTTGTTAGATTAGTCCTTTTAGTATTATGTAGTGACCTCTATTGTCTCTTGTGATGGCCTTCATTTTGAAGTCTATTTTGTGAAATATGAGTATTGCTACTCTAGCCTTTTTTTTCCATTTGCACGGAAAATATTCTCGCATCCCTTCACTCTCATCCGGTGTGTGTCTTTTGTTCTGAGGTGGGTCTCTTGTAGACAGCATATAGTTGGATCATGTTTTTGTATTCATTCAGCTACCCTATGCCTTTTGACTGGAGCATTTAATCCATTTACATTTAGGGTTATTATTGATAGGTATTAATTTATTGCCATGTTGATTTTGTATGCCTAGTTTTCTCTCTGTGTGTCTTCTTCTCATTATAGCAGTCCTTTTAGGAGTTCTTGTAATGCTAGCTTGGTGAGAATGTACTATTTAGACATTTTTTTTTTATTTGTCTGGGAAGCTCTTTATTTGACCATCTATTTTGAATGATAGCCTTGCTGGATATAGTAGTCTTGGTCTCAGATCCTTGCTTTCTGTTACCTTGAAGACTTCATGCCATTCCCTTCTGGGCTGTAGAGTTTCTGATGAGAAAATCAGGTGTCAGCCTTGTCGGAGCTCCTTTGTAGGTAACAGTTTTCTTTTCTCTTGCTGCCTTTAAGATTCTCTTTTTGTCTTTAATTTTTTGGCATTTTAATTATGATGTGTCTGGGTGTGGACCTGTTTGGGTTCTTCTTGCTTGGGGTTCTCTGTACCTCCTGAACTTGTGTGACTTTTTCCTTTACCAGGTTAGGGAAGTTTTCTGCCATTATTTCTTCAAATATGTTCTCTATTCCTTTCTTCCTTTCTGCCTCTCTGGCATGCCTACTATTCTAGTATTCTGTTTCATGTTGTCCCACCACTCCCTTAAGCTGTCCTCATGTTCTTTAATTATTTTTTTCTTTTTGGTTCTCTGATTGAGTGATTTTTTCAACCCTGTCTTCTAATTCACTGATTCAATCCTCAGCTTGCCTAAACCTACTGTGTATTTCTTCCAATGTGTTCTTTATTTGTGCTATGTCATTTTAAATTTCTGTTTTCATAGGTACTATATATTTTCTCATATATTAACTCTGTTCCAGATAAATTTCTTAGCTTCATTTATCTCCTCCTGGATAATTCTCTTATTCTTTCATTTTGGCTGCCTGTTTGGGTTTGTGACTATGTATTAGGTAGATCCTCTATGCCTCTCAATCTGTAGCGCAGGACCATGTCAAATGCTGTTTCCAATTAGATCAGAGAAGGACTCATGCCTCCAGAGATGGCCTCGGCCTAAAAACTGATAGGATTCCTATTGAATTTCCCCTAGGTAATAATCCTCAGGTGTGGCTAGAGTTTTTAGGTATGTGTGGGGGAAAGTCGTTCCACCTCATACCCGATATCCAATAAATTCCAGTTGGAGCATAGACTTAAATGGAAAATATGATGAAGTGGCCTCAGGGTTTTCCATTTGGGTGGGTCAACTGTCTTCCCCCAGGGGAAGGCAAATATCTGTGTGGGAAAGATGTCCTACTCTTCATGAGGGAACGACTAAGCACAGGAAACCGAAGTGTCTACCTTTTGAGCTCTAGCCCAGGGGTGGGCAAACTTTTTGACTCGCGGGCCACAATGGGTTCTTAAACTGGACCAGAGGGCTGGATCAAAAGCATGGATGGAGTGTTTGTGTGAACTAATATAAATTCAAAGTAAACATCATTACATAAAAGGGTACGGTCTTTTTTTTCAATAGTTTTATTCATTTCAAACGGGCCGGATCTGGCCCGCTGGCCATAGTTTGCCCACGGCTGCACTAGGCCCTAAGTCCCCAATCCTGGTTTCTGCTCACACAGCTGCAGTCCACTCTGCCCTCCCTCTGCCAAAGCACAAGGTGGGTGGCTCCACAGGGAATTTTGTGCATTGGCCCTTTAAGAGGGTGCCTGAATTTCCAGCCATCATTCTCTGGCAGGCAGCAACCCCACTGCTTTTTGCAGCCAGATGCTATGTGGGTACCCTTCTCAGTTTGGTGGTCTCTGCTGGGGCGGGAGCAGCTTGGGGATTAGACCAGAGTTCTCAGTGGCACCCTCCACAGCTGAGATATCTCTCTGGAACTTAAGTTGCTGTCTGTGGGTGCCCAGCCAGCCCTTTGCTGCTTACACCCCTTCTACCAGTTTCTGTGTGGCTTCCACTTTCAGTCCTCGGGTATCAAGGTTCTCT
>NW_006285717.1:0-4398 GCF_000327345.1 Myotis davidii
CGTCTGCCTATATCGCCGCCATCTTCTCATCCCAATTTGTCAATTTTTGCAAAGAAGCCAGATAAGGTTTCAATAGGGATTGCACTGAATCTGTAGATCAGTTTGGAGATTATTTATTGCAATCTTAACAATATTAATTCTTCTAATCCATAAAAATGGAATATATTTCCATTTGTTTAGATCTTTAATTTCTTCCAACAGTGTTTTGCAATTTCAGAGTATAAATGTTTTACTTCTTTTTTTTAGTATTCTATTCAAATTTTCTATTTTTGAGTCAGTTTCAGTAGTTTATGTTTCTAGAAATACATCCCTCTCAATCAAAGTTGTCTAATTTTTTGGTTTACAATTGTTCATAGTATTTGCTTATAATCATCCTTTTTATTTCTGTAAGGTTGATAATGATGCCACCCCTTTCATTCCTAATTTTAGTCATTTGTGTCTTCTTTCTTTTTTTCTTGGTCAGTTTATACAAGGCTTATCAATTTTGTTGATTTTTTTCAAGAACCAACTTTTGGGTTCAGTTTTTATCCTATTATGCTTCCAGTTTCCATTTCATTAAGTCTCACTCTAATCTTTATTATTTTCTTCCTTCTGGTTGCTTAAGGTTAATTTGCTCTTCTCTTTCCAGTTTCTTAAGGTGGAAGTTTGGTTATTGATTTGAAATATTTCTTTCTTTTTGATTATCACCTTTTACAGCTATGAATTTCCCTCTAAGCACTGTGTCTTAGTCTGTCTGAAATAGTATAAGTAAATACTGCAGACTACATACCTTATGAACAATAGGAATTTCTTTTTCACAGTTCTGGAGTTTGGAAGTCCCAGATCAAGGTTCCAGTCTAGTCACGTTATCTAGTAAGGGCCATCTTCCTGGTTCATTGCTGGCACTTTCTTACTGTATCTTCACATGGTGGACAGGACTAGAGATCTCTTTAAAAAGGCACTAGTCCCATTCATGAGGGCTCTACTCTCATGACTTTACCACCTCCGTATGGCCCCACCTACTAATACCTTCACCTTTGGGGGTTAGGGAATTTGTGAGGGACACATTCAGACCATAGCATACTGTTTAAGCAGCACCCCATTAGTTTTGGTATGTTGCATTTTTCTTTTTATTCATTGTGATTTTTTAAAATATGTTTTCATTGCTTTTTAGAAAGAGGGCAAGGAAGAGGGAGAGAGAGATAGAAACAACAATGAAAGAGGAACCTCATCCATTGGCTGTCTCCTGCAGGCCCTCTACTGGAGATTGAGCCTGAAATCCAGGCATGTGCCCTAACCAGAAATGGAACCAGTGACCTCCTGGTTCCTGGGTCGACACTCAACTGCTGAGCAACATTGGCCAGGCCATTGTGATTTAGTTTTTGACCTATTATTTACTTAAGAATCTGTTGTTTTATATCCACATATTTGTGAATTTCCAAAATGTTATTACCTTATTGATTTCTAATCTTATTCCACTGTGGTTAGAGTACATACTTTGTGAGACTTCAAAATACTTTAAGTTTATTTGAAGTTTGTGTTGTGGCCTAGCATATGGTCTGCAGTGAAGAAAGTGCTATATGTGCTTTAATATGTTTTTATTGATTTCAGAGAGGAAGGGAGAAGGGAGAGAGAAATAGAAACATAAGTGATGAGAGGGAATCATTGATCGGTTGCCTCCTGCTTGCCCCCTACTAGGGATCGAGCCCGCAACCCAGGCATATGCTCTTGACAGGAATCAAACCCAGGACCCTTCTGTCCACAGGCCAACGGTCTATCCACTGAGCCAAACCAGCTAGGGCCATATGTGCTTTAGAAGGATGTGTCTTCTTCTAGGGTTGGTGGAAGTCTATGGATATCTATTACGTATAAAAACTGTATATAGTGTTATACAATTGCTTTTTTAAAATTAAGAGAAGAAAAATGAAATATATCTTTATATTGTCTCCTATAGTTATGCAGCTACTTTTACCATTGGACTTTATTTTGTTATTTGGATTCAAATTACTATCTGGTGTCACTTGTTTTCAGCCAAAGAACTTCTCTTAGATTTTTTGTAAAAATAATTCTGGTAGCAACATATTCTCTCAGCTTTTGTTTATTGGAGAATTTCTTTATTTTGCTTTCAGTTCTGAAATATAGTTTTGCTGGATATTAGATTCTTGGTTACTGTTATTTTCTTTCATCATGTTAACTGTGTTATCCTACTGCCTTCTTTATTGAGATTCTATATTTTCTGAGGCAATGTCATCAGACATTCTTCCTTTTGTGTGGTTTCCTTTAGTTCTTTGAACATATTTAAAATAGATGCTTTGAAATATGTGTATGCTCAGTTCAACATGTGAACCTTTTAAAAATAAGTTCCTGTTTCCTGCTTTTCTTCCTGCATGTGAGACACTCATTCCTGTATCTTCACATATCTCATAATTTTTTTGTTGAAAACTGAACATCATATATATATATATCTTTGAACACTGGTTCCCCTTCTGGGACTTGTTGTTAATATTTGCTTGTTAATTTGTTTAGTGACTTGGCTGTTATAGTTCATTGAAGTCTATTTTCTGTAGCTGTATCACTCCTCAGAGGGCACAATCTTTGCCCATGCAGTCATCCTGACCCCTCTTCCCCAAAGGGATGGAAGTGATTTAAAAAAAAACCCTGTTAAGTTTCTAAATGTCTTTCTTCTATTGTTATCACACCCAGCTATTAGTCATAACTCGTGTGTGTGTGTGTGTGTGTGTGTGTGTGTAAATGCTCTTTGGCACAAATTGAAGGGGAAGGAATCTTCTTAGCTTTTTCTTTCCTTGGTTCTCTTTATAAGAGCTGGTCTACTGTTTTTCTTGTTGATATCATTGAGCTGCCAGCCACCTCTTAATTGTTTAACACCAAGATCTCCATGTTTTTTTTATAATGCCCTTAGACTTGAACTCTCCCGTGCTTCTTTCCAATTAAAGTCAGTCCTTTTAGGTAAACCTACAAAGCTCACTCTTCTAATGGCCTGCCTCTCCTCCTGAGCAGAAACTCGGTACCCTTGTTTTGTTGCTGCAGGCAGGGGCAGTGGCCCATTTCTATCAGAGTGACAATCAAGCTCTGTGAGTTGAGGGCTGGGCAAGAGTCATAGTCCCAGGCATTCTTGCCTTACCTCTCCCAGCATGGAAACCCTATCCTATGCGCAAGCTAAGGTAAAGGCATTTGAGACCTAGTATTCTCAGTATGCCATGCCTGGTATGGAGTGGGGGCTAGGTAGAGGAAGAGAGCTCCAGGCTTCTCAGTTGTGCTTGTTTTATAATAGAGCTTCTGCAATATAGATCTTGGGAAGTAAGATGAGAGGTAGTGGCAGCATGCTCCTCTGGGAATCCTAGCCTGGAAGCTGAGGGTAGAGGGAGCACCATCTTATTGGCCACACCCACCTAAAGTAGCATTTACATCTCACTGAGCTGGGGAGTTGGTGAGCAGATCATGTCTTAACTGCCATAGGTACTCACTGTTCTAACTGAAACTTAGTAAATTTCTTGGAATAGATTTGCTCTATGCCCTTAGGCCAACTTCCTGAGACTTTACATGATTGTGTCTTACAATTTTCAGTTATGGTTGTTTTTCTGGGGAGAAGGTTTATGGAGCTCCTCACACCACCATCCCAGCAGCAGTGCTTCTCTTCAGACCTAGATTATTAAAGAAATTGATAATGCTCAGATTTTCTATTTAATACTCATTTTTCTGAGACATTAAGGAAAAGTACAAATAGAGGGTAATATTTCTATATAAATTCTGAAATGTTCAGTTTAAACTATCATTTTATTTTTACCTGTTTTTAATGAAAATGATGTCAAGATTATTTTAATTTCCTTAAAGTTTTGTTTGGTTGAGACTAATATTTTTTGTTAATTGTTGCCAAATAGACCAGATTCCTGAATCGTGCACTTGAGCAGATCCATAAATGCAGAGACATCTGGAATCTCCTGAAAGATACAGGTATAGTGGGAACTGGGAATTTGGAAATGCAGTTATGAAGCATGTTTGAAATCTGAATAACCCAGTCTTTTATCATCAGAAATTTGTGCCACTAGCAGCACTTGATAGTCAAATGATTCTTTAAGAACTAATTTTTCCTCACTGTATGTCTATTTTGACTCTGTGACACACTGTTTGGAATAAGAATATATTTTATCTTGCTTTTTTGTGAAAATATATAGTATTAAATATATATGACTTCATTACTCTTAGGTCAGTAGAGTATTGTCTAATTTAATCAACTTTTTATCACAGTATAAATATATCACAGTTTATATCTTTTTAAATTTTATTTATTTTTTTTATTGCTTAAAGTATTACAAAGGGTATTACAAATGTGTCCATTTTCCCCCCCACCCTAGACAGTCCCCTAGCCTCCCCTATCCCCCAGTGTCTTATGTCCATTTG
>NW_006285717.1:4726-7136 GCF_000327345.1 Myotis davidii
CATCTACTGATGGGCACTTAGGCTGTTTCCAGATCTTAGCTATGGTGAATTGTGCTGCTATGAACATAGGGGTGCATATATCCTTTCTGACTGGTGTTTCTGGTTTCCTGGGATATATTCCTAGAAGTGGGATCACAGGGTCAAATGGGAGTTCCATTTGTAGTTTTTTGAGGAAACTCCATACTGTCTTCCATAGTGTATTGGACTTCTTTTTAAATTTTAATGCATTTTTCTTTATTTTTTTCCATAACCACTTATCCCCCCTATACACTTTTCCACCTCTATTCCCCTCCCTGCAATCACCATAGTTGTTCGTGTCCATGAGTTCTCTTTTTTTTTCTTTTTTGCTTATTCCCTCCACCAGCCCAACCCTCCCCCCACCCAGAGCTATCCACCTATGATATATCTATGTGTCTGTCTCCATTTCGCTTGTTAGTTCAGTTTATTCATTAAATTCTACATATGAGTGAAATCATATGGTACTTATCTTTCTCTTACTGGCTTATTTAATTTAGCATAGTGTTCTCCAGGTCCATCCATGCTGTCTCAAAGGGTAAAATTTTATTCCTTTTTATGGCTGAGTAGTATTCTATTGTGTAATACCACTCATCTACTGATGGACACAGGGGCTGCTTCCACATCCTGGCTATTGTAAATAACACTGCAATGAACATAGGGGTGCATATATTCTTTTGAATTAGTGTTTCAGTTTTCTTCTGATAAATTCCTAGAAGTGGAATTGCTAGATCATAAGGCAGTTCCACTTTTAATTTTTTAAATATGTTTTTATTGATTTCAGAGAGAGAGAAGAAGAAGAGAGAGAGAGAGAGATAGAAACATCAATGATGAGAGAGAATCAGCAATTGGCTGCTTCCTGCATGTTCCCTACTGGGAATTGAGCCCACATCCTGGGCATGTGCCCCGATTGGGAATTGAACTATGACCTCCTGATTCATGGGTCCATGCTCAACCACTAAGCCACACCAGCCAGGCCATTTTTAATTTTTTTAGGTAACTCCATATTGTATTCCACAGTGACTACACCAATCTGCCTTCCCACCAACAGTGCACAAGGGTTCCCTTTCTCCACTTGTTGCTTGTTGATTTATTGATGATAGCCATTCTGACAGGTGTGAGGTATATCTCATTGTAGTTTTAATTTGCATTTCTCTGATGATTAGTGATGCTGAGTATCTTTTCATGTGTCTATTGGCCATCCATATGTCTTCGTTGGAGAAGTGTCTATTCAGTCTTTTGCCCATTTTTTAATTGGATTATTTTTTGGTGTTGAGTTTTATAAATTCTGTATAAATTTTGGATATTAACCCCTTATCAGATGTACTGGCAAATATGGTATGTCTAATTTAATCAACTTTCAACACTGACTAAATATAGGCTAAATAGTCTTCCAAACTATAATCACGATATCAAATACAGACAGTCCTCGAGTTACGTCGAACTTGATGTACGTTGTTTCATGGTTACGTCGCCATCTCCCATTTATTTATAAAAAAAAAGTTCCATCATTTTGATGTATGTACATATGTGCTTTATGTTTTTTATTATTTATTTACCACAGGTAAAGGTCAGGAACTGTTATCTTTCTTTTAAAATTTTTTTACTGTTTCACTCCATTACTGCTGTGTATGTGCTCCATGTCAGTGATGTAGGTGCTTATGTAGGTGGGTTCTGACTTATGGTGAAAATCGCATTACGTCGCACCATAGGAATGGATCTCCGATGTAACTCGAGGACCTACTATACTACTAACATTTTGTTATGAAATAATCAAAATAGTAGTAAACATTTTGAAATTACATAATAGGTTGCTCCTATTTCCTCATTGAGGATGGTGTTGGCTTTTAGGTTTAGATAGATTTTTTTCCACATTTTATTTTTTAATATTTTTTTTAAATTTATCTTTATTGTTGAAAGCATTGCAGATGTTTCCTTCCCCCCCCCCCCATTGACCCACTCGACACTGCACACTCCCTGTTTTAGTTTGAATTTTTAAAAATCAGTAGATATTAAATTGAATTACATGCCTTTCAGATGCTATAATCGTATCTTTTTCTCTTTTGAAATATTAATATTTTTAATTAAGATATGAAGAAGAGTGTTTTTTAAAATATATTTTTATTGATTTCAGAAAGGAAGGGAGAGGGAGAGATAGAAACATCAGTGATGTGAGAGAATCATTGATCGGCTGCCTCCTGCATGCCCCACACCAAGAATCAAGCCTGCAATCCAGGCATGTGCCCTGACCAGGAATCAAACCATGACCTCCTGGTTCATCCACACCGGCCCGGCAACCCCCTGCCACATTTTTACTGGGACCCTGTGAGTCAGGTTCTAGGACATTTCTCTGAGAGGGCTTTATAAGAATTTGCTCCATAAAGTTGAGCTAAGA
>NW_006285717.1:7428-8174 GCF_000327345.1 Myotis davidii
AGGCTCATCTCAGCTGTGGGGGGGGGGGGGTCCACTGAGAACTCTGGCATCTAACCCCGAAGCTGGGCTCCCTAGCAGAGAGCACCAAAACTAAGGATGGTGCCCACATAACATCTAGCTGTGAAAAGCAATGGGGTGCTGTCTGCCAGGGAGTAACAGCTGAAAATTCAGGCACCCTCTTAAAGAGCCAACACACAAAATTCCCTGTGGAGCCACCCACCTTGTGCTTCAGCAGAGGGAGGGTGAAGTGGACTGGTGCTATGAGATCAGATGCCAGTACTGAGGACTCAGGGGATAGAGCTCAGAAGGCAGACACCCCAAGTTTCCTGGGCTGAGTCATTCCCTCACACAGCAGAGGACATCTTTCCCACAGGGACATTTGCCTTGCCTTGGGGAAGACAGTTAACACACCCTATTGGAAAACACTTCCCCCTGAGGCCACTTAAGAGATTAAAAATAACAGCCTCCAGGTATAAGCAGCTGCAACACCCTGTTGAAAAAAACTCTCCCCACAACTGATGAGGATTGCCTGGGGTGCAATGCAAGTCGGAATCCTATCAGTCTGTAGGCAGAGGCAGTCTCTGGAGGCTTTGAGTCTTTGCCTGATCTAATTAGTCAGAAACAGCCTTTAACACTGTCCTGCACTAGAGATTGAGAGATGTAGAGGATCTAACTAATACATAGCCACAAACCCAAACAGACAGCCCAAATGAGGAGACAAAGAAACAGCCCCCAAATGAAAGAAC
>NW_006285717.1:9332-10056 GCF_000327345.1 Myotis davidii
TTCTGCAAGTTTAAGAAGATTGAAATCATATCAAGCATCTTCTCAGATCACAGCGGAATGGAATTAGAAATCAACTACAATAAAAATACCCCAAAACATTCAAACACATGGAGGCTAAATAGCATGTTGTTAAACAATGAATGGGTTACCAATGAGATCAAGAAAGACATCTAAAATTCCTGGAAACAAATGAAAATGAACATGCAACAGTCCAAAATCTCTGGGACATAGCAAAAGCAGTCCCGAGAGGGAAGTTCATAGCACTACAGGCATACCTCAAAAACAAGAAAAATTAATAATAAATATTTAACACTACAACTTAAAGAACTAAAAAGAGAATAAGAAAAGCCCAGAGTAAGTAGAAGGACAAAAAGAATAAAGATTAGAGCATAAATAAAAAACAGAGAGACTAAAAAGACAATACAAAAAATCAATGAAATCAAGAGCTGGTTCTTTGAAAGGATAAAGAAAATTGACAAACCATTAGCCAGACTCATCAAGAAACAAAGAGAGAGAGCCCAAATAAATAAAATCAGAAACTAAAGTGGAGAAGTAAACACTGACACCACAGAAATAAAGAGGATTATAAGAAAATACAATTAATATTCGACAAAGGAAGCAAGAGTATACAATGGAGTCAAAACAGCCTCTTCAATAAATGGTGTTGGGAAATTTGGACAGATACATGCAAAAAGATGAAACTGGACCACAAACTCACACCATA
>NW_006285717.1:10846-16143 GCF_000327345.1 Myotis davidii
GTCGGGGGAAGGTCAATGGGGGGGGGGAGATATATGTACTACTATCTGTAATACTTTAAACAATTAAATAAATAAATAAATAAATGTATCTTATTCTGATTAAATGGCTATCATTCTCAAAAAAGGATACTCTATGAGGAGGCTTTGGTTATGAAACCAGATACAGTGGGTGCGAGGCTGCCTGTCACTACTTGAGCCAAATTGAGCAGAGACATGGTTGAATCATATATGAGTGTTTATTCCAATAATGCTGGCAGTATGGGGAGAGCAGTCGGTCACCCTAGAAATTCTGCTCTGGCCCCCCTTGCCAGTTAGCTGATTATATACACACAAGGGAGAAGATAGCTATGTGCAGCTTCAAGATGCAAGTGTAACATGGAACGGGGAGGGGAGGGTCTGTAGTCAGCCTTCCAAGACCTCAAAGTCTGATGATAAGGTGGCTAGTCTAAATATATAAAAGCCTAATTAATATGCAAAATGTCCCCTTGGGAGTTCAACTGACCGGGAGCTCGATCACTCACTATGACATGCGCTGACCACCAGGGTGTGGTTGGAATGAAGGGAGGCCCTGGCCGGCAGCTGGCAGCTGCTAAGGACCCTACCCATGCACAAATATCGTGCAGTGGGCCTCTATTCGTCTATGATGTTACAAACAGCACAGCCTGTTCCTGGGACTGGAGAATGGTCAGCGTTCCTGAGGCAAACTCCTGGAGGGTGTCAGGGTCCAGGCCCAGCAACCAAATCAAAGTGTGCCCTGTCCTTGGTCTGTTCTCAAATGTATTTCTTTGTGAGTAATGGACCTGTCAAGGCATCTTATCTTTTCACAGCCTTGTTTCATCCTCCAATTTTCCCAGGGTTTGTAAGGAAACCTCTTATTTATTGTTAGTAAGGTGAAGAATCATTAAACAACTATGGCTCTATTCTTATTACATGCCCTTCTCCACTATTAGTTACAGAATAAATTTGTCCATTTATATTCTGGTTTTTAAAAAATGAGGACAGATTTTTATAGAACCAGGACAAATAACTAAACAGACAGTCCTCTGGTTACATCGGACTCGACGTACGTCGTTTTGTGGTTATGTCACCATCTCCTATTTATTTATAAAAAAAAAAGTTCCATCATTTCTACGTATGTACATATGTGCTTTATGTTTTTTATTATTTATTTACCACAAGTAAAGGTCAGGAATTGTTATCTTTATTTTAAATTTTTTTTTACTGTTTCACTTCATTACTGCTGTGTATGTGCTCCATGTGAATGACGTAGGTGCTTAATATAGGTAGGTTCCTACTTACAGCGAAAATCAGAAAATCACATTACGTCATGCCGTAGGAACGGATGCGATCGGGGCCAATGGGGGCCAGCCAGCCAGGGAGGGACTGCAGGAGGGCTCCGGAGTGTGTCTTGGCCTCTCACCCAGTCCCCATCTGCGGGACCCCAGCAGTAAACTAACCTACCAGTTGAGCATATGCCCCCTGGTGGTCAGTGCGCACCAAAGCGACTGGTCGAGCGGTTGACCAAATGGTCAACCAATTGGTCCCATGAAAAGTAATGAGATTTAGTAAAAGTTTCTGAATTCAGAAGGAGAGGTAGGATGAGGAGAAGGTGAATTTGAGTTATACATTTTTAAATATTTTAATTTCATCTGTAGAAGCAATGTCTACTAAATTGTTTTGACTTATAAAAAACTTACAAAGAAAGAGAAAGGATATTCTCATGTATTCAGAAAACAGAACATTAAAACAGCAACAATATTCCAAATAAATAACCACAATTCAATTTTCCTCTTCAACTTACTCAATCTTATGTAATTAGTGCTCTGCTGGATCTTGGGTTAGCAGTCTGCTTTCATAAAGCTGTATGCTTCTAAACTAAAAAAAAATTAAAATTATAAATAAATAGATGAGATCTTCACTAACTGCACTGGTATGGTCTTAAAGTTGTATTGTCAACTCAGAAACCTGTACACAAGAGTCTATTCTGACCAGTAATTTGAAGTACCTGGAATAGTCCTTTTCTATGAGACTCTGAGACTATCCTTCTTTGTTAAAGACACAAACTCTGGCCTGTGACTTATAGAAGAGTCTACAGGCAAGCATCAGAGTGAAACAAAAACTGTACATTACAAAGATCTAATCCTGTGGTTAATTTAGTAAGATAGCTAATAATATCAGAATGGAGGAAGGTGAAATTCTCTGTTGATATACGGTACATAACTATTTCGTAAGAGTTTTTATTGTGGTAAAAATATACATAACAGCCTGGCTGCAGTGGCTCAGTGATTGAGCATCAACCTATGAACCAGGAGATCACAGTTCGATTCCCGGTCAGGGAGTATGCTCGAGTTGCGGGCTTGATCCCCGATCATGCAGAAGGCAGCCAATCAATGATTCTCTCTCATCATTGATGTTTCTATCACCCTCTCCCTTCCTCTCTGAAATCAATAAAAATATATTTTATATATATATATATATATATATATCACTGCAGCCCAGTGCGCACCAAAGCGACTGGTCGAGCGGTTGACCAAATGGTCAACCAATTGGTCAGACACTTAGCATATTATGCTTTTATTACACAGGCTACATAACATAAAATTTGCCACTTTAACCATTTTAGATATACAGTTAATTGCCATTAATTACATACACAATGTTGTCTAACAATCACTACTATTTCCAAAACTTTTTTATCATCCCAAACACAAACTCTGTACCCATCACAAAATAACTTCTCATTCCCTTCCTTCCAGCTTCTGGTAAACTCTAATGTACTTTTTGCCTGTTCTAGATATTTCATTTAAATGGAACCATACAATATTTGTCCTTTGTGACTGGCTTATTTCACTTAGCATATGTAATGTTTTCAAGGTTTATATTCCTCTTTATGGTTGAATGATATTCTGTTGTATGTATATACGATATTGTTTATCCACTCATCTGTTGTTAGACACTTGGGTTGCTGCCACCTTTTTGCTATTGTAAATAATGCTGCTGTGAACGTTGACATATAAGTATCTGCTTTCAATTTTTTGGGTCTATATCTAGGAGTAGAATTATTGGATCATATTATAATCCTATGTTTAATTTTGCAGAACTGTGCAGTTTTCCACAGCAACTGCACCATTTTACATTCCCATTTGCTATTATGTCATTTGGATTATAGCCATCCTAGTGAGAATAGTGTTATTCATTGTGGTTTCATTTGCATTTCCCTAATGACTAATGATGTTGAGCATCTTTTTGTGTATTCATTGGCCATTTATGAACTAGTATCTTCTTTGGGAAAAAGGACTTGTCTGTCAAGTCCTTTGCCTATTTAATTGGGTTGTTTGTCTTTTTTATTGTTACATTGTATTAAACCTAAAGAAGAAAAACCTAAAGTGTTTTTCTCCTCCCATGTCTGTCTTTCCCTGTGTGTCTCCTTTGCCTTCACTTGACTTCTGACATTTCCGGTCACCAAATATGTGGAACTTTTTTCCCATATCAAGCAATTCTCTGCAACACCAGCTCAGTGCCTCACAATTCAACTCAATTCTGACAATATCTACCCAGAGCATTACATCCCACAGATTATGGGTTCATTTCTACTTCAGATGCCACTAAACCAACTATAGATCAGAGATTCCAACAACTCTCACCTTGGGTTCAAATAATATGCTAGAGTGGCTCACAGAACCTAGGGAAACATTTTCTTATGTTTACCAGATTATTATGAAAGAATATAGATGAACATCTAGATGGAAGATAGTCACAGGATGAGGTATGTGGGAAGGGGCATGGAGTTTCCATTCCCTCTCCTGGCATCACTCTCCCAGCACCTCCACAAGTTCACCAATCCAGAAACTCTTCAAACCCTATACTTTGGGGATTATTATGGAGGCTTTATCACATAGGCATGCTTGATCATTAACTCCATTTATAGCCCTTCTTTCTTTTCAAGAGTATGGGGTGTGGGGATGAAAATTCCAAGCTTCTAATCATGGTTTGGTCTCTTTGGTGACTGGTCCTAATCTAGGAGCCATCTAGGAGCCCACCCAGAGTCACCTCATTAGAACAGAAAACATTTCTATCACCTAGGACAGTGGTAGGCAAACTCATTAGTCAACAGAGCCAAATATCAACAGTACTTCTTCAAAATAGACTCGCCCAGGCCGAAAACCTACTTCTGTGCATGGGCCACGAAGTTTTAATCGCACAGTACGCACGCCCGCCCGTGGTATTTTGTGGAAGAGCCACACTCAAGGGGCCAAAGAGCCGCATGTGGCTCGCGAGCTGCAATTTGCCAACCACGGACCTAGGAAATTACAAGAGTTTTTGGATCTCTGTGACAGGAACAGAGGTGAAAAACCATTAGAAGAAGTGATGTTCCTAGTGTTTTTATTACTTAGGAAACAAGTGTTTTAGGAGCTCTGTGCTTGGAACCAGAGGCAGAGAACAAAATATTTTTTCTATTATCTCACAAAACCTTTATCAGATATATCATTTGCAAATATTTTCTCTTATTCTATGAGTTGTCTTTTTCCTTTCTTGATAATGTCCTTTGATGCACAAAATATTTTAATTTTGGTGAAGTCCAATTTATCTACCTTTTCTTTTGTTGCTTAGATTTTTGGTGTCATTTTTGAGAATCCATTGCCAGCTTTGGCCAGTGTGGCTTAGTTGGTTGAGTGTCATCCATCCACCAAAAGGTCTCTTGTTTGATTCCCAGTCAGGGCACATGCCCAGGTTGCAGGCTCAATACCCGGTAGTTGGCATGCAGGAGGCAGCTGATTGATGTTTCTCTTCCTCTCTCCCACCCCCTTTCTCTCACTCTAAAATCAATAAAAAAACTTTTTTTTTTTAAAAAAAGGAAAGAATCCATTGCCAAATACAAGGTCATGATTGTTTGCCCCTATATTTTCTTCTAAGAGCTTTGTAGTTTGGGCTCTTATATTTAGACTAGAGGCCTGGTGCACAAAAATTTGTGCACTCGGGGGAAAGGGGAGTCCCTCAGACCAGCCTGTGCCCTCTCGCAGTCTGGGACCCCTCGGGAGATAACAACCTGCTGGCTTAGACCTGCTCCCGGGTGGCAGAGGGCAGGCCCAATCCCTAGGTGCAGCCCCTGGTCGGGCTCAGAGCAGGGCCAATTGGGGAGTTGGGGCGCCACCCCCTGTCATGCACAGAGCAGGGCGGATTGGGAGGTTGCGATGCCACCCTCAGTCACGCTCAGGGTAGGGCCGATTGGGGAGTGGGGCACCGCCCCGTCACACTGAAGGCACCGTCGATGGGGAGGTTGCGGCGCCACCCCCTGT
>NW_006285717.1:16714-19136 GCF_000327345.1 Myotis davidii
CAGCTGCCTGGCTGCCGGCCGCCATCTTGGCTGCCAGTTAATTTGCATATCTCGGCCCTACTCTGTGAGTGACAGGGGGATTAGCCAATGGGAAGGGTAGCGGTCGTACGCCAATTACCATGTTTCTCTTTTATTAGTGTAGATTATTGATCCATTTTGAGTTAATTTTTTACATGGTGTGAAGTAAGCATCCAACTTCATTTTTTTATACGTGGAAGTCCATTTTTGCTCCAGCACTATTTTTAAGAGACTTTAGTTTTTCCCATTGAGTAGTCTTGACACTCTTGTCGAAAATCAATTGGCCATAGTTGTATGGGTTTATTTTGAAACCAGACACAATGGGTCCGAGGCTGCCTGTCACTACTTGAGCCAAATTAAGCAGAGTCAGGGTTGAATCATATATGAGCATATTTATTCCAATAATGCTGGCAGTATGGGGAGAGCAGTTGGTCACCCTAGAAATTCTGCTCTGGCCCTCCTCACCAGTTGGCTGATCATATACACATGAGGGAGAAGATAGGTATGTGCAGTTTTGAGATGCATATGTAACATGGAAAGGGGAGGGGAGGGCCTGCAGTCAGGCCTTCAGTAGCTAAAAGTCTGATAACAAGGTGGCTAATATTCTATGATATTACAAACAGCTCAGCCTGTTCCTGGGACTAAAGAATGGTAAGTGTTCCTGAGGCAAACTCCTGGAGGGGGTCAGAATCTGGGCACAACAACCAAATCATAGCATGTCCTGTCCTTGGTATGTTCTCAAAATGTATTTTTTTCTGAGTAATGGGACTATCAAGGCATCTTATATTTTATTTTTACAGCCTTGTTTCATCCTCCAGTTTCTCAGGGTCTGTAAGGAATCTTCTTATCTATAGTTAATAAGGTGAAGAATCATTAAACAACTGTGGCTCTATTTCTATTACATGCCCTTCCCCACTATCAATTTCTGGATTCTGAATTCTATTCATTAGTCTATATGACTATACTTATGGCAGTACCACACTGTTGTGGGGGTTTTTGCTTGTTTTGGTTTTTTTTGACAATGCAATTTTGCTGGTCATAATTGCAAAAATGAAAACAATTGTTTAGGAAATACATTATCTAGCAGAAGTAATAGTGCAGATTTACTTAGTGTCTCAAACATTTTTTGCGTTATAATGTTATAATATGGTAATGCAGTTCAAAATAGCAACTTTCAACTTATCTATAAAAACTCAAACATAGCATCAACTCTTAACGTCAATGAAGCTATCCTTTTAGAGACCAGTAATAATATGATCCTTTTGGAAAATCTACAAAAACAAATAAATTATGACCATTTTTTGGCATTTTTTATGGTAGAAAAATAAAAATTATTACAATTAAATAAAACCTGTAAGTCAAGTGTCATTTCTCTTTATACCACATATGAAACCACATCCTAGTCATTCTCTGTCACTTTCTTCTGCCTTATTGAGTACCACACTGTTTTGATTACTGTTGTTTTGTAGTGAGTTTTTTAAAATATATTTTTACTTATTTCAAAGAGGAAGGGAGAAAAAGAGGTAGAAACATCCTATATAATAAAAGAGATACATGCAAATTAACCATCCCTCCACTACACTCACCAGCCAATCAGAGTATGCAAATTAACCTGACTAAGATGGCGGTTAATTTGCATATGCAGGTGTCAAACACCCCAGGAGGCGACGACGGCTGCGGGCTCCTGGGACCATTGCCAGCCCAGGAGGAGAGGCCTGCCCCACCAAGCCACACCTGCAGGCTCCCAGGACCTTGCCAGCAGAGAGCAGAGTGGGAGAGCGGGAGGTTTGGAGGACTTGGCAGAGCAGGAGACCACTGGACATAGAGCAGAGTGAGAGAGGGCGGCTTGGAGGGCGCAGCTCCCTCTGTCACCCCAGCTTCCTCATCACAGCTGTGGAAACTGACAGCAGGGAGGAGGAAGTCCCTCCCCCACAGAATCAGCCAGAATCAGCCTTTGGTCAGACAGCTCTAAGTGACCTGACAGCCAGGACTCTCATTCACTGCATCTCAGACCGTGACAGTAGAGAGGTGGGACTATGTCTAAAGAACAACTGTTGATATAACGTAGCTCTGCAACTGAAAGATGCCAGTGTTATTGACAGAAAATGTCTGCAGAGTAGTGTGCGTCTGATCTTGAAAGAAGGCGGCACCTGCAACAGAATGTATCTGAACACCAACTACTGGAAAAACGTCTCTCTGATGCCAAAAAAACACTGGCGTTATCAACAGAAAATGTCTAAAGACCAATATGCCTTTGAAGTTGAAAGAAGGCAGTGGCAATGACAGAATATGTCTAGAGAACAGTCATCACCAAGTACTACCAATACTGGTAGGAACTGCCTTCTCAGCAAAAATGGAGTACATGAGGATGCAATTCTCAAACATAGATGTGGTGGAATGACTG
>NW_006285717.1:19896-27383 GCF_000327345.1 Myotis davidii
AGATCTGAAAATGCCCATTTGTGAAATGATAATACTTCCATCATCTTCTAAGGGTAGTCCCAGAAATATGCAGCAGCGATATCAGGATGCTATGGCAATTGTAACAAAGTATGGCAAGCCCAATTTATTCACAACCATGACATGCAACCCCAAATGGGCAGATATTGCAAACAATTTACAACACTGGCAAAAAGTTGAAAACAGACCTGACTTGTAGCCAGAGTTTTTAATAAGCTGAATGCTCTTTTAAAAGATATCTGTAAATTCCATTTATTTGGCAAAGTAATAGTTAAAATTGATGTCATTGAATTTCAGAAATGTGGACTGCCTCATGCTCACATATTATTGATATTAGATAGTGAGTCCAAATTACGTTCCTCTAATTAATTCCCTTTCAATGTGCACGAATTTTGTGCACCGGGCCAGTAGTCAATGATAAGAGAAATTCATTGATTGGCTGCTTCCTGCATGCCCCCTACTGGGGATCGAGCCTGAAACCCAGGCATGTGCCCTGACTGGGAATTGGACTGTGACCTCCTGGTTCATAGGTGAATGCTCAACCACTGAGCAACACCAGCTGGGCTTGTAGTGAATTTTGAAGTAGGGAAGTGTGAGCACTCTAACTTTGTTTTGTTTTTTTGTTTTTTAAGATTTTGGCCTTTTGGGGCACCTTAGAGTTACATATGAATTTAAGATTTGGCTTTTCCCCCTGGCCATGTGGCTCAGCAGTTACAGCCTCATTGTCCCTTCCCCCTTACACGGAAGGGGAGGGGTTCGATTCCCGGTCAAAGGCATGTACCTGGGTTGCAGGTTAGATTTCTGACCCTGGTTGGAGGTCAAGCAAGGGTCAACCAACCAATCGATGTGTCTCTCTCATCTCTCTCTCTCTCTCTCTCTCTCTCTCTCTCTCTCTTTGCTGTGTCCCCTCCCTCCCCTCTACTCTCTCTAAAAAGCAATGGGAAAAATATCCTCGGGTGAGGATTTAAAAAAAAAGATCTGGCTTTTCTATTTCTGTAAAAAGGCAGTTGGATTTGAGGTAGGTATTGCTTAGGGTAGTAGTGATATCCTAACAATATTAAGTCTTCCAATCTATGAACATGGGGTAGCTTAGGTCTTTTTTAATTTATTTCATTGATATTTTATAATTATCAATGTGCAAATCTTTCACCTCCTTGGCTGAAGCTATTCCTAGGTATTTTATTCTTTAGGATGCTATTGAAGATGTAATTTTTTAAAACTTTTTTGTATTGTTCTTTGCTGTTGAATGAAATATACTGATTTTGCATGTTGATCTTATAACCTGCAACTTTGCTGAATTCATACCTTTCTTGTGGATTCATTGAGATTTTATATACATATATATGATCATGTCATCTGTGAACAGTGACAGTTTTACTTCCTTTCAAATGTAGATGCCATTTATTTCTTTTTCTTGCCTAATTTCTCTAGCTAGAACTTTCAGTACAATGTTGAATGGCATCAGTAAAAACAGGCATCCTTTTCTTGTTCCTGCTCTTAGGGAAAAAGCTTTCAGTCTTTCACCATTGATTATGTTACCTGTGAGTTTTTGTAAATGTCCTGTATTAGGTTAAGTATATTCCCTTCTAGTCCTAGCTGAGTGTTTTTCTTTATCATGAAAAAATCTTGGGTTTTATCAAATGACTTTTCTACATCGATTTAGATGATCAAGTGTTTCTTTTTCCTTCGTTTTATTATTGTGGTATAGTACAGTGATTGATTTGCTTTTGTTGAAACAATCTTGCATTCTTGGGATAAATCCCACTTGCTCACAGTGTATGATATTTTTTATTAATTGATTTTTATTTTATTTTGTGGTTTTTATTTTTTTATTAATTGATTTTTAAAGTTAAATTTATTGAGGTGACATTGGTTAATAAAATTACACCTATGTTTAATATTTTATAGGATTTGGTTTACTAGTATTTTGTTACAGAATTTTGGATCATTATTCATATGGTATATTGTTTTATAATTTTCTTTTCTTATGATGTCTTACCTTGGCTTTGGCTAGCTACCAGAGTAATGCTAACTTCTTCGAATGCACTGGAAAATGTTCCCTCTTCTTCAAATTTTTGGAAGAGTTTGAAAAGGGTTGGCGTTAGTTCTTCTTTAAATGTTTGGTAGAATTCACTCATATGGTCCTGGACTTTTGTTTATTGGAAGGTTTTTGGTAACTAATTATCTTTATTTGCTTAAGTCAGTTGAGATTTTCTGTTAAGTCAGTTTAAGTGATTTGTGTGCATCTAGGAATTTGTCATCTCTAGGAAGTCTAATTTGTTGGCATACAATAGTTTATAGTAATCTCTTATAATCTTTTTATTTCTGTAAAGTTAGTAGTGATTTCAGTTCTTCTGTTTAGGATTCTGGTAGTCTTCTTATTTTATTGGGTCAGTCTAGGTAAAAGTTTGTCAGTTTTGTTCATCTCTTCAAATAACCAACTCTTAGTCTCATTGATTCCCTGTTGTTTTTCTATTCTCTATTTCTTTTTTTCTTTTTGCTCTTATCTTTATTATTTCCTTCCTTCTGGTAGTTTTGAGTTTAGGTTGCTCTTTTTTTTTTAGTTACTCATGATTTAAATTTAAGTTATTGCTTTGAAACCTTTCTTCTTTTTTAATGTAGGTATTTACAGGTATACATTTCCCTCTAAGTACTGCCTTGATTGTATTCCATAGTTTTTTACATGTTGTGTTATTGTTTTTATTCATCTCTGTGTATTTTCTATCTCTTGTGATTTTTTTTTCCTTTAACCCATTGGTTGTTTAAGAGTGTGTTGTTTGATTTTCATATTTGTGATTCTCCCAGTTTTCTTTTTGTTACAGATTTCTCACTTCATTGTGGTCAGGGAATATTCAGTCTTAATAAATTTATTGAGACTTGTTTTGTAGCCAAACATATGGACTATACTGGAGATTATTTCATGAACTTGAGAAGAATGTGTATTCTGCAGTTGTTGGGTGGGGTATTTTATATATGTCTGTTAAATCTAGTTGATTTATAGTGTTGTTCACATTCTCTATTTCCTTTCTGATCCTCTAGATATTCTTTCCATTATTGAAAGTAGTTCATAAGGGTTATGATTAGTGTTTCTCTTGAGGTAAAAATATACTATGGACAGAGAAGATAGGTAAAATCTCCAGGAATTACCCATAAGTATATAATGTTTGAAAGTTTTTATAGTAATAATATTTTACCTATAAAATTTAACATAGGAAAGCTGAGCATCTCTTATGATTTTGAAAATCTATTCATGCAACAGTCACAATAGTAACCTATCAGATGAACCTAATTACTTCTTTCATTTTTCTGTGAGGAAAAAGAATAAATCTTTGCAGTTTTCCTAGGACCCTTTTGTAAAGATTAAAGATAGTTTTAAGTTTAAGAGCTATCCCAAGGACTTATTTTATATCTTCTATATTTGGGGTATGACTTTTTGGAAGGCAAATTCAAAGAGCTGTTAGAGGTTATTTGCTTTTCAGGGCACTTGGTTTAAATTTGATCGTGGGTTCCTGAGAAACAATATTACTTGGTTACCTATCTAAGCAAAATGACAATAAAACATTTAAAAATAAGCATAGGAGGTAACACAATTGTCAAGAACTTTATTTTTATTGAATTTATTAGGGTTACATTGGTTAATAAAATTATATATGTTTCAAGTGTACAATTCTATAATACATATCTGCATATTGTATTGTGTGTTCACCATCCTAAGTCTAGTCTCCTACTGTCACCATTCATCCCCTCTTTACCCTCTTCTACCTCTCCCCTTTCCCTCTGGTAATCACTATACTGTTGTCTGTGTCTAAAGAACTTTAGTTCTTTTATAAATGAGGAAATTCTTTGTGTTTTATTTGTTTGCCATTAAATGACCAAGAGTAAAAAATAAAATGAAGACAACATAAGGAGCAGAAAATTGTTCTTGTAAAACACAGAATTTGCTATCTATGCAAATTACATATAAGGTAAAGAATAGCCTTTCATATTGTAAGTAAAGGCATTATCAGTAAACTAAGGAAGCAAGCCTATGAAAATCAAGATAACTTTGCCACATTTTAATACATCATAGAGCTTTCTTTCAGACTCAGGTTTAAACTAGGGCAAATAAAATTTATTTTCCAAATTTGTCCTTCATTATGGCATTTTATATCCTTGAACCAACTGACAACCTTTTGTGGGATCTGCCAGGCCAAAGCTATTGTCATAATAATGCTAAGATATGTAGTTTTCTTGAAGCTACATGATGTGTGATATTGTAATAGACTTAAGGCAGAAACAGATATGAGAATCTAACTATTTCTATTAAATACGGCACTAAGGAGCTTTTCAAAAATGTGAAACAATTTTTCATTAATTTTAAAAATATTTTTTTTAAATAGACATCATGCAGTGGGTTAATCTCAAATTAATTCCATTAGTAAGTATGTTTAAATTTTCTGTTTTAATTGTTAATATGGTAAATATTGATAGTTATAACCCACCTATAAAAAATCTCTTTGGAAGTCCTTGATAATTTTTTCAGAGTACAGAGGGATCCTAAGAACAGAAAGTTTGAGAACCACTGCTTTATGAATAAACTGTATTTTCTTTTGAAAACAAAAGCACATAGGCATTTGTCACTATCACTCAAAATATAATCTCAAACACTTGTTTTAATTGTAACTTTTAACCAAAATAATTTATATATCAAAGAGAAAACTTGGGTATAATTGAAAACTGCATTCATCCACAAACATTATAGCAGACTAGCAGAGTTCATGAACACACATAGCACAGCTTTCTATGGCCTCACTCATCCTTTAAAGAGGAAAACTGAACAAAGTTATTAACATGAGCCAAAGTTATTGCCTCTCTATAGCATATAATAAGAAGAAATAGTATATAAACTTAAACTATGCTTAGTAATGTTTAAATATTTTATTTTACTCAAAAATTATCTTGATATCCAGTAATTAACCTTTAAATAACTCAACTTAATATCAAATATTTTAAATCAAATATTTGGAAATTATTTTAAATCTAACATAGTGACTGCTGAAATAAAGTTTGCCAGGACAATGATTTAATTTTAGTTGAACACAATTTACATCCTATATAAAGCCTAATATGCTAAGTATCTGACCATTCTATCTTTCAACCTGTTGCTATGACGTGCACTGACCACCAGGGGGAAGATGCTCCAACCAGTAGGTTAGCTTGCTGTTAGGGTCTGGCCGATTGGGACTGGGCGAGATGGGCCAGACACACCCTGGAGCCCTCCTGCCATCCCTCCCCAGCCCTGATGGTGCACCAGTGGGGTCCCTCGACCTGGCCTGTGCCCTCTCGCAATCCAGGACCCCTCAGGAGATGTTGGAGAGTTGTTTTTGGCCCGATCCTCACAGGTCAGGCCGAGGGACCCCACTGGAACACAAATCCGTGCACTGGGCCTCTAGTTTTTTATAATATTAAATATTATATATAAGTAATATATAACATTATTTAATCAGTAAACCTGTATACTTTTAGGAAAAACAGGCCAAAGTAAAATAAAATGTATGCTTATTTCATACTTTATACAAATAAATCACCAAAAAAGACAAAGCTCTTTCTTTTAAACCAAAATTAAGATAATTTCATTTACCAAAGATTTACTTTATATTCTTAAAAATTTTCTGAAGTAGCAAAATTTTTAAATAAGAATCCTTTTAGTTTAGCACATGTAAAGTATTAGAAGTTAGGCTTCATTTTTGTGGGAATTTTAAGAATATTTGTATGTAAGGGCTTATTTATGTCAATAAGCCGATGAGAGCAGAGCTCCTTTAATGTAGACTTTATAATCTAATTTATGAATATCTTGCACAGATAGGAAAATATTCACACTCACACAATGGGAGCTCCAGGCCTTTTCAATTATTGACACACCAAGACACAGACATATAGAAATCTTTGGATTCAAATCTGCAACTTCAGCTACAGGCCAAGAGTAAACACAGAAACTCACCAGTCCAGATATCAGAGTGCTGTTCTCCTTCCCAGCGAGCATGAAATAATTGATTGATTTGAGCTCAAAATGGACAACTAAAACAACAAAAAAGACTAACAAATAAAATTGTCTGTTGTTTCTTTTTTAAAAAAAATATTTTTATTGATTTCAGAGAGGGAGTGAGAGAGAGAGAGAGAGAGAGACATCAATGATGAGAGAGAATCATTGATCAGTTGCTTACTGCACACCCCCTACTGGGGGTCAAACCCACAACCTGGGCATGTGCCCTGACCAAAATCGAGTCATGACCTTTTGGTTCATAGGTTGACACTCAACCACTGAGCCAAACCAGCCAGGCTGTCTATTGTTTCTTACCCAACTAGAGACTATGTAAGCCATTAATCCATTTAGAGAGATCACCAAATGGTCAGACCATGAAACCACGTTCCCATTATTGCTGCAACCAAGGGGGGATAACTTATTAGCGATACATAAACCAGAAACAAAAACAAAACATAAACTGCATAATAAAGAAAAAAGTGATTCAACAAAGTTCTATTGGCATTTGGGGTTCAATCTGGAAACTAAGAAAACATGAGTTTAAGCAGTGCATGAGTTGCACTTCTCCAGCAATACAATTTACCAGGTTCTGTCAAGTATATCTATTGGACATTTTGGCTGATAATTTTTTAAAGATATAACCATGACTCTCATACAAGTATGAAATGACATGTGTCAGATTTTATTTAGTGTAAAGCTGTTAGAAGCAATTTCAATTGCTGTTTTGTTTTGCTTGCTAATCTCTTGTTTTCTGTACCCCTTACTGTTTATCAAGTGAAGCATTTTCTCTTTTGCTACTTCCAATTTTATCTTTATTTCTATGATACTTTTTTATTTTCTTCCCATTTCTTTATCTATAATATGAGTCATATTTAATCTCATTTTGTCTACCAGCTCTTCTTTCTTTACTTTATAGATTACTTAATATTTTAAAATTCATGCTGAAATGTTTGGTAATAATTTTCATCTGCTTCATGGCAACATTTCTCTGGAGAGAATTCTCCATCTACCATTCTCTTTTACTGTTCCTCTCATCCCACTTTCATGTAATATCGTATACTGTGCTCTTTAAAATAATTTGTCTTTCGTAAGTTTTACTTTGTTGTGGTAAGAACAATTACATGAGAGCTACCCTCTTAAAGTTTTGTTTTTAATTTCTTTAATGATTAAGGTATTACATATGTGTCCTTATCCCCCCATTGCCCCCCCATTCCCCACTGATGCCCTCACCCCTCTATTGTCTGTGTCCATTGGTTAGGCTTATATGCATGCATACAAGTCCTTTGGTTAATCTCTCCCCCTTACCCCCACCCTCCCCTAACTTACAAGCTCTGAGGTTTGACGGTCTGATCAATGCTTCTCTGTCTCTAGATCTGTTTTTGTTCATCAGTTTATGTTGTTCACTATTTTCCATAAATGAGTGAGATCTGTGATATTTATCTTTCTC
>NW_006285717.1:27729-28600 GCF_000327345.1 Myotis davidii
ACTTTGGAGAACTATCTATTTAGGTCCTTTGCCCATTTTTTAATTGGATTGTTTATCTTCCTTTTGTTAGGTTGTATGAGTTCCCTATAAATGTTGGATATTAAACCCTTATCAGATATAACATTGGCAAATATGTTCTCACATTCAGTGGGCTTTTTTGTTGTTTTGTTGATGGTTTCTTTTACTGTGTAGAAGCTTTTTATTTTGATGTAGTCCCATTTGTTAATTTTCTCTTTAGTTACTGTTGCCCTACGAGCTGTATCAGTGAAGATATTGCTTCTGCATATGTCTGAGATTTTGCTGCCTGTGGATTCCTCTAGAACTTTTATGGTTTCCCGTCTTATGTTTAAGTCCTTTATCCATTTTGAGTTTATTTTTGTGTATGGTGTAAGTTGGTGGTCTAGTTTCATTTTTTTGCATGTATTTGTCCAATTTTCCTAGCACCATTTATTGAAGAGACTGTCTTGACTCCATTGTATGTTCATGTTTCCTTTGTCAAATATTAATTGAGCACAGTGGTTTGGGTGCATTTCTGGGTTCTCTATATGTCTGTTCTTGTGCCAGTACCAGCTGTTTTGAGAACAGTGGCTTTGCAATGCTACTTGATATCTGGTACTGAGATCCCACTTACTTTGTTCTTCTTTCTCAGGAATGCTGCAGCTATTCAGGGTCTTTTTTTATTCCAGAAGAATTTTTGCAAAGTTCGTTCTAGGTCTGTGAAATATGTCGTTGATATTTTAATAGGGGGGGTGCATTGAATCTATAGATTGCTTTGGGTAGTGTGGACATTTTAATGATGTTGATTCTACCAATCCATGAACACAGTATGTTCTTCCATCTGTTTATGTCTTCCTCTATCTCTTGTTTCAGT
>NW_006285717.1:29629-30759 GCF_000327345.1 Myotis davidii
TGTTATTTTGCTTCTTTCACTTCTGATTTTATTTATTGTGGTCCTCTCTCTTTTCTTCTTGGTGAGCCTTGCTAGAGGTTCATCAGTCTTGTTTATCCTTCCAAAGAACCAGCTCTTCATTTCATTATTTTGTAATGGTTTTTGGTTTTTTGGTCTTTGTGTCATTTATTTCTGCTCTGATCTTTATTGTCTCTTTCCTTCTGCTCACTCTGGGGTTTTCTTGTTGCTCCCTTGATAATTCTTTAAGTTGTAGAGTTAGATGATGTACTACCATTATTTCTTATTTTTGAGGTAGGCCTGTAGAGCTATAAACTTCCTTCTCATGACTGCTTTCATTGTGTCCCATAGATTTTGGATTGTTGTTTTTTTATTGTCATTAGTTTCTAGGATGTTTTTAGTTTCTTCTTTGATCTTTTTGTTAACCCATTCATTATTTAATAGCATGCTATTCAGGTTCTAAATTTTGAATTGTTTTTATTGTAGTTTATTTCTAATATTATGCCATTGTGCTCTGAGGAGATGCTTGATATGATTTCAATCTTCTCAAATTCGGAGAGACTTGGCTTCTGACCCATTTTTGAAAATGTCCCATGTGCACTTGAGAAGAACATATATTCTGTGGCTTTGGGGTGAAATTATCTGAAGATGTCAATTAAGTCCATCTGATCTAGAGAGTCATTTAGGATTGCTGTTTCTTTGCTCATTTTTTGTCAATAGGATTTATCCCGTTATGTCAGTGGTGTATTAAAGTCCCCTGCTATGACTGTATTATTGTTGATCTCTTCCTTGATATCTTCCAGGAGTTTTGTTGTTGTTGCTGTTGTTTTTTTGGTTTTGTTTTGTTTTAATGTATTTGGGTGCTCCCGCGTTGGATGCATATATGTTTATCAGGGTTATATTCTCTTGTTTTATCAATCCCTTTAGTATTATGAAGTAGCCTTCCTTATCTCTTGTTATGGTCTTCACTTTGAGATCTATTTTCTCTGATATAAGTATTGCTACCCCAGCTCTTTTTTTTTTCATTTCCATTAGCATGAAAGATATTTTTCCATCCCTTCACTTTCTGTTTGTGTGAGTCCCTTGTTCTGAGATGGATATCTTGTAGACTGCAAATGTATGGGTCATGTTTT
>NW_006285717.1:30846-34741 GCF_000327345.1 Myotis davidii
TTTAGCATTTCTTGCATTGCTGGCTTGGTGGTAATCAACTCTCTTAGCCCTTTTTTGACTGTGAAGCTCCTGATTCCACCTTCAATTTTGAATATTATAGCCTTGCTGGATAGAGTATTCTTGGGTTCATTCCCTTGCTTTGCATCACTTTGTAAATTTCCTTCAATTCATTTCTGGCCTTATGTGTTTCTGTTGAGAAATCATTTGATAATCTAATGGGAGATCCCTTGTATGTAACTTTCTGTCTGTCTCTTGCAGCCTTTAAGATTCTCTCTTTGTCCTGAACATTTGCCATGGTAAGTATGATGTGTTTTGGTGTGGGTCTTTTGGGGTTCATCTTGTTTGGGACTCTCTGTGCTTGTGTGACTTTTTTCTTCCCCATATCAGGGAAGTTTTCTGACATTATTTCTTCAAATAGGTTTTCTCACCCTTGTTCCTCTTCCGGTCGTTCCAGTATCCCTATTATTCGTGTGTTGCTTCATTTCATGTTGTCCCATAGCTCCCTTAGGCTCTCCTGTCTTTTAATTTTTTTCTCCAATTGCAGTTCAGTTTGGGTGTGTTTTGCTTCCCTGTCTTCTAATTCGCCTAATTCGATTCTCCACTTCTCCTAGTCTACTGTTGAAACTTTCCATGGTGCTTTTTATTGTATCTATATCACTCTTCATTCTTCTTGATTCTAACATAAGTTGTTGATTTTTTCATCCATCCAGTATATGAACTGTCCGACCCTTCCTCTGAATTCTTTTTCTGACATATTGCATGTTTCTGTTTCACTTAGGTGCTTTTGTGGCAATTTCTCCTTTTCTTTTCTTTGGGGGATTCTTTGTCTACCTGTTTTTAATCTCACCAACAGATCTAGATGTCAACTCATGCAGGGGCTGCTTCTTGGGTGGCTGTGTCTCCTCAGGCTGCAGTTGCTCCTTGGGTGGTTGCAGCAGCAGCTGCTCTCTGTTGGCAGAGGCTCCTCTAGTAGGTGCTGTTCATAGCAGTGGTGGCTACTCTGGCTGGTGGAGGAAGGCTGCTTGCACAGCTGCTGCTCCTTGGATGGGGGTGAGCTGATCATGAGGCTGCTGCTCCTCGGATGGGGGCAGGCTGCACGAGGCTGCTGCTCCTCGGACAGGGGCGGTTTGCTCATGTGGCTGTTGGTCTCAGACCAGGGTGGGCTGTGCATGGCTGCTGCTCCTCGGACTTGGGTGATCTGCTTGTGAGGCTGCTGCTCCTTGAACAGGAGCAGGTTGCTCGCATGGCTGCTGCTCCTCAAATGGGGACTGGCTGCTCACGGAGCTGCTGCTCCTCAGATGGGGGCGGGCTGCTCGTTCAGCTGCTGCTCCTCGGACAGGAGCGGGCAGGTCGTGTGGTTGCTGCTTCTTGGGCGGGGGAGTGGGCAGCTCACACAGCTGCTGATCCTTGGACAGGGGAAGGCCACGTGTGTCTGCTGCTCTCCGACCTGGGGCAGGCAGCTCGTGGGACTGATGCTCCTTGGGCAGGAGCAGGTTGCTCACGTGTCTGCTGCTCACATGGTCGCAGTGCCCTGGGCTAACATGTTGAGTCAGTCAGAGGGAAGCATGCTTCAGAACTCACAGGAGCCTCTGCTCAGGATGGCTGGAGACTCGGTAACTGTGGGACCACAGATGAGGTAGCAGTTCCCTGGCAGGGGTGACTTTAGAGTCCCAGGTGTTATCTGAGGGCACCTTGGGTGGAGGTGAGGCTGGGCTCCCAGATACAGCAGCTCTCACCTTCAAAAAGGTGAGGCCTCTGAGGAAGAGCCAGCCTCCTGGTACTGTTTGCAATGGTAGCAGAAGCTACCTCATTAGGCTAGCCTTCTTAGCCTGCTCCTGAAGGTCCTGCAGGATCTAACTGTGACACACACACACACACACACACACACACACACACACACACACACCATACGACCATACACTCCTCTTTTTCTCCCTCACTCGCTCACGCTCTCTCCCTCACTGCTGTCTTCTTCCTGCCTCTATAGTTGGGTCTGGGGTGTTATTGATCCACTCATGGATGTAGTTTCCTTTCCAGGTGTCTGGATATGTGGCTCGCTCTCTAGCACATTGGCCGGACAGGATTAAATTCACCTCAACAAGACACAACACAAAGGGAACAAAACACGAATGACCAGACCTCCTTTGCACAGTCACAGACACGTACTCACAACACCAATAACTCCAATATACATGACCACCTGAGAAAAGAGAATTAGGGGAGAGTAAAGAGAGCACAAATGATATTGAAGAGAGAAAAAAAGATGAGAGAGAAAAGAAAATGAAGAAAAAGGAGATTATATATATGGAGAAAACACCATGGAACAAACAGATAAACCAAAAAAATGCAAGCACCAAACACCCAGCAAAGAGTGTGGGACCAGAGTCTGTAGAAGCTGAGCTTATATACAGAAAATAAGGTTAAGAATTGGATGAATATGGGGAGGACCTCAGTTCAGTATAGAGGAAATAGAAAGGGGATGAGGTGATAAGAAGAGAGAATGAGAAGAAAATACTACTACTACTAATAATAAATTTACAAAAAAATTATTTAAAAAATGGTATAAAAATAAAAAATAGCGAATAAAATAAAATAGAATGATGGGAAAATAATGCAAAAAGAAATAGAAAATAAAGCACCAAACAAAAAAGAGGAAAAAAACAAACAAAATAATAATAAAATAAAAATGAAAAAGTGAAGTGTCATTCCTTTGGCTGGCTTAAGATCCCAGTCTTCTGTACTGTTGGCAATTTCTCAGTTTCCTGCTGCTGGGACTGAAAGCCTCTCTTTAGGCCAGTCCCTGTGGACTCTCAGGGACTATTCAGATTTTTTTTAAATCTTGGTACCATTCAGGGTGTATTCTGGGTGTGGCTGTATTGGTTGCCTGGAGACTGGAGGGAGGGGCTACCTCTTCAGGAGAAAATGGCTGCCCAGGTCCCGGGCTCAGGTATGACTCAGCGTCAGACTCACTGCCACTTCTCCTGGACCCTCTCCTCTCCCAGACTCCACAAATTTGCACCTTCTCCTCCACCTCAGCCTTGGGTAAGTGTCCATATCTGAAAGGTCCTATGAACTAGGTTCAGTGAAGAAAAGCACAGGGCACAGAAAGGGGAAAGAGCTGCGCTTCTGTGAGCCTATCTCCTGCCTGCACTGCGCGATCTGGGCAGCCCTTCAGTCTGCCCCCTCTGGGCTCAGTCTTTCGTGATTGTAGACCCAGATCTAGAATCCCCTGCCACCAGCAGTCCTGCAGACCTTCTTTGCACAGTCAGACACTGTGCCTGTCTCAAGGGACGCAGCTTGGTGCTGTGCGGTTTCCCTCTGACCCTCTGGGCTCATAGGTCTGACAGATCTCTCCTGCCCAGATCCTTGATTTTACCTTTCTCCAGGGGTCCTCTGCCCTTCCTGGCTGCAAATTGTCTCACCAGCTGAATCTCCTTCACCAATTTGGGGTGGATGTTATTCATTTCAGCTGCTCATTCTATCTGCTCCAGGACAAGGCTAGGGACATGTCCATCTACTCTGCCACCATTTTTTCCTCCCCCCAACAAAGTTTTAAATACATAATATAACATTGTTTACTATAGGTACAGTGTTGTACAACAGATCTCTATTTATTTATCTTATTTATTTTTTTTCTGTACATCAGCTTATTTATTCACTTGATTCTTAGATTCACTTGTTGATAGATGCATGTTTGTGATTCATAATTTGTATCTTTACCTTTTTCTTCTTCTTCCTCTTCTTAAAGGATACCTTTCAGCATTTCATGTAATACTGGTTTGGTGATGATGAACTCCTTTAGCTTTTCCTTATCTGTGAAGCTCTTTATCTAACCTTCAATTCTGAATGATAGCTTTGCTGGGTAAAGTAATCTTGGTTGTAGGTTCTTGCTGTT
>NW_006285717.1:34947-38493 GCF_000327345.1 Myotis davidii
GTTGGTTCTTTATCACAACATCGAGGGTCTCATTAGATTTCTTGAGGATCTCACTACATTTATCGGCGGTCTCTCCAGTCTTTTTGAGGGCCTTACTAAGTTTATCGGCAGCTTCTAGACAGTTCTTGAGAAACCTTAAAAGTGTGGTTTTGAGCTCTGTATCTTCCATTTCTGACATTTGCATCCTGTTTCTTTTTCTCCGCATTTTTTATGCTTTCTTGGTGCACCCCCTAGTGGTCTTTGTGCACAGTCTTGCTGTAGTTAAGCCTTGATTGTTGTTGGCCTATTTATCTTATTTAACTTTAATGTTCTGCTCATTGTTTAGCAACTCTCCATTTCTCCTTCCTCCAGCTTCTGGCAACCACCACTCCACTCTTTGATTCTGTGTATGTGATAGATCAAATTTTAGATACCTCATATCATGCAGGTGACTAATTTCACTCAGCATAATGTCTTCACGGTTCATCCATGTTGTCTCATGTTACAGAATTTTCCTTCTTTTTAAAGACTGACTAGTATTCTGTTATGTGTATATATCCCATTTTCTTTATCCAATCATCCATCAGTGGACATTTAGGTTTTTTTCATATCTCAGTTATGTGCTGCGATGAACATAGGGGTGCATATATCTTATCGAGATTCTAACTTCAATTCTTTTAGATAAATACCATAAGTGGGATTGCTGGATCATATGGTTGTTCTATTTTAAATTTTTGTAAGAAGTACTATACTGTTTTCTATAGTGGCTATACCATTTTGCACTCCCACCAATGATGTACAAAGGTTCCAGTTTTTCCACCACCTCACCAACACTTGCTGTCTTTTGTTTGTTTGATAATAGCCATCCTGACAGGTTTTGATTTGCATTTATGTGATGATCAGTGATGTTGAGCACCTTTTCACCTGTTAGCCATTTGTATAGAAATGTCTATTTAAGTCTTTAGCCCATGTACTATTGAGTTGTGATAGCCAACTCAATTGTAGCACTTTTCCCTCAGACCAATTATTTGCAAGACATTCATGTGGAGAGGATGCAAGTTCCATGTTTCAGGCTAATAGCAAGGCAGGTCAGGTGTCCAGGAAAAGAGAAAGGAGATTTAAAGGGAAGTAAGAAGTATACCAAGGATAAATGCTTATAATTATAAAACACTTCAAAGTTTTGTAACGCAAGGGAATGCACAACTTCTGAATCTGTTTTTCTGTCCCTTTTCAGAGTCTCCCTTTAAGAATATAACTTTTGGATGTTGTTAGGAACATCCTTGTAATCATACTCTGTACATAAAAAGCCAAAGATAAAGTTAAAGCTGGAAGTCATCATAGTGATTAGATCTCTTTAAGCTATTTATTTTGTGATATTGTAAAAACTTTATCTCAAAAACAAGAAGGTGGAGAAAATCCTTTAGTTGTTTTTTTTAAGCCATTGCAGGGAAGAATTTCATGTACCTCTAATGCTATAATTTTGACCTTGCTATAAAGTATTCACCAAGTGCCATTATTGAAAGTCTTAGTGGTTATGATAAACAGAGCAAACCTAAGAGCTTTAGAACCAAGCCCAGCATAGGTCCTCTACCAGCAGAAATTCAGTTTAGCTGGCAGGGCAGAGTATTGTCTATGGTTTTATATACTACACTAGAGGCCTGGTGTACAAAATTTATGCACTCAGGGGGGCCCTCAGCCCACCCTGCCCCCTCTCACAGTCCAGGAGCCTTCAAGGGATGTCCTACTGATGACTTAGGCCCACTCCCCATGAGCCTAAGCCATCAGTAGGCCTCCCTCTGCAGGAGGCAACCTGGCTGATCAGATGAAGGCGCTGCCCCCATCATCCCGTTGCTGCTACAACTGCCGGCCACCACAGCTACCAAGGTATTTTCATGAACACAGACTCCAGTCCTTCACCACAAAAAAATGACAACTTTCTTTAGGCATTTTCAAGATGTCTCTTTCATAGGACATGACCTTTCTTTCTTTCTTTCTTTCTTTCTTTCTTTCTTTCTTTCTTTCTTTCTTTTCCTCACCTAAGGATATTTTTCCATTGATTTTTAGAGAGCATGGAAGAGAGAGGGAAAGACAGAGAGAAACATCAATGTCAGAGGGACACTGCAATTGGCGCCTCCTGCATGAGCCCTGACCTGGACCCCAGCTAGAGAGGAGCTTGCAACCTAGGTACATACCCATGATCAGATTGAACCCAGCCCCTGTGGTCCACAAGCTGAGGCCCTATCCACTGAGCCAAACTGGCTAGGGCAGGATATGACATTTCTTAGCCCCTCCAGCAGAAGACCTTTTTTCCCCCTCCAGAAATGAGGGGGAAAAACTCTAGATCACCTTCTTGCATTCTTATTAGGAAAATTACCAAGAACACTGCAAGTAGCATACGGGGAGCTTAGCCAATGAGCTGTCAGAAAAGGTTTTTCCTCTGCAGCTCACGCACAGAGGTGGGACTGCTGGCGAGGGCCTACCCTCAGCTGGCTGCAAGTGGGCCCTCTCCCTCTCCCTCTCCCTCTCTCTCTCCCTCTCCCTCTCCCTCTCCCTCTCTTCTCCTTCTCCCTTTCCCTCTGGTCCACTCTCTCTAAAAAGCAGTGAAAAATATCCTCTGGTGAGTATTAGAAAACAAAACAAAACATAGAATAACAACCCCCCTCTTTGGAGATGCTGAATATGTAGGCCTGAAAGAGATCCCTACATGAAATTTATTAACAATATTTGGAAAATTAGCATAAGCCACATCAATGATTCAAGTTTGTGCTTTTCTGTGTTCCAGGGAAGATTCAAATGATCTTTTGTTTTATTGTGTCAAAACAAAATTTTGCATGTGTTAAATACATAATTCTTAATCAAATACATAATAGCAGATGCAAAAGTTCTCTTTAACTCAGTGAAGGTACTGGCAGGATGATAATGCTGTTCAAAGGAGATTGCCAAAGATGAAAGCCTGAAGTAAAACTGCTAAATTAGATACAATCTGGCTAATGGCCTCTAGGACAATAAAACCATCACTTTTTGAATTGGTTTGTCTTCTCAACAGAAATTAGTTACATCTTTAAAAGCCTAAAAATTCTTTTCATCTTCTCACTTTGCTGATCATTATATGTAACTTTTCAGGGTTTTAAAACGTCAAAATATATGGAACTTATTTAATTGTAAATAGTGTGTCAGAGGTATGTGTTTCATAGAAAAGGAAATGATCATTCTGTGGGCCCCCAATGTCCCAATTACACTGAAAGGACTTGCTGTCAACATTTTACTCTGGGCTGGTGCTCGGCCACGGAGGCTGCCAGCAGGCCTGCCCTTTCCTCTCAGGGCCTGTGATTGGCCACAGAGGCTTCAGGCAGGCTTGCCCTCTCCTCTCCCAGCCTGCGCTCAGCTGCAGAGTCTATAGGTTCCCCCTACCCTCCCCATCCCTGTCCATATCCACTCCAGCGGGCCTGCTGGAGCCATGGTGCGGCAGCTCAGGCTGGCCCCCGTGTCCCTGTCTGTGTCTGCTCCAGCTCTGGGGAAATGACCCAAGCTCCTGCCCAGGGGCTAGGCCTGCCCCCCCCCCCCCCC
>NW_006285717.1:38533-41393 GCF_000327345.1 Myotis davidii
TTTATGTTATGGTCCCCTCATATGGAAACTCTATCTTTAGTCATTTGAGAAACTGCTAAACTGTTTTCCAAAGTATCTTCACCATTTTGTATTGTCACCACTAGTGTTTGATGCTTATGATTTCTCTACCTTTATGTCAACACTTGTATTATCCGATTATTTTTTTAATTCTGGCTCTCTTAGTGAGTGTATAGTGATATCCCATTGTGGTTTTGATTGCCTTATGACCTAGTTTCCTGACAACTAATGGTGTTGAGCATCTTTTCATATGGTTATTGGCCATTCGTGTATCTTCTTTGGAGAAATGTCTATTCAGACCCTTTTCCAAATTTTTACAAAATATACTAGTATACTTTTATTGATTTCAGAGAAGAAGGGAGAGAGAGATAGAAACATCAATAATGAGAGCATCATTGATTGGCTGCCTCCTGCACAGCCTCCTCTGGGGATCAAGCCTGCAACCCAAGGCATGTGCACTGACTGGGATTCAAACCATGACCTCTTGGTTCATAGGCCAACCATTGAGCCATGCCAGCTGGGCCCTTTTCCCAATTTTTTTAAAATATATTTTATTGAACTTTTACAGAGAGGAAGGGAGAGAGATAGAGAGCCAGAAACATCGATGAGAGAGAAACATCGATCAGCTGCCTCCTGCACATCCCCTACTGGGATGTGCCCGCAACCCAGGTACATGCCCTTGACCGGAATCGAACCTGGGACCTTTCAGTCCGCAGGCCGACGCTCTATCCACTGAGCCAAACCGGTTTCGGCCCTTTACCCAATTTTTAATTGGGTTATTGTCATCTTATTATTAAGTCATACGAGTCATTATATTCTAGATACAAGTTTTCTGATCAGATATAGGACTTGCAAGTATTTTCTCCCATTCTTTGGGTTGTCTTTTCCCTTTCTTGACAGCATCCTTTGAAGCACAATTTTTTAACTTCAATTAAGTCCCATTTATTTTTCTTTAGTTGCTCATGATTTTGGTATTATATCTAAGAATAAAGTGCCAAATCCAAAGTCATGAGTGTTTACTCCTGTGTTTTCTTCTGAAGAGTTTTATAGTTTTTGCTCTCACATTTAGATCTTTAATCCATTTTGGGTTAATTTTTATATGTGGTTTGAGGTAAGGGTCCAAGCTTCATTCTTTTCCATGTGGCTATCCAGTTGTCCCAGAACCACTTATTTTAAAATAAAACAAAACACAAAACTATTATTTCCCTGTCACATGGGTTTTTGCCTCCTTGTGGAAAATTAGTTGACCATAGACACATGGTTTTATTTCTGGAGTGTCAATTCTATACCACTGATCTATATGTTTGTTCTTTTACCAGTATCACAGTGTCTTGATTATAATTGCTTTGTATTAAGTTTTGAAATCAGGAGTGTTAATTCTCCAAATTTGCTTTTCCTTTTCAAGGTTGTTTTGGCTATTCTGGGACCCTAAAATTTCCATGTGAATTTTAGGATCAGCCTGTCATTTTCTGAAAAAAGAAAAAAAAAGCTAGATTATTTTGGAAAGTAGTGCCATTTTAACAATGTTAAGTCTCCAGTCCTTAAGTTAGGAATATTTTCACATTTATTTACATCTTTTAAATTGCAATGTGCAAGTCTTGCACTTCTTTTATTTAATTTATTCTCTTTGATGCTATTGTCAATGGAATTGTTTTCTTAATCTCATTTTCCATTTGTTTATTGCTATTGTATAGGAATAGGATTGATTTATTGTATTCTAGTCTTGTTAAACTTGTTCATTAGTTTTATTGGTATTTTACTGGATTCCCTAGGGATCTATTTACAAGATCGCATTGTGTACAAATAGAGATGGTTTCGGTACTTCTTTTGCAGTCTTGATGTCTTTTGTTTCTTTTTCTTGCCTAATTTCTTTAGCTAGAACTTCTAGAACAATGTTTAATAGCAGTGGTAAAAGTAGGCATCCTTGTCTTATTCTTAATCTTAAAGAGAAAGAATCTAGTATTTCACCATTAAGTATGTTGTTAGCTGTGTGTTTTTCAAGTGCCCTTTATCATGTTGAGGACGTTCTCTTCTATTCCTGGTTTGTTCATTGTTTTTATCAGGAAACGGTGTTGGATTTTGTCAAATGCTTTTCTGACTATTGAGATCATCATTTAGTTTCTTGATATGATGTATTACATAAATTGGTTTGCACTTATTAAAGCAAAGTGCATTAAAATGAGGTATACTTGTGGAGTGATGAAGAAATAAAACTATCTCTATTTGCATACAGATGACATGATTGTATGTAGACAATTCCAAAAAATCTACAAGAAGTTAGTGGAACTAACAAATGATTTTAGCAAGTAATAGGATACAAGGTCACCATTCAAAGTTGATTATATATCTGTGTACTAGCAATGAAGTTCAAGAACAGAAAATAACAATCAATAGAGATAAAAGTCAAAAGAGTTGTTGCCAAACCGGTTTGGCTCAGTGGATACAGCATATGCCTGCGGACTGAAGGGCCCCAGGTTTGATTCTGGTCAAGGGCACGTACCTTGGTTGTGGGCACATCCCCAGTAGGAGGTGTGCAGGAGGTGGCTGGTTGATGTTTCTCTCTCATCGATGTTTCTAACTCTCTATCCCTCTCCCTTCCTCTCTGTAAAAGAGTTGTTAACTCTGGTAAGGTGGTATTGACTGGAAAGGAACGTGAGTTTTGGAAGTATCCTATCTAATAATAGAGAAACATGGTGGCTGGTTGGTTTCTCTCTCATCGATGTTTCTAACTCTCTAGCCCTCTCCCTTCCTCTCTGTAAAAGAGTTGTTAACTCTGGTAAGGTGGTATTGACTGGAAAGGAACGTGAGTTTTGGAAGTATCCTATCTAATAATATAGAAAAA
>NW_006285717.1:44388-46307 GCF_000327345.1 Myotis davidii
ATGCCTCTGTTGTTGTTATATCCTTTTGTTACTGTGTATTTATTAATACATTTATATATTATTTTCATATACATTTTACTAATTTCCTTTCATCTCTCACACTTCTATTATAGAGAAAGGGCAAATAGCAATATTAAAGTATCTCCACTAATTAATTCCCTTTTAATGTGCATGAATTTCGTGCACCAGGCTACTAGTTCTATATGATAGTGGTTATATGGATTTAAACATATATAAAAATTCATCAAGCTGTTTAAGATTAATGCACCTCATTCAGTTTATTCTATGTATGCTATACTGCAACACTTTTTAAAAGTTTGGTTTAACAGGCTGAATGAAAACTGTCTCCTGATACAAGATTATTCCCATGGTGATACCCAAAAAATATTGTTGACTGACTAAATCAATGATGGTGAACCTTTTTGGCTCGGCGTGTCAGCATTTTAACAAACCGTAACTTAACTCTGGTGCCGTGTCACATATAGAAATTTTTTTTATATTTGCAACCATAGTAAAACAAAGATGTATATTTTTGATATTTATTTTATATATTTAAATGCCATTTAACAAAGAAAAATCAACCAAAAAAATGAGTTCACATGTCACCTCTGACACACGTGTCATAGGTTCACCATCACTGGACTAAATGGAACAATTTGGAAACTTTCCTTTGCTTAAAATAAAACCACAGTTACTTTATACAACACTGTATCGTCTGGTTAATTCAGTCATTAAAATGAAACAGGTAAACACTCAATTTGAATTAGATAGCAGCAGGCCGTTTTTTAGGCTGTTTAAGGAACATCATGGCAATAATTTTGGGAAACAGAGGCAATGCTAGTGATTGCAATACAGGGTGCTGAAAGTATTGGTGAGTTTATAGATTTAAAAATGTAAAAAATATGTTCACAGAAGCTGGGATAACGTTCAAAATTGTAAGTAAAATTAAATTTTCTCAACAAGAAAATCTCCCCAGAAGAGAGATTAGGAGAGAGTAGTGAAATGTAATCACAGAAAATGTTGCATTTTTGCTTCTTTTTTAGGGGATTTCTCCAATGATCCATGTGAGACATTGCTTCTGCTATATGAGTTTGAAGTTAAAGCCAAAATGAATGACCCATTACTGGACAGCTTCCTGGAATCAGTGTGGGAACTGCCTCATTTAGACAGTAAAACATTAGAAATAATTGCAAGTAAGAACTATATTTATTAGAAGGCTAGTACCCATTTAAATTGTACTACTTTTTTATTGCTTTTCTCTGTTCTCTCTACATTTCCTCATAGCACTTTGGTTGGCCTTCTCCAATGGCATTCTTGAACCATTTTGTATTATAATCATTTATGCATTTATCTTTTTCTTTATATAAGACTAGTAGCCCGGTGCACGAAATTCATGCACTGTGGTGGTGGTGGGGGGAAGGGGCCCCTCAGTCTGGCCTTCACCCTCTCCAATCTGAGACTCCTCAGGGAATGTCCAACTACCTGTTTGTGCCCACACTTTTAACAGATAACAGCTCCATTGTTATTTCTTTCTTATGCTTAAAACCACTGGAATTAGTAGGTATTCAAAGTGTGTATACATTTTGGGGGGGCACCCTGTATATCTCTAGTCAGTGGTGAAAGAAACCAACAGCAGCTTTGGAACCCCCAGACAGGGAACCTTGCTCACTCCCCACATGTCTCCCCACTTCACTTTTCACCTTCGTGGGCAGCAGGAGAATCAACATTTTCTCTCATTAATTGGGAAAAGCACGTCCTGTCACCCTTGCCTGGCAGGAGTGCACTAGGCCCCAAGCAAGCGAGGCTTAGTCAGGGCAGCCTTTGCTCATGGGTGCTGGCACCCAAAGTGCACATTCCTCCTCTACAGTTGCCCCGACTATCCCACTGTTTCACTGAGAACTGCCTCTGGGTTCTTGAGC
>NW_006285717.1:52320-53564 GCF_000327345.1 Myotis davidii
GGGTGTGTCTGTCTTCACCTGCTCCTGCCTCAGCACCTGCATTAACCCCCTAGAGGTGATCTCGTAGGTGCACTGCCCTCCGTGGGAACAGGGCATCACCACTCTGCCCTCTCACTGTCATCTCACAGGTGCCCACTATCAGCACTCAAAACACCCAGACACTCTTCAAAGGACGTAAGCGCATCAGAGGGGATGTGTGCACATTCTGTGGGGGTGTTAGGCATGCTGGGTAGATGGAAGTACGGTGGAGAGGCGGGGGGAACTTGTACACGCCTTGGTTTGCAACTGTTGCAGGCGCGGGACGGTTACAGTGTGCTAGGGGATGTTCACATGCCAGGGGGGATGTGAACACCGGAGGCATCTGGCTTTGCAGATCCGCAAACCCCTGTGGTGGGGCCAGGAGGACGTCAGTCTGGTCCGCCATGGTGGCTGTCCCTGCGATCCTGCACCATCTGGGCCAGGAGGTGGATCTTACACAGCCACTCCTGGGCGCTGATGGCCTGCAGGTGCTACTTCAGCTCAGCCTGCAGGTTCCACTTGGTGCACTCACAGCTGTCACCACCGCCATGTGGGGAGTACAGGCTGCCCTCCGCCGGCCTGCCTCCCCTGTCCAGAGGCTCTCTGCACTGCTACCTGCCCAGAGTGACTGGGGCTGGGTGGAAGCCAGGCGTCCTGCCCTGCCCAACCCTGGCCAATCCGGCCCTGTGTGATCTGCCGTCCTGCCGGGAAGGGTCACGGATCCGGGTCCCGGGACCGCAGACAGTCTCAAGCGCTGCCCCCCATCCGGCAGGGTCACAGATCTGTGTCTTGGTCCCATGGACAGCCTCAAGTACTGCCCCCCACCTGGCAAGGTCACGGATCCGGGTACCGGGATCATGGACAGCCTCAAGTACTGCCCCCTGTCCGCCAGGACATGGATCCGGGTCCCAGACCGCTGACAGCCTCAAGCACTCCCCGCCGCCTGCCAGGTCACAGATCTGGGTCCGGACCGCGGACAGCCTCAAGCACTGCCTCCCGCCCACCAGGTCATGGATCCAGGTCCCAGACCATAGACAGCCTCAAGCACTGCCCCCCGCCCAGCAGGGTCACAGATCCGGGTCCTGGACCACGGACAGTCTTGCCCGCTGCCGCCCGCCTTCAGTATGCAAATTAGCTGCCATCTTGTTGCTTCAGGGTGGGGGTCCCCACTGGGGTGCCTGGCCAGTCTGGGTGAGGGGCTGAGGGCTGTTTTCAGGCTGGGGGGC
>NW_006285717.1:53777-58620 GCF_000327345.1 Myotis davidii
CGGCCAGCCACACCTGGGGTGGTGCCACGGCTCAAAGGACATCTGCAGAGTGAGCAGGGATCCCTCCAGCATGTGGGGTCCCTCAGCCTGGCCTGTGGAAATTGGGCTGAAACTGACTCTCCAACATCCTGGGTGATGCACCCCAGAATCGTGCTCCCTCCTCTCTGTTTCCAGGTGTGTCACCTGAGAACCACAGCTACCAGTCACTGCAGCTTGGCAGCTCCTGCATTGAGCATCTGCCCCCGTAATGGTCAGTGTGCATCATAGCTACCAGCCAGTCAGCCAGTCGCTTAGGCTTTTATATACTGTATATAGATTATAAGCTCCTTAGGGTCATTAACAATAATTACTTATATTTGTTAATATAATTATTTATAAACCCTGGCTAAGTGCATTGCTCACAATAGGTGCTCATATTTATTCTATGTGTGGAATTGAATTCTATAACTACAATAGAAGGAGCTCAAACTTAGTTTTGCTCAGCTAGCTAGAAATGGTAAATGCTCCCTTAATCAGAAGTAATACAATCAAGGTGTACAGATTAAGGTGTACAGAGAAATGTTGGTAATATATTTTTTAAATATATTTTATTGATTTCAGAGAAGAAGGGAGAGATAGAAACATCAATGATGAGAGAGAATCATTGATTGGATGCCTCCTGCATGCCCCCTAGGGGAACTGAGCTTGCAACCCCAGCATGTGCCCTTGATTGGAATCGAACCAGGGACCCTTCAGTCCACAGGCCAATGCTCTATCCACTGAACCAAACTGGCTAGGGCTCTCTGTAATAATTTTTAACACAGTTTCCATTCTCAAATTTTTGGTTGGGCTGTAAGTGGTATTTGGGGGCCCAAAGCCTCTATAGGGATATACTGCAAGAAATGGCCTAATTGTCTTCTCGTCTTATCTCTCACCCTCCTCAGGAGCCTGTGTGTGGTTAATAAAAGTATTAGGTAACCCCAAATGCACAAGAGTCCCATTTGCCTTTCCTTGTCTTGCCAATACAGAATTCCTAGAGACCGGGAGCAGATGGTGTATACTTTGTAGACATGTGATGGTTACCATTGCTCATTGTATAAAGTAACTCCTATTCTAGTGGCCTGGTAAATACATCTGAACATTTTAGGGTCTGTTATCTTGGACACCCACTCTCATGTCCAGTGTTTCCTGTTTTTAGTATCAGACAAAAACAGTTAATTGTAGTTTAAATCTATTTTTTATTAGTGCCCTTTTACTAATCTGTTTTCTGTTTCCTTCTTAGTGTGCCCCTTCTTGACTCTGGTTTATAAGATTATTGCTTTACCTGTATTGTGCAAGGTCAAAGAAACAATAGGTTCTCTGTTGATGTTTGCTGAAGAAAAGATATAACCTGGTGATCCTACTATGTTACTCTGCCCAGAAAGTAGAAGTTACCCCCGAAAGCCACCATGGACTCATTGTTTTCTAAAATTAGTTTGCTTTGTGTGTTTGTTTGTTTGGTTTGTTAATCTGTTTTAGGCCAGTTTTGTTAGAGAAAGCACAAATTGTAGTATGGAATGAAAACTGTGATGGATGAAATTATGGTAGTCACAACCTTTTTTCTTCTCTTCCTATAGTTTTAGCAATGGAAATGCCTGCATACTATCCTTCCATTGCTCTAAAGGCCTTGAAAAGGGCTTTATTGCTCCACAAAAGGAAAGAATCATTTGATGTTTTCAAATACAGGTTAGTAATTGTATTTCAATGCTGTATCCAGGCTTTTTGATAGCCAGAAGAGCTATAGGTAGTGCTTCATAAGTCATCAATCATACTCAACTGGCCCAAATTAAAAGATTATCAGAGTACTCCTGTAACTCCTGAACTAAAAAAGTCTTCAGAACAGCTCCATATTCAGGGTTGTATTATATATATAGACCAACACTTAATTAGCTAAATCAAGGAGTCTGGTTTTCCCTACGGTGAAAAAGAGGGGGAACGTTGCTTCTTTGTGTGAGTATGTATATACTAAAATTACTAGGTACCTTTCTTTATTTTGTTACTAAATATGCCAAATGTAGACAGAGATTAATATAACAAACAACTATATTATTAATATAAAAATAACTATATTTTTGTTATTAATATAACAAAAAACTTTCATGTATTTCCCACCAAAGATTAATAAATGTTAACATTTTGCTATATTTGCCTAAGATTTTTTTTCCTAAATACCTTTCTTTAAGGGCCAATGAATGCTGTACCTAATATAACATGTTATTGATTAGAGATTTTGTGGTTTCTATGCCTAGACATGAGGGAAAATAGAAGTTATGAAATATGTGATTTTCCTCTGGAAAACATCGTTACAGTCTTCCTTTTCTAAGATTTAAGAGACAGTTAGTTCTATTGGAATTATTTCCAATTTAAATCCTCAATTTTCTTGTTTATTTGAGGATGTAACAAGATGCTTTTAAGTGCTTGTAGATTCAACTTGCTCGTAAAATACAGTAAACAGCCACAAGTCCTTAGTGTAGGAAACTAAAAAAAAAAAAAAAAAAAGAAAAAGAAACAATATACACTAAAGTGAAAGACAAACATAATAAAAGGAAGGGTTGGTCAGCCCCTTTTATAGCTTCAAAAATCTGTCTTCTGAGGTTGGAGGCCAGATTAAATTGAGGGAAGAACAGACGTATTTTAAAGCTTAGACTGGGATAAAATCCAGATTTTACTTATTTTAGCCATGAAGCCAGTGATTTCTTTTCTTATGGAATGAGTCTTCACTTTTTGAAGACAAACATAATAAAAGGAAGGGTTGGTCAGCCCCTTTTATAGCTTCAAAAATCTGTCTTCTGAGGTTGGAGGCCAGATTAAATTGAGGGAAGAACAGACGTATTTTAAAGCTTAGACTGGGATAAAATCCAGATTTTACTTATTTTAGCCATGAAGCCAGTGATTTCTTTTCTTATGGAATGAGTCTTCACTTTTTGATTTCAGCAACTGTCTTCACAACTTGATTAAACTCTTAGTGCCAGGTGGAGTGCCAAATGCAGAACTCTGTTGCCTGGAAGAAATTTGGGACTATTTCGAAGATGCGTTGAGCCACACTGTAAGTCAAACAGTAATATTAAACTTTCAGCTAATTTTAAAGTTTTGAACTGTCTTGTGTATTAGGAATTACATAAAATAATGCTTTCTGTTCTAAGTTTTAGGGTAAATAAATTCATATTACAATGTAATTACACACTATAAGATTTCCCTGGGTTTATGAAATATAAACAGTTAATGGTAGAAAATTTCTAATATAAGTCACAATAGCAGAACCACCTGGCATTTTGGGTTATATTGTATTTTTAAAATTAAGTAGAATTGTTACTCTTTTATCAAGTTGATTAAATTCTCCCCATTCCTTTTTTTTCTGAGAGTTTCTATCATAAATTAGTGTTGAATTTTGTCAGATAATTTTTCTGCCTTAATTGATATCATTGTGTGATTTTTCTTCTTTAATTTGTTAATATGGTGGATTACATTGACTGATTTTAAATACTGAACCAGTCTTGCATCCTTGGAATAAATCCCATATGGTCAAAGTATATAATTCTTTTTACATATTCCTGGATTCTATTTGTCGGTATTTTTGTTAAAGATTTTTCATCTTTATTCATGAGGGATGTTGGTCTATAGTTTTCTTTTCGAGTCCTGTCTTTGTCTGGTTTTGGGATGTGTTCCCGCTTTTTCTATATTTTTGGAAAAGATTGTGTAGAGTTTATGTTAGTTCTTCTCTAAGTGTTTGGTAGAATTCTCCAGTGAAACTATCTAGTCCTGCAGATTTTTTTCAAGAGTTTTTAAATTACAAATTAAATTTTCTACTTCATATTGGGTGAGTTGTGCTAACTTATGTTTTGCCATGAAGTGACCCATTTCATCTAAGTTATCAAATTTATATGTATAGACTTATTCATATTTTTCCCATATTATTCCCCTCCTTTGACCCCTCCACTCAAATCCCTCCCTAGGTGTTCACAGCACTATTGTCTGTCCATTGGTTATGCATATATGCATATAAGTTCTTTGATTAATTTCTTCCCATCACCCCTCCTTCCCTCTGAAACTCATCAGTCTGTTGCATGTTTCAGTGTCTCTGGATCTATATTGTTTGTGAGATTCCACATGTAAGTGAGATCATGTGAAACTTGTCTTTCTCTGACTGACTTAATTTGCTTAGCATAATGCTCTGCAGATCCCTCCATGATGTCCGTAAGGGTAAGCTATCCCTTTTTTAACAGCTGCATGGTATTCCATTGTGTAAATGTACCACATCTTTTTTTATTCACTCATCTACTGATGGGCATTTGGGCTGTTTCCAGAACTTAACTATTGTAAATAGGGCTGCTGTGAACATCAGGGTGCATACATTCTTTCTTATTGATGTTTCAGGATGCTTAGGATATATTCCTAGAAGTGGGATGACTAAATGAAATGGCAATTTCATTTTTAATTTTTTGAGGAAACTCCATTCTGTTTTCCACAATGGCTGCACCAGTCTGAATTCCCACCAGCAATGTACCAGGGTTCACTTTTCTCCACATCCTCTCAAGTACTTGTCATTTATTGATTTGTTGACAGTAGCCACTCTGGCAAGTGAGAGGTGATACCTCATTGTTTTTTCAATTTGCATCTCTCTAATGATTAGTGACTTTGAGCATTTTTTCATATGTCTCTTGGCCCTCTGTATGTCCACTTTGAAGAAGTGTCTATTTAGGTCGTTTGCCCATTTTTTGACACCCCTTGGTGCCCAGCACCGCGTCCTCCTCAACGCAGCTGTCCAGGCTAAGGTCCTCCATGGAGGCCCCAGACCCCCGGCAGGAAGGGCCAGAGTCCTCAGCGC
>NW_006285717.1:58866-60468 GCF_000327345.1 Myotis davidii
GCCAGCCCCCCTGGGGCGAGCTGCTGTGGCGCGCACAAGGTGGGAGGAGGAGCGGGCGCAGGCTCAGGCCCTGGCCCCTTTCCCATTTTTAAATTGGATTGTTTGTACTATTTTTGTTAAGTTGTATGAGTTATTTATATATTTTGAAAATTAACCCCTTGTCAGGTGGATCATTGGTAAATATGTTCTCCCATACAATGGAATCCCTTTCCATTTTGTTGATGGTTTCTTTTTCTGTTCACAAGTTTTTATTTTGATGTATTTCCATTTGTTTATCTTTTCCTTTGTTTCTCTTGCTCTAGAAGATGTATTGGCAAACATATTGCTACATGAGATGCCTGAGATTTTGCTGCCTGTGGTTTCTTCTAGGATTTTTATGGTTTCACAACTTACATTTAAGTCTTTTATCCATTTTCAGTTTAATCTTGTGTATGGTGTAAGTTGGTGGTCTGTTTTCATTTTTTTTTTGCATGTACCTGTTCAATTTTTCCAACACCATTTATTTAAGAGACTGTCTTTACTCCATTGTATGCTCATGCCTCCTTTGTCAAATATTAATAGAGCATAATGGTTTGGGTTGATTTCTGGGTTCTCTGTTCTGTTCCATTGATCTATATGCCTGTTCCTGTGCCAGTACCAGGTTTTTTTTTTTATTACAATGGCTTTATAGTATAATTTGATATCCAGTACTGTGATCCCTCCAACTTTGTTTTTCTTTCTCAAGATTGCAGTGGCTATTTGGGATCTTTTTTGGTTCCATTATAAATTTTTGGAGTATTTGTTCTAGATCTGTGAAATATGCCATGGGTATTTTAATGAGGATTGCATTGAATGTATAGATTGCTTTGGGTAATATGGACATTGTAATAATCATTTTACTAATCCATGAACATGCTATAACTTTCACTTGTGTATGTCCTCCTCTATCTCTTTTTTCAACATCTTGTAGTTTTTCAAGTACAGGTCTTTTACCTCTTTGGTTAAATTTCTTTCTAAGTATCTTAATATTTTGTTCCTAAGATAAATTAATTTTTAGCTTCTTTTTCTGACAGTTTTTATTGGTATATAAAATGCCATTGAGGGGAAAATAGCGACCAGAAGGAAGGTAGGGAGGGAGAGAGTGTGAGAGCGCAAGGAAGTGATAGAGGAGTGTGTGGATGTGTGTGGTTTGTGTGTATGAGCTAGGGACAGTTAGATTCTGCAGGTCTTCTAAGGGGCTGCTAAACTGGGCAGTCTTAGGCAGCGGAGTCCCGCTCCCTGTGTGGACACTCCTGGGCGGCCAGCACAGGCACGGCGACCAGGCCATCTTGGGAAAGAGAGCTGCTTGAGACTAGGATCCTGGCCTCAGCACCACCCAGTCTGATCTCAGACGCATACCAGGACCCTGCAGCCACTGGGGACAGAGACCTATGACCACACCTACAGACCTGCAGACACCAAAAGTTCAGAAATCCCCGCGGCAGATCCATGAGTAACAGAGCTGATCTCCCCTTCCCGGAGGCTTGCGGGCAGCGCCAGAGTAACTAACTGATAGACCCACCCTTTGCTGGAGCCTCAGCGCTCCAGGAGCTTTAGCCTGGAAGTGCACAAGCACCTTGGAAC
>NW_006285718.1:0-3049 GCF_000327345.1 Myotis davidii
CATTATTGGTGTATAAAAAGGCCATAGAGTTCTCATTAATTTTGTATCCTGCTTTATTGCCAAATTCATTAAGTAAGTCTATTAGTGTTTTGATGGATTCTTTAGGCTTTGTATGTATAGTATCATGTTATTTGCGAATAAGGACAGTTTTACTTCTTCTTTTCCAGGTTGGATGCCTTTTAGTTCTTCCTCTTGTCTGATTGCTATGACTAGTACTTCTAGTACTATATTGAACAGGAGTGGTGAAAGTGGGCATCTTGTTTCTGTTCTTAGGAGAAATGAGTTTAGTTTTTGCCCATTGATTATGATGTTGGCTATAGGTTTGTCATATAAGGCTTTTATTATGTTGAGGTATGATCCCTCTATTCCTACTTTGCTGATAGTTTTTATCAAGAAAGGGTGTTGGATTTTGTCAAATGTTTTTTTCTGAATCAATTGATATGTTTATGTGAATTTTGTCTTTCAGTTTATGTGGTGTATCATGTTTATTGATTTTCAGATATTTTACCAGTCTTGTATCCCTGGAATAAATCCCACTTGGTCATGGTGTATGATCATTCTAATGTAATGCTGAATCCGACTTGATAGAATTTTGTTGAGGATTTTAGCATCTATGTCCATCAAGGATATTGGCCTGTAGTTCTCTTCTTTTATGGTGACTTTATCTGGTATTGGAATTAGGGTAATGCTGGCTTCATTGAAAGATCTTGGAAGTGTGCCTTCCTCTTGAATTTTTTGGAATAATCTTAGGTGGATAGGTTTTATTTTCTTTGAATGCTTTGTAGAACTCCCCACTAAAGCTGTTCTGACCAGGGCTTTTATTTGCTGGAAGGTTTTTTATTACTGCTTTAATTTCTTCTGTAGTTATTGGTCCATTCAGGTTTTTTTTTATTCATCTTGCTTGAGTTTGGGGAGCTTGCATTTTTCTAAGAATGTGTCCATTTCATCCAGGTCATCCATTTTGTTGGAATATAGTCTTTCATAGTATTTTTTTTCACAATCATTTGTATTTCTGTGGGATCAGTTGTTACTTCATTGCTTTCATTTCTGATTTTGTTTATGTTTAATGTTATTATTGATAGGTACCTATTTGTAGCCATTTCTTTTCCTTTATTCCTGTATTCCTTCTTCCCTCTTTCTTCTTTTTACAACATTCCCATTAGCATTTCTTGCATTGCTGGCTTGGTAGTGATAAACTCCCTTAGTTGTTTTTTTTTTTTGTCTTTGTTGTTGTTTTGTTTCGTTTTTGTTTTTTGTTTTTGTTTTTTTGTCTGTGAAGCTCATGATTTCCTGTTAAATTTTGATTGATGGCCTTGTTGGGAAGACTATTCTTGTATTCAGTCTTTTGCACTGCATCACTTTGTATACTTCATACCATTCCCTTCTGTCCTGATGCATTTCTGTTTAGAAGACATTTCATAATCTGATGGGAGATCCTTTGTAGGTAACTCACTGTCTCTCTCTTGCAGCCTTTAAGATTCTCTCTTTGTCGTTAATGTTTACCATTATAATTACGACATGTCTTGGTGTGGGTCTTCTGGGGTTCATATTGTTTAGGACTCTCTGTACTTTTGTGATTTTTTTCTTCCTCATATCAAGGAAGTTTTCTGTCATTATTTCTTCAAATTGGTTCTCTGACCCTTGCTCCTCTTCTTGTTCTTCCGGCACCCCTATTATTCATATACTAGTAGCCCAGAACATGAAATTCATGTACATTGAAAGGGAATTAATTAGAGGAACGTAATTTGGACTCACTATCTAATATCAATAATATGTGAGCAAGAGGCAGTCTGCCTTTCTGAAATTCAATGACATGAATTTTAACTATTACTTTGCCAAATAAATGGACTTTACAGATATCATTTAAAAGAGCATTCAGCTTCATATTAAAAACTCTGGCTACCAAGTCAGGTCTGTTTTCAACTATTTGCCAGCGTTGTAAATTGTTTGCAATATCTACCCATTTGGGGTTGCATGTCATGATTATGAATAAATCAGGCTTGCCATGTCTCATTACAATTGCCATAGCATCCTGATATCGCTGCTGCATATTTCTGGGACTATCCTCAAAAGATGATGGAAGTATTATCATTTTACCAATTGGCACATTGTCATTTTCAGATCTAGATTGAGATAATCCATCAAACCACTATATTTTTCAACTCTCAACTTAGATTGGTTTGCTTTGATGAAATTTATCCACTTGGCCTCCATTATTGAGTATGAAGGCACGATAAACTGTTGAGTTAATTTTCCTGCATTTAAAATAAGATTGAATGTGTCCTGCTCAGAGAGATAAAATCCATATACTGCATTTGTGTGACTTGTGTCCTTACATTTTGTCTAGTATTATTGCCAAATACACTGTTGTCTCTGAGTCTTAATGCAATATCCGTCCCCAACCTTTTCTACCATGTGGGAAAAGAATAGGATACGTCATTGCATCTGATGTAGGAAACAGGATACTGACTTGTTTCATTTTAGTGGCATTCGAATTATTGGGATCTGGTTTACAATGAATGAGCAAGTCCCTTTCAAAAGGAGGTTCTCCACCTTCGTTTCTGAATATGAGGGCAACTTCCGTTACACGGGGATAATTATATCTACCCAGATCACTATGATTATCATATTTAATCGACATCGCTACTTCTGTGCGATGCTGCCACTTTCTTTCAGCTTATTCACGATCGACAATGACAGATGGAAACACACGCATGCTATTGGCGCCAGCGAGAGCTTTCTATGTACTGCGCATGTGTGAGTCAACTTAGCCTTTTATAGCTAGAGAACAAACTTGCTTAATTAGACCTGCTTTCTGATGTAGTAAACTTTTTCCAGCCCTGTGAAGCACCCCAACTTCTCTTTCAGGTCATTGTCAACAACACAGCAGTAAATATCAACACGAAGCAGATTATTATTGTAGATCACGCAGGGAGAACAAAGGGTAAATTATTTAACTGCAGAAGTGTTTGACTATATTCTTCACAGTGAGAAAACCTGAAGTTATTTTCAAGTTCCACCATTTCTTCCTTTTTTTCAGTCAGGTCAG
>NW_006285718.1:4867-11724 GCF_000327345.1 Myotis davidii
ATGGAACGAGTATTTTCCAGGAAATTTTTACTCTCAGAATCTTCGTTTGTCATTAATCTTTTTAAATATGCCGGGTAATCTGGAAAATGTCTATCATTTGGACAGACTTTCCCTTTGCTACGACATCGAGTAAATTTCCCATCGGATGGTTTTCATGCGAGAAACTTAGAGATAGGCAAAATTCACATCGAATAGTCATTCCACCACAACTATGTTCAAGGATTGCATCCTCATGTACTCCATTTTCGCTGAGAAGGCAGTTTCTACTGGTATTGGTAGTACTTGTTGATGACTGTTCTCTCGACATATTCTGTAATCACCACCACCTTCTTTCAACTTCAAAGGCACGTTGGTTGGTCTTTAGACATTTTCTGTTGATAACGCTGTTATTTGTAGGGGTGGGACTTCCTCCTCCTTGCTGTCTGTTTTTTGGCATCAGAGCAACGTTTTTTCCAGTAGCTGGTGTTCAGATACATCCTGTCGCAGGCACCATCTTCTTTCAAGTTAAGATGCATGCTGCTCTGCAGACACTTTCTGTCGATAATGCTGGCATCTTTCTGCTGCAGAGCTATGTTGTATCAACAGTTGTTCTGTAGATATAGTCCCACCTCTCTACTGTCATGGTCTGAGATGCAGGTGAATGAGAGTCCTGACTATCAGGCCACTGAGAGCTGTCTGACCAATGGCTGATTCTGGCTGATTCTGTGGGGGTGGGACTTCCTCCTCCCTGCTGTCAGTTTCTACAGCTGAGATGAGGAAGCTGGGGTGACAGAGGGAGCCGCACCATCCAAGCCGCCTTCTCTCTCTCTCTCTCTCTCTCTCTGTTCTATGTCCACTGGTCTCCTGCTCTGCCAAGTCCTCCAAACCTCCTGCTCTCCACCGTCAAGGTCCCAGGAGTCTGCAGGCATAGCTACGGCCTCGCCTCCAAGGGCCGGAGAAGGTCCTGGGAGCCCACAGACGTGGCAAGGCACAGGTGGCCATGCCTCCCTGACCTGTGAAAGTCCTGGGAACCTGTGGCTGTGGCTACCATCACCTCCTGGGGCGCTTGACACCTGCATATGCAAATTAACTGCCATCTTTGTTGGGTTAATTTGCATAGTCACCCTGATTGGCTGGTGGGCATAGCTTGAGCGTAGCGGAAGGGTGGCTAATTTGCATGTTTATCTTTTATTATATAGGATTACTTTGTTTAATGTTGTGCCAAAGCTCCCTTAGGGTCGCCTCCTGCTCTTTATTTTTTCTTCAGTTGCTGTTCAGATTGGTCTTGTTTTTCTACCTTATCTTCTAACTCACTAAGACAGTCCTCCACTTCTGCTAGTCTACTGTTGAAACCTTCCACACATTTTTAATTATAGCTATATCACTTTTGATTTATTCCTGATTTTTGCATAAGTTGTTGAGCATCCATCTGATTTATGAACTGTATGACCATTACTCTGAATTATTTTTCTGACATATCACATACCTCATTTCATTTAGTTCCTTCCTTTCAAGTCCTCTTTTTCTTTCCTTTGGGGATTATTTTGTTGTCTCCCCATTCTAGCTATCACCAGAAGGTCCAAGCGCTGAGTTACAGGGGCCTGAGCAGTATGCAGTGGGAGCACCTCGCCACCTGATCATCACTGAAGAGCTCAAGCACTGAGACATGTGGCTGCCATGGGTTGGCAGGAGCTGCATGCACCAAGAATTAGAGTCCCCACATGCCTCCACCTAGAATCAGTCATGGGCGCTCAGTGCAACCTTGTGCGCTCACCAAGAATCAGGGTCCCCGTGTGCGTGTTGGGAATAAGAGTTCTCATGTGCAAGGACGGAGATTCGAAAATAGGGGTACTGGTTTTTGGGGTGGCCTCTCACGTATGCTGAGAATCAGTCCATGCGTGTGCTGAGAATCAGAGTCCCTGGCCTGCTAGGGGCACCATGTTGCACAGCCACCCTGTATTGGTGTTCATGCACTGCGGGTCCTGCAAGCCCTATATCTCTACTGCGGGCTTGTGGGTTGCACTGGGATGTCTGGAATCTCAGTATCTGTGGGTCTGCAGCTGTGGTAGCAGGTCTTTGTCCAGAGTGACTGTAGGGTCTCAGTTTGCATCTGAGGCCAGTCTGGGTGATGGTGAGGCTAGAATCCTAGTCAAAGCAGTTCTGCCTTTCAAGATAGCTTGGTACTGTGTCAGTGCTGGTTGCCTGGGAGTGTTTGCAGCAGCAGCAGGGTCTCAAAGTCTAAGACCGCATGGTCCACCAGCCCCCAAAAGTCTAGCAGGATCTAACTATCCCCCCCACCCTCTCTCTCTCTCTCACACACACACACACACACACACACACACACACACACACACACCACACTCCTCTCACTCTCTCACTCTCTCACACTCTCTTCTTCACTGCCATCCTGAAGGTCGCCATCTTCTAACCTCCAAATTCTAAGTTCGAGACCTACTCTTTTAACATATTTTCAAGTTCACTATACTGTTTTATTAACTACTAATAGCCCTGCGCATGAATCCGTGTGCCAGTAACTCGCTGCCACCCTCCATTAGCTCTCCGCCCACTGCCCTGCCCTCCTGTAGCTCTCCCTGACCCCCCAACCCCTCCAGGTCACCCCTCATAGCTTGTTGCCCTGCCCTCTCCTGTAGCTCTCCTCCAGTAGCTCAGTGCTGCCCTCCTGTAACTCTCCGCCTACTGCCTCGCCCTCCTGTAGCTCCCTCCGCCCCCTACCCCGCTTCATAGCTTGTTGCCCTTCCCTCTCCTGTAGCTCTCCACCAACTGCTTGTAGCTCACTGCCCCACCCTCCTGCTGCTCTGTGATCCAGTCGTTATGCAGTCAGTCATTATACTTCATGGCATAATGACCATTTGCATATTACATCTTTATTATATAGGATAATCACTATATTGTACAGCAGGTATTTATAACATTCATTTAGTATAACTGAAACTTTCTACCCTTTGAAAAACTCCCCATTTTTTTTTCCTAGCCCCTGGAAACTACTATGGCATTCTTTGCTTCTATTAGGTTAACTAATTTAGATACCTCATGTATGTAAATTAGTGGAATCATGTAGTTTTTGTTCTTAATATTTCTGATAGGTTTTCAGTGAAGTCCTAAGGATTTTCTAAACGTAAGATAATGCTATGTGTAAAAGGAGTGTTTTAATTCTTTCTTTCCAAACTGAATGACCTTTATTTATATGTTTATTAATTTGTTTTTACTTCCCAGATTTTTGTTTCTAGTACCTCTAGTACAGTGTGGAACAAAAGTGATATAGACATCCTTAAAACTTTTCCTGATCCTATGAGAAAACCAAGTTGTCTTTCATCTTTGTTTTGATATTAGTTATATATATTTTATAGATGTCCTTAATTTGTTTGAGAAAGTTTGCTTTAATACTATCTCTATAGATTTACTTAATTCTGAACATTTCATATAGATATAATTACTCAGTTTTTATTTTGTACTGAATATAAAGTATATTGCTTTGTATAATCTTATATTTTTTTAAAATCTGAGCAGAAAAAATAAACTAATAAATACTCTGAGCTTGTTATTTTGAACTTCTTATTTATTCTTTTTATTTATCATTATTTATTGCCCTGTATATGAGTCATCAGCTGTTGTCATATTTTTTTAAATATATTTTATTGATTTTTTACAGAGAGGAAGGGAGAGGGATAGAGAGTTAGAAACATCGATGAGACAGAAACATCGATCAGCTGCCTCCTGCACACCCCATACTGATGTACCCGCAATCAAGGTACATGCCCTTGGCCGGAATCGAACCTGTGACCCATCAGTCCCCAGGCTGACGCTCTAGCCACTGAGCTAAACCGGTTAGGGCCCAGATTCTTTTTCTAGCTTTTTTAGCCCACATACCGATAATATCTACTTACATTTACACATACATTCACATAGGGTTTTATTTCCATTAGAAGTTTTTAACCAAAAAATGGTTAATACCATACATTTTATTCTATAGACAGCTTTTAAAAAGTAATCCCATTTATATCATAGCTGGCAATATTTGTTTCATAGATGTGATATAATTTTTATCCAGTTCTCTACAAATAAACATTTAGGTTCTATCTATCTATCTTTCTATCAATTACGCTAAGCCAAATGATGTTGAAATAAAAATTTTAAAAATACATTTTGAGCACTTGTAGGCATTAAATCTTAGCTTACCCTAGCTCTAGCCTTTATGGGTTAAATCTGTTGGAAAATTATGCTCGTTTCCAAAGATAGACTTTGGCTCTTAGCAATTTATCAAAGCTCCTTCAGCTCCCTCATGTAACAATGACTAACTTTATCTCATGAGTTGTGTTTTGGCTTCAAACCTGTATCCAGTATTCATGCAGCAACTTCATCTCTTCTGTTCAATATTTACCTGGCATATCTTTTATTTTATTTTCTATAAATTTTTCTAGATTTGTATGTATTATATAGGAATAGCCCATGGACATAGACAATAGTCTGGTGAGGACCTGGAAGGGGCGGGTGCAGGGTGGAGGAGATCAATGGGAAAAACAAAAACTAAAACATGGGGAGATCTGTAATACTTTCAGTAATAAAGATACATTTTAAATAAAGGAAAATATCTTAATTTAAGAGCGTTTTATGTGAAATAATATAAGTAATTGCTCTACACTGTACTTTATATTCTCAACTCCTCTCAAAGAGATAGTAATTGAACTTATGTTCACTTAATGTTAATTGACCCTATGTTCATTGACTGCAGGACTGGTTTCCACCATGCCGACCCAGCACTGACTGCTACAGGGGCTGCAATCAGACCCTGCTTTTCTCTCCCAGCCTCTGTCTGGGCCTGATCACAGCCCCCTCAGCAGTCAGTGCTGGGTCGCCACAGCAACCCAGCAGTGACTGCAGGTCTGACTTCCAGTTGGTCAAGCCTCTGGTGGTGATGGACCCAGGGTTTTTATATATTAGGATTTGTTGAATAATTTGCACTGGTTTGTGTAATTGAGGTCTTTTGAATGCTTTGGGTCTTTAAAACTCTTCTGAACCACTAAAAGTAAAAATTGCTATCATAAGTTACTTTGGAGATTCTTGCCTTGGTGATTGTGAAAGGGAGAAAACAACGTAACTTTATGGTATTTTGGTAAGTACTATGTGTTTAGTTTGCATAAGATTAGATGTATAATGAATTTGACTAAGTATTTTACCAGCTCCAATTTTTATTTGTAGGTGTACTTATCTAAAATTACTATATTTCTGAGTGGCTTATGTTAGTTTTCAACAGGTAATTTTTATTTCCCCTTCTTTTTTAAATTTTTTTTTAAATAAACAGGATTGCTTCACAGTGGATCTGACAATACAATCATATACCTGTTGTTTTTGTAAATAAATTAAGAAAGGAGAATATTGCCCTAACTGGTTTGGCTCAGTAGATAGAGCGTTGGCCTGTGGACTGAAAGGTCCCAGGTTTGATTCTGGTCAAGGGCATGTACCTTGGTTTTGGGCACATCCTCAGTGGGAGGTGTGCAGAAAGCAGCTGATTGATGTTTTTCTCTCATCGATGTTTCTAACTCTCTATCCCTCTCCCTTCCTTTCTGTAAAAAATCAATAAAATATATTTTTAAAAAAGAAAGGAGAATATTCAATTATATATTTGTATAATTAATTGCATAATTACCTTTACAGTGCTTTTTTGAGTGCAATTCAAATTACTCTCTGATTATCATTTCTTTCCGTCTGAATAAGTTTCTTTACTATTCTCCATAAGGCCAGTCTAACAGGACTTAGTAATAAATTTTTTTCAGTTTTTGCTTATCAGAGAATAACTCCATTTTGGCTTCATTTTTAGAATATCTTTCCTTGATATAACATTCTTGGTTGATTGGTTAACTTATTTTTATTTTTCTCTTTCAGCACACTGAATATGTTGTCCCACTTGCCTTTAGTCTCTTTTATTTCTGATGAGAAGTCAAATGTTATTCTTACCTTGTGCATGTCTGATGTGTATCTCTTTGTGTTTATCATACTGATGGCATTTGAGCTTTTCAGATGTCTACATTGATTTTTATAATCAAATTTAGGAAGTTTTCAACAATTTTTTTTTCTTTTTTGAATATTTTCTTATTAACTTAAAGAGAGAGAGAGAGAGAGAGAGAGAGAGAGAGAGAGAGAGAGAAACATTGATGTGAAAGAGAAACATCAATCAGTTGCTTCCTACATATCTCTACTAGGGATTGAGCCTGAAACCCAGGCTTGTACCCTGACAGGGAATCAAACTATCAACCTTCGGGTACATGGGGTGATGCTCACCCAAATTAGCCACACCAGCCAGGGTTCAACCATTATTTCTTGTACAGCCTCCCAACATGCATCCCAGGAGGGTTCTTCTTGTGTCTCTATTGTGCCTCCTTGTTTTCATTAAGCTTATGATTTTTTGCTCCCATATTGCTTTAACCAAAAGTTTGTCTCTTTTTTATTAATTAAATCTTTATTGTTCAAATTATTACATTTGTTCCTCTTTTCCCCCCCATAACTCCCCTCCACTTAGTTCCCACCCTCCTCCCTCACTCCCAACCCACTGTCTTCATCCATGGGTGCACGATTTTTGTCCAGTCTCTTCCCGAATCTCCCACACCCCTTTCCCCCACAAGAATAGTCAGTCCATTCCCTTTCTATGTCCCTGATTCTATTATGATCACCAGATTATTTATTGACTTGATTCTTAGATTCATTTGTTGATAGATGCATATTTGTTGTTCATAATTTGTATCTTTACCTTTTTCTTCTTCCTCCTCTTCTTAAAGGATACCTTTCAGCATTTCATATAATACTGGTTTGGTGATGATGAACTCCTTTAGCTTTTCCTTATCTGTGAAGTTCTTTATTTGACT
>NW_006285718.1:12414-13170 GCF_000327345.1 Myotis davidii
AACCCCTCCGGGGCAACACTTGTTTCAATGGGGCTTTGGTGCTCACTGAGTCTGCCCCCTGAGTGTGTCTTTTATGGTTCCACAGAGCTGCAAACTGGATGGTCCCACTCTGACCTCTGGGTACACTGGCTCCTGGATCTCTAGGGAGGTGCTAATCTATCCTCTGCCTCAGGCTATCCCACAAAAGCCTCCCTGCAGGGCTTGGGTGGAGCGGGTCCCACAGGATCAACAGTGCAGGGCTAGCCTCTGGCTGCTCTCAGAGGCCCAGATTCTCAGTGTCTGGGCAATCTCTGCAAGCCCCTCCAAGAGAAAGCTGCCCTCGAGTTCTGACCGATGCCAGACAGTCCTGCTTCTCCTGTATGAGTCTGGGTCCCCAGAGACTCGCCCAGAACTGGAGGTCAGAGGCTGAGACTCCCTCCCGATTGAAAACAAGAACTATGCCCTCAGCTGCCAGCCCACTCCTTGTGCGCCTCTGTACCTTAGTATTTTACTTCCACACTGCACCTCCTCTGAGTTTTGGTATGTTTTCTCTTTACTTCTAGTTGTAGAATTTCCACTCAGCCAGCCTTCCTGTGGTTCTGGATGATGTCCGTTCCATCTTTTAGTTGTATTTTTGAGGTGGTTGTTTGAGGCAGCAAACTCCGGTGTTTACTTTTGCCGCCATCTTTCTCGAGTCCCTGTCTCTTCCTTTAAACATTTTTCATTAAGATTCCTGAAAATAGAGACCAGCAGGAAGGTAGGGAGGGAGAGAGTGTG
>NW_006285719.1:0-590 GCF_000327345.1 Myotis davidii
GCCTAGGGCCAGAATGCAGTGGCAGGTGGGCAGAGAGCACACTAGGACATCTCCCTTCCACTTGGTTATAATGCCCCTGAGGGTGGCCCTCCATACCCCCATCTCCCCGGTGTGACCTTCACCTCTGTCCACTTAAGTGCTCTCCGGGAACTGGCTTGGGGATGTCCACTCTTCAGACCCGGGGGCTGTCACTGGCTCAGAGTTGCTTTACAACCTCCTTGATTGATGGGAAGGAGGATCATGAGGGGAAAGTCTTCGAACATTAGACCATCCTCTACAAAAGGATGTCCTATTCTTAGGACGGGACACAGAACAAAGCAGAGGTTTATGCCAGCTTAGTATTTTGCGCGAAAGAATGTAAATGTGTTTACAGGCCACAGGAACTGGAATTCAAGAAGGGGCTGGATCCAGGGGAATGACAGGCATGGACTTGTGAGGCCAGGGCTCTGGCTCCCTGGCAGGCTGATGTCCCTTTTAGCACTGGGGGCCTGACTTGTGCACAGGGAAGCCCTACCATGTAGCGGCCACAGGCCAGGGATGGAGGCTCCCAGTGGGGAGGAGTGTTTGAGTCCAGGGCCTGGAGGGCTCAC
>NW_006285719.1:1161-2950 GCF_000327345.1 Myotis davidii
GTCATGGAGATGGGGTTTTCACAGAAACTTAGGGTTGTGAGCTGGGAGCAGTGGCTCAGGGCGGGCATGATGTCCAGGAACTGGGCATCCATGATCCCACACTCATCCAAATCCAGGTCCTGGAGAGTGGGGGAGGCTCTCTCTAACAGAAATTGGAGTGACCCAGAACTGATATTGGTCAGGTTGAGCCCACTGATACTCAGGCATTTCAGCTGGCTGACATTCAGGTGCTGGGACAGATGTCTCAAGTCTCTTTCGAAAAGCAGGCAGTTAGTGATGGACAGGGTCTCCAAGGGGGTCTTCAGGCACCTGGGGAGATATAGAGCAGTTACATGTTGGGGATGGATGAAAACAGAAAAATGGAGCATAAATATTGGGACCTACTTAGGAATAAAGTAGGTGGGCCGAGGCAGGTGAGGATGATGCAGGCCTTCAGGTAAAGAGGCCCATGTCACCAAAGCCTACAGTGTTCCGGATGATGATCAAACCCAGGAAGTTGCACAGTGAAAAGTGATATTCAAGTCAGAGCAAATTTGAGTGGAATCTTTCTCCATCTGTTATCTGCTCCATGATGGATTCAGCTGGATGAAACCTCACGCACTCCATTGACTCATCCATCAAGTGGAGCTCATCATACACCCAGCCCTAACACACAAGTGTTGTGAACATAAAGATGGGAGGTAAAGATGGAAGGAGCTCAGAAAGGAGCCTGACCCAGGGTCTGAAGCAGGAGGCAACCAGTGCATTTTAGTATTGGAGACATGTTCCAAAATGCCTGCAACTCGGGCTTCCTTTCATCCACAGCCTAGACCTTGTCACCATCATCTCGTAGCCCAGTGAGGACTCTGGCAGATGTGCAGAAAGGGCTAACCTGAGCACAGTCAGGAAACATCCAGTGAGGACTGCCACTCTCCAGGAACTTAGATCACTACATTGTCTACAAACCAAATATCCCATTTCGTTATACCTCCCTCTGGAATCCTGCATTTACCACGCATTCTGTTTGCGAATGCAGAAAGGGCTAACCGGGGCACAGTGAGGGCTGCCACCCTCCAGGAACTTAGATCACTGCATGGTCTACAAACCAACTATCCCTTTTCGTTATCCCTCCCTCCGGAATCCAGCATTTACCACGCATTCCATTTGCGAGAGCCTATGGCAACCCTTGGCAGACAGGTGACTGAGGCAGGTTTGGAGTGAAAGGCTGCCATGGCCAAATCTCTCAGTGCAGAACTGAACCCCTGAAACGTCACCTCTGATTGGCTTTCCCCTTGTCATTGCAATCCTCTCTTGGTTCTATTGCATCATCCTCCTTTAGGCACCACTTAGAAGGATGCCCAAAGCTACCATCGCCTGGCCCAAAGCCTCCATTAGGCCAATTGCTAGCAAGGAGTCTCTTTACTAACCTCTGTCCTAGTGCATATGTCCTACCTTTGTCTGGGGGTTTATGTCACTACATGCAAGGTGACAGAGCGGTGAACAAGGCACTGACTGTGTGGCCCGTCTAGTGGCTCAGGCACTCTAGCACTGCTGAGGGACGACACACAGGAGAGCCCGTCACTGTGCACTGAAATGGAAAAGGACTTGCTCTGGTCTGCAGGGAAAGCTCGTCACCCCTCACCTGAGGATCTCGTCCAGGCGGCCTCTGCGGATGGAGACATCGTCCAAATTGAGCTCCTGGAGGTGGGGCAGGCTGAGGAACTGAGAGGTGACCAGGCTAAAACACTGCTCCTCCTGCTCCAAGGTGGTGTGAGAAGATGTGAAGATGTGAGAGAGCAGGAACCGGGGC
>NW_006285719.1:3212-4186 GCF_000327345.1 Myotis davidii
TCCATGCCCCAGGAATCAGCTGCTCCTGGTGCTACTGGGATCCTTCATGGTCCCCATTCCTGGTACCTTTAGGTGCCACCAGGAAGGAGTGGGCTCCTGTCCCTTCGCTCATCCTCGGCATTTTCATCAGCCGTATGTATAGCCAAAGCTTGTTCCCAGAATGACCCCAGCAGTGGCTCCAAGGCCTGCCTCAGCTCTCCCTTTGGCCCTGAACACTCCCGGATCCCAGCTGTAACTGCTCAGATCCCCAGGGTGCTACCAGGCTACTGAGTCCCCCATACCTGGGTCGAGTATCCTGGGCAAGCAGGGCATCGAGTCCCTCTAGCACATCCTGCAAGATATCCTGGTAAGGCTGCCGATGGTTCATCAGGGCCCCGAGAGGGAGGCAGGGGAAGGGCCAAGCCTGCACCATGGCCTTCAGGACTCTGCTGTGCTTCCCAGCGAAGGCTGCCATGAACAGAGGTGGGAAGCGCTCCATAGGAAGCCACTCCAGAGCAGCGATGGCCGAGGCTTCATCCCTCAGCATGCTCTGACATGACAGTTCCAGGAGTCTGTGTGGAGCTGGGAGGCTCTTCCCAATGAAGCTGCTATGAAAGAGATCTTGGGAGACAGCGGGAGCAAGGCATCTTGTCAGGCTGAGCAAGAGCAACCTGGTCCTTCTCCCTTTAGAGGGACCAGCTGAGGGCCAAAGGCACTGCTCCAGCAACAACTGGAGTGCCCCAATTTACCCCAACCTCGTTTTCTGCTTAGGGGCCGCAATACCACTCAGTCCTGTCTCTCCTCTGCCACTGGCAGGACAAGAACCAAGCACCAAGAGGGGTGAGATGACCACTGGACCACCCCCGCGTCTACCCACTGGCTCGCTGGAATTCTGCTCTGCAGTGAGTACTGGGAAACTAGAGAGATTATCCCACCCTTTCCAGGGAAAACATTTCTGTGGATCACTGAAGGACTGAAAACACCTGGACTCCAAC
>NW_006285719.1:5621-6407 GCF_000327345.1 Myotis davidii
AGGGTTGTGGCAGCTGAACCTGTGATGTGACTTATCCAATTCTGAAAGCCACTGAGGGCTGAGAGTCATGGGCTCTTGGAATCTGGGAGGCACAGAGAAAAATAAATGCGGGCCAAAAGACCTGTGCATCCTTAGCAAGGAGCTGCTACAGAGGCCATCCTCTTTAGCTCAGGCATCCTCTTCCACATCCCAACCTTTCACAGGCAGCAGGTTAGTCCCAACCAAGTTCCAGGGGCTGTGGCCCTAAACATGACTGCCACAGTCTGTATAAATGACTGTTTGCTCAACCCCAGGGAACAATACGTGCAAATTTGGCTTCAAAAAGCTTCTTCTGGGCCCAGTCCTAAAACTCTCACTCAGATTGTGAGGGAAGATATCCTCTCTCAGGATTAAGCACAGTGCACAGATACACCTCCCCCTTCAGAAGATTTGAAGCTGTACTTGGCATGTAAGGATCTGCCATAGTTTGGGATATCCCCATGCTGTACTGAGTCACACATTGGATCTTTTGAAATCGAGAGAGACACAGAAAGAGAGAGAGCCAGGGGTGGGGCCAAAGAGAGAGAGAGAGAGAGAGAGAGAGAGAGAGAGAGAGAGAGAGAGAGAGAGAGAGTCATCAATGCGAGAGGGGAAGCAACTTTTCTGTGGGCTCTTCTGTAGTGCCTGCGTTGTGAGGCCAAACAACTTTCATATTCCAGGCAGAGGGACCACGTGACAGGTTACCACAGTGGTGTTGACCTAAAAATTCCAGACTGGATGATGAGGTTTCTGGAAGAGGTTCAAACT
>NW_006285719.1:7823-8459 GCF_000327345.1 Myotis davidii
AACCATGTTGCTTATTTACAATTCTCTGGGAGCTGGCCATTGTGAACCTGAAGCTGGGTTCAGAGTCACGATGATGAGTAAAAGTAATTCCTCATGTTTGGCAGAGTTTAAGAAATTATGGGAGCATTTCACTTTCCAAGTCTCATTACTTCTCTCTCCAGACAAGACACCTTGGCAGGAGCCATCAACTGACTACCTTCTACATGTGCAGTAACTGAGGCCTGAATCAGTCGCCTGCACTGGTACCTCTTAGTGAGTCATGGGACAGTGACACAAAAACAAGGCCCTGGTTCCTGATGTAAGGCTCCCATGGCCATTACCTGGGCCAGCCTGATGGGAGTGTGCCTAGAGAGTCACCAGAGAATGGGAACATGCCACTCTATGTGTGGCAGCGGTGGACACGATCAGGGTCATGGGAAGACAGCAGGAGTGCCCATTTAGGTGACAATCACCCGCCACAATCCAGGTGCTCGGCAGGTCCGTGCTCAGCCATGGTGTATGGACCCAGTCAGGTTTTCAGGAGGATGGGGGAGGTGATGGTGTGATATTCCCAGGGAGAAGTAGGAATGACCTGCAAATATGTAAATTTACTGATGAGGGGGAAAGATGGCGGCGATATAGGCAGAGGCATCCCAG
>NW_006285720.1:0-283 GCF_000327345.1 Myotis davidii
GCAAAAGGGGAGGGAAAATGGTTGGATAAAGGGTAGGCAAAAGGGAAGGATAAAGGGGAGGCAAAAGTGGAGGGAAAATGGTTGGATAAAGGGGAGGCAAAAGGGAATGCAAAAGGGGAGGCAAAGGGGAGGCCAAAGGGAAAGAAAAAGGGGAGGGAAAAGGGAAGGCAAAAGGGAGGGAAAAGGGGAGGGAAAAGAGGAGGAAAAGGGGAGGGAAAAGGGTGGAAAAGGGGAGGGAAAAGGGAAGGATAAAGGGGAGGAAAAAGGGGAGGCAAAAGGGAAG
>NW_006285721.1:0-856 GCF_000327345.1 Myotis davidii
AGCAAAGGAAAGTTTCTCTTCCACCCCCACTCCCTTCCTTCTATGGAGGTAACTATTGTTTGGCCATATGCTTCCAGACCTATGTCTATGTTAAACATATCTCTCTCACACACACACACACACACACACACATACACACACACACACAAACTATTGCAATATCACAAACAGGCCTGCAGTCAACATCCTTGATTAAACCTTTTTCTATAGGATAGACTCCTAAAAGTTGAATTGCTTTGTCTAAAGGTGTGTACTCCCTCCCCTGCCCCCCCCCCCCAAGCCTGCTCCAGGAGGGATGAGAGGAAATGAAAGCATAGAGAGCCTGGCTGAGGGACTGAGACGAACTCCCTGGGCACCCCCTCTGCCCCTGGATGAGAGGGAGCTAACCAGCCCCAGGTGCAAAGCCTCTGTTGATCATCTCCATATTCATGGGCCTCCTTATCTTTTTTTAAATTTAGTTTTTAGAAAAGGGATAAGTCTGCAGACTTATTAGTCTTTCAACATTTAAAAAAATATATTTGTACTGCTTTCCGACAGGAAGGAAGAGGGAGAGACACATCAATAAGAGAGAATCATTGATCAGCTGCCTCCTGCACGCCCCCTGCTGGGGATTTCGCCCGGAACAAGGGCATGTGCCCTTGACCCGAATGGAACCCTGGACCCTTCAGTCCGCAGGCTGGATGCTCTATCCCCTGAGCCAAACTGGCTAGGAGGGGAGGAGCCTGGGGTTACAGGAGTTAATAAGGTCGTTTTGAGGGAGGGAGTCCTCACTGGGTTGTCAAGCCCAGGCTCCAGGTGAACCACAAGTAGCCAGGTCTGGAGCCAAATAGAGGAGAGAAATGCAGAGCAGCCCTGA
>NW_006285721.1:2010-2341 GCF_000327345.1 Myotis davidii
TTCCCCTCCCCCACACAACACACTCGTCTCTTCCAACTCCTTCCAAAGTTTAGCTGAAACCTGGAGCTCCCGCTACACAGAAACATCCCCTTCTGACTCCTAAAGCCCTGTGAGGTTGGCATTATCATCCCCACTTTCCTGGAGAGAAAGTGGAGGCTCAGAGAGGTTAAGCAGCTTGCCCGACATCACACAGGAAGCAGAACCAGGTTGCAAACTGTGCCCTGTCTCACACCAAAGCCCAGCTCATCTCTGCTGTGCAAATGAGTTACATGCAGAGTCAGGGAGGCCTGGGTTTGTGTCCTCTATGACAGCGGTTCTCAACCTGTGGGTC
>NW_006285722.1:0-738 GCF_000327345.1 Myotis davidii
AAATCAATAAAATATATTTTAAATATATATATGAGATAAAGAGAAAAAAATCCAAGCATAGTAATATAGAAAGTCATCAACATACAAGAAAGCAAGAGAATAAAAAAAAGACCAGAGAAGAGCCACAAAAACAGTCAGAAAATAACAAATACAATGGCAATACCTATGTACCTATTAACAATTACCTTAAATGTAAATGAACTCAATGCTCCAATTAAAAAGTAGGGTGGCTGTCCGAAACCGGTTTGGCTCAGTGGATAGAGCGTCGGCCTGCGGACTGAAAGGTCCCGGGTTCGATTCCAGTCAAGGGCATGTACCTGGGTTGCAGGCACATCCCCAGTAGGAGATGTGCAGGAGGCAGCTGATCAATGTTTCTCTCTCATCGATGTTTCTGGCTCTCTATCTCTCCCCCTTCTTCTCTGTAAAAGTTCAATAAAATATATTTTTTAAAAAAGTACAGTGGCTGAGTGGATAATAAACAAGACCCATCACATATCACATGCTGCCTATAAGAGACCCACTTCAAGGCATTTGAGATCTTGCTCCCTGGCATATATCCTTAGTTTGGCAGAAATAATGCCTTATTTTGTGTTTAGCAGAGTCAGTTTGTGGCTCAGCCTCTGGGTGGCAGTGTTCTGGGCTTGGCCTTTGAGGCTATAGGGCATTGTAAATCCCTCTAAAGGCCAGACCCTGTTAACTCCCAGGGGCTGATTAGATTATTTTAATCCTTGATCTCAT
>NW_006285722.1:1786-4508 GCF_000327345.1 Myotis davidii
TTCAAATGTTGCATTTTAATTGAAAACATGTAAGCGCACATAATCCCCCAAGTTTTTTTTTTAATATATTTTATTGATTTTTTACAGAGAGGAAGGGAGAGGGATAGAGAGTTAGAAACATCGATGAGATAGAACCATCGATCAGCCACCTCCTGCACACCTCCTACTGGGGATGTGCCTGCAACCACGGTACATTCCCTTGACCGGAATCGAACCTAGGACCTTTCAGTCCGCAGGCCAACACTCTATCCAGCAAGCCAAACCGGTCAGGGCTACCATATTGTTTTCATTATCATAGGTCTGTAGTATAATTTGAAGTCAGGTAGTGTGATACATCCAGCTTTGTTCTTTTTTCTCAGGATTGCTTTGGCTATTCTGGGCCTTTTTTTGGTTCCATACAAATCATGACTTTTGTTCTATTTCTTTAAAAAATGACATGGGGATTTTGATGGGGATTGCATTAAATCTGTATATTGTTTGGGGTAATGTAGACATTTTAACTAAGTTGATTCTTACACTCCATGAACACAGAATATCTTTCCCATTTCATTGTGTCTTTTTCAATCTCATTTAATAATATTTGCAGTTTTCAGTATATAGGTCCTTCACACCCTTTGTTAAGTTTATTCCTAGGTATTTTAATTTTTGTTTGCAATTGCAAAAGGAATTACTGGTTTTGTTTTCATTTCTTTTGCTGAGTTTTGTCATATTCCTCTGACAAAGGTTGACATTTTTGTTTTAGCTAGCAGTTAATACAGTTAGATTCAATTTGAAGCACTCTCTTGCCTTCTGTGGTTAATGGGTCATAGCTCAGGTGAATTCTTTAAGCTTTTGCTGCCTACTTTGAATCCATCCTGAGAGTGCATGAGTCAGGTGTCAGCCTGAGTCTTGTGAAAGTTTCATGCACAGAATTAGAGACTTTCTTTCCCTCTTCTAGGTTTCCCCCTCATTCTTCAGTATCTGGACATATTAGCCCAGGCTTCTTCTCCTGAAAGACAGTGGGCTTTCTATTAGAATTGTAGGCATTTCGGTGACTTTTCATTAAGTCAAAGTTACAAATAATGAGGAATTCATTCCAAATTGGTCAGTTGCTCCAAGTTTTGACTCTCCTTCAAAATCTGCCTGTCTTTGCTTAGTCTCCAGAATCTCCTGGTTGCTGTGAGGGTTTTTTAATTTTTTTTAATTTGGTTTTTGTTTTATAGCATGGGAGGGTTGTATTTTGTTTCTATTACACAGCTGTTACTTGCAGGATTTGTTTTTTAAGTGCTTATTCTTGCATATAGGAAGCCGATATATACATTTAAGGTTTTTCACAAATTTAAGTATGTGGTATTTTCATTTTATTTACTTCAAAATAGTTTCTAGTTTTTATTATGATTTCTTCTTCAACTTATAGGTACTTGGACATTACATTATTTATATAAATGATCAAATATCAGATTTTCTAGTTACCCTTTGGTTAATGATTTCTAAGTCAATTGCACTTTACTCAGAGAACAAGATTCAAATCTTTGAGATGTGTTGACATGACTTATGATGTAGCATGTGGTTAATTATTTTAAATAATTAATTGGGGCTGAAAAAGATTTATTCTGCAATTACTAGGAAGTATTCTAAATATATCCATTAAGTTAGATTTGCTAAATATGTTGTTCAAATCTTCATTGTAAATTTGCTTAATGTCCTGTAGTTCTGTCAAATTATGCTGTGTCTATGTAGTTAAGGCTATGTTATTTGGTGCAAGTTAATTTAGAATTCTTACATCTTTCTAGTAAATTGAACTTTTTATCATTAAGAGGTATAGCATGAACTCTAACTACTCTGTTTAATATTTTTATAGCTATGCCAGACTTATTTTAGTCAGTGTTTAAAGGGTATATATCTTTATTACTTTTAACTTTACTCTCCCCTTAAGTTTTATTTATTATTTTATAATATATTTTTATTGATTTCAGAGAGGGAGGGAGAGGGAGAGATAGAAATATCAATGATGAGAGAGAATCATTGATCGGACTGCCTCCTGCACGTCCCCCACTGGGGATTGAGCCCACAACCCAGGCATGTGCTCTTACCAGGAATCAAACCGTGACCTCCCAGTTCCTAGTCGATGCTCAACCACCAAGCCATGCCAGCTGGGCCAGAGTTGTTTACAATTCTAATTCTAGATTTCAACATTAAATGTAGCAATGACTACATTTAATAGCTTAGCAATGACAACCTTTTGAAACCTCTCAGAAATAAGTTACTATTGTTAATAGAACAATATTTGTATTTGGAGCTTTTTCTTTTTTTCTTTTTTTAACTGTTTTATTGCTTTAAGTATTACAAAGAGTAGTACATATGTCTGTCTCCTTTTTATTTTCCCCCTTTACCTTCCTCCGATTTCCCCTACCCCCCAGTGTCTTGTGTCCATTGGTTATGATCGTATGCATGCATACAAGTCCTTCAGTTGATCTCTTACACCCGCCCTCCCGCCCCTCAACCCTCCCTGGCTTGCCAGCTGTAGTTTGACAGTCTGTTCAAGACAGCTCTGCCTCTGTATCTATTTTTGTTCAGAAGTTTATAATGGTCTTTATTATCCATAAATGAGTGAGATCATGTGGTATTTTTCCTTCATTGACTGGCTTATTTCACTTAGCATAATGCTCTCCAGTTCCATCCACACTGTTGCGAATGGTAGAAGTTCCTTCCTTTTCACAGCAGCATAGGATTCCATTGTGTA
>NW_006285722.1:6585-70271 GCF_000327345.1 Myotis davidii
AGGAAGTTAGGTTTTAGTTCTTCCTTGAATGTTTGGTAAAACTTCCCTGTGAAGCCGTCTGGTCCTGGGCTTTTGTTTGCTGGAAGCTTTTTGATGACTGCTTCAATTTCTTCCATAGTTATTGGCCTGTTGAGATTTTTAGATTCTTCCTGAGTGAGTTTTGGAATGTTGTATTTTTCTAGGAATATGTCCATTTCCTCAGATTGTCTAATTTGTTGCAGTAGAGCTGTCCATAGTATTTTTTAACAATCATTTGTATTTCTGTGGGGTCTGTTGTTATTTTGCCTCTATCATTTCTGATTTTGTTTATTTGGGTTCTCTCTCTTTGTTTCTCAGTGAACGTGGCTAGGGTTTCATCAATCTTGTTTATCCTTTCGAAGAACCAGCTCTTGGTTTCATTGATTTTATGTATTTATTTTTTTTTGGTCTCTATGTTATTTATTTCTGCTCAGATCTTTATTATTTCTGTCCTTCTGCTTACTCTGGGCCCAGGATGTTTATAATTTCTTCTTTGATCTCATTGGTAACCCAATCAATATTTAATAACATGCTATTTATCTTCCAAATGTTTGAGTATTTTGGGTTGTTTTTATTGTAGTTTATTTCTAATATTATGCCATTGTGGTCTGAGAAGATGCTTGGTATGATTTCAATCTTCTTGAATTTTGGGAGAAGGTTTTAGATGTCTTTCTTACAAATATCACATAATATAACTTTTACTATAATTAAAATCTGAGAAGTTTTTAATTGAAGAATGTAGTCCATTTATATTTGATGTTAAAGATATATTTGGTTTACATCTATTGTCCTACTATATGCTATCTATTGTCCTATCTGTTCTGTTTATTTTCCTCTACTTTTTGCCTTCTTTTATCACTCCATTTTTCTATTAGTTTAGAAGTTACACTCTCTTAAATTTTTTTTACAGTGGGGAAACCTTTTAAAAGTAATAAACCTTATTTTTGAGAGTAATTTTAGGTTTACAGAAATAGTAAGCATAAAGTACAATGAGTTCCCATTTACTGGTACTTCCTTTCCCCACCTTTGGTTTGCCCTATTATTAACATCTTACATTAGTGTGGTACATTTGCTACAGTTGAAGAGCTAATAGTGACACATCATTAACTAAAGTCCACCATTTACATAGGGTTGTCTCTTTGTGTTGTACATTCTGTAGATTTTTTAATGCATATGATATGTATCTATAATTATAGCATTATACAAAATAGGGTCACTGTCCCAATATCCTCATATTTTTACTGGTTCTCCTAGAGATAACAGGTATTCTTGACTTACCAAAGTCTAAATTATTTGTATAGTTCATTACAAGGACTTCAGTACAATGCCTACATATTTTAACCCCAAACTACTTGGTAATTCCAAATAGATCAAAATTGCAATTGGAAAAAAAAATCTTTTTCATTCTCCTTAGGTAAAGAAAATGATAAAAGACAGAGAGAAAAATGCAACCGACGACGAATGAATCTCTTCAACATTGTTTGCAACCATCAGTGTCAATTCCACGTCTGTTTCCTACTTTGAAAAATGGTTTTTGAATGGTCATTACTAGTGATTCTGCCTAAATGTGTTCTTAATTTTTTAAGTAAAAATCTATAAGGCATTTTTGTACAACTTGCATAACAATTACAAATACCTTTGGCTAGTCATACAAAAATATACATGCTATGCTTATCCATACATTGATATTTCAATACTCATTCCTCCAAAGTACTGAACAATAAGTTCAAAAAGGATCTCAAAGAGGATCAAAAACAGAATATTAGCCATTTATATGCAATTCTCCCAAAGAATACAAATCTATCAGCCAAAGAACATATATGCATAGCCAATGGACACAGACAACAGTGTGGTGATGGCCAGAGGCAGGGGTCAGGGACTACAAGACATCTATAATAGTTTCAACAATAAAAAAAGTTTTTAATTTTTTTAAAAAGAGTCTTTAAAGTTGTCAAAAATTTATCAGAGTGTAGATTCAACAACATGAGACTGATTCTATTACCAATCTAATTACCCCTCCAGGAATAGCCTATTTTACTTAGGACAGAGGCTCTTGTAAAATGTCTTCATTTAGTATAAGCCATAAAATATTTGTTCATCTGAAATTAATTTAATAGAGCAGCTTCCCAAACTTTCGCTAATGAAAACCTGTTCTTGGATGTTAATAAATACAACATTTATTTAAGTTAAAGACACACACACACATACACACACACACGCACGCACACATACACACACATCAAAACAAAACAAGACACAAATCTATCATGTCTCCAAGCTGTTTATAAAAAATTCAACCAGAAAAATGTGTGAAAAATAATTTGTAGCAGCACTTTTTTTCCTCTTGATGGAAGGTTATTGTAATATCTTGTTTCTTGTTTCTTAATAGCTCCAGCACATTTTTACTATTTTCCTCTTTGACCCTGACTATTATTTTCTGCCATTAGTAGATGTAATTAAATCTATTCCTGGGGACACATCCCATCTGATTTTTAACCTACAGCAAAATTCAAACGTGTCACACTACTCTGTACACACCTGTGCGAGAGGCAGAATGTCTCTTTCTCATTACCTTTATTCCCTGAAGAGTATCTACGTGGATGGAATGTGTAACCAGTCAAACTGGTATTTAAAAACAGAAAGCCTTAACAAGGTCTGTCTGGTATGAGAGTATCTGCCCAGCAATCATAACTGATATGATCATCTGGTAGTACTTTTGTGAAACTTTATTTAATTTCTATTTGGACATTAAAGTAGATTTGATTTTTTTAGATTGTTTTACTGGTGACTTGATGTGATTATGTGGTTGCAATACAATGAATTAAGCTTCTGTTGAACATTCATGCTCAAACCTTACTTTTTTTTAATACCTGAATTTCATTCCTAATAATTATACCAAAAATTCCCTGCTCATAACTTCAAAATTCATTACATTTTTCTTTCAGTTGTTCACATAATGTGTAGTGCTCAGACTCAATAAATGTTATCCATTCAGAGACAGCTTGTCAGTTACAGACTGTGGGCTGGCAAAACTGGGTGAAAGCTGATAAATTTGCAGTGAACTTTTGGGAAAAGTTTAAGTGGCATGACTAGGATTACAATTAATCAGTTGGTTGAACAAAGTCACCCAAAGACTGAAGGACCAACAATATTATTAAGGATTGAACACTGGGATGTTATCAATAACATCTGAAACTAAGTATTGAATTTAGTTCACTGGTTTTCAGCCCTAATACCAGAAAGCTTTTGTATGTCTGTTAAAGCAGAACACATCAAACCAGACCACACCCCCTTCTCACTGGCTTTCTGTGATACATTTCACAACTGTCATTTTGATCTTTCAGGGAGGCAGTGGACCAGCGGAATGGGCTTGCTATGGTTCAGTGATCCTGTCTAAATCTATTTGACTGAAAGGAGAAGGGAGAAAATGGAGATCAAGCCTCTCTTTCAAAGTGAGTCAGACTCTCTATTAAAAGAAATTCTAGTGTACATCAATGAGCTAAAAGTACGTACATTTAGTTCTTAGTCCTTACTAGTACACTTTTGGCTCATTACTTAATGTGAGATTGGGGGCGGGGAGCAGGGAAGCAGTGTTTTTTTCCAGGACTGAGTAGATACAGTTCACCCTAGACCTTTCAAATTAGAAATTCATTCATTCATTCACTCAAAACTATTCTAGTTTGGGTGAGGCAGCAAGGGTGGAGGATGAAAGACAATGAGTAAATAAATAAGAGAACACCAGATTCTGATTATGTTTACAAAGGAAATAAAACATGATGATATGAGAGAAAGTAAATGGAGTAGAGAGGACAGGTACTTCATTAAGGTGATCAGGAAAAGCTTCTTAGAGGGAATAAGCTGAGTGGCACCTAAAGGTATAGAGGTTCCAGCCCTGGGAACCACTAGGACAGGGGTGGGCAACCCCTGGCACGCTTGCCAAATATGGCACACCAGTAACTTTTGCTGGCAAAACCCTCTCTTATAATCTTCCATTTATAATTTTTGTGAACATTTGAATGACTTAAATTTTAAATTACAAGGAATTAGCAAGACACTTGATGTTATGTTTGGTTACATAAAGGCTTTTGAAAAGAAACTGGAAGTCTTTAAGTGGGATGTGGATGGTGAGAGATTTAGATATTTCCCAAACCTCAAGAGGCACATCAAAGACCTCCCAAAAAATGACAGAAATTGACATAACAAGTTATCTTAAAGACCATAAACATGGATTGATGAGAAATGGGAAGAGCAATTTCTATGCTTCTGCCTTAACCCTCCCTGCCTTCCTAGATCCAACCAGTGTTTTGGTTTCATCCACATACGCTTGTGAATCTTTGTTCTCAGTGATGAATTCTGTTAAGTCTCGTAATAGGAGTAGCCTGACGGATGAAAGTAGTAGCTCGTGCATATCTCTGAAGGTCACGAAATATAAACCTGATGTAAAATCTCTGTTATCAGTGATGCAGCAGCAAAAGTCCCTTTGATAATATCAAACAGAGTCATAAAGTTTTCTATCGGACTATTAGTGTACATGTATACACTAAAAAATAAATGTATTTTTCATCATTATACACTGTGTTTTTGTTGCTTGAATGAATTTTATTATTTCTTCAAGGTTCTTCACATATGTACTCCTTAAGAGATATCAAGTAGGCGTAACATGTTCTCAAAAAATTAGGGTTGGCACGCAGAAGAATTTTGAGTCAGAGATTTTGCTGATTTTGGCATGCACTCACAAAGAGGTTGCCCCTGCACTAGGAGAAACAGATTTCCACTATGGGAATAGCAAGTGCAAAAGCCATGTGGTTGGAGCATACATAAGGTATAAGCAGTACCTAATGAAATTGGGAAGAATACATGGTCAACTTGTGAGTCATGCTAAGGTGTTTGGATCTTACCCTGAGTGCAAAGTGCAGCCAATGAACAGTTTTAAGCAGAGAAACAACAAAGTCTGATTTATGTTCTTAGAAGTTCTCAGAACATTTTTGATTAAGAGGGTAGTTTTAAATTTCATCACAGAATCTTCCACCCCAATACCTAATAACATAAACAAATACTTCAAAATAAGAAAGGCCACAATCTAATTCACTCTTTTTCTAAAGCGGGTGGCCAAGGAAAGGAAAAGAAGTTTCCAGGGGAAAAGCAGAGAAAAACAGCTGTATTTGTAAAAAGGCAAAGGCCTGGAATTCTTATTATCGCCCCTAAATTCAGACAGTGTTACTCTATCTTTCTGAACTTCTAACCAGGAAGTAGGAAGGAGTGAAGGGGGAGGGGGAGGAGTCTGAAACTGACTCCAGCTGGAAGTGCAGTTTCAGAGTTAGAATCAGAACTGAGGGTTGGGTCCAAGCTCTGAGTCTCCTAACAGAATTGGTCCAGCCAGGGAGGAGAGAGCAATAGGAAGAAGGAACTGAGCAGGATCAACCAGAGAAACAGAAGCACGAAGAGACCACGGTGTTCTGGAAGCCAGAGAGGAAAGTAGTACAAGAAGGATGGAATCATTGTTTTATCAGTTGCTGCTAAGGGGACCCAGTGAAATGAAAGCAAAGATGTGTCTGCTAAATGTGGCAACGTAGAGGTTGTTTGGAACTTGACAAGCAGTTGCAGTGGAGTGGTAAGAATGGAGGCAAGATTGAATTTGGTTGGAAATTATCTTTATGTAGAGTGTCCAACAGGTAAAAACAAATCAGTTGATTAGGGAAAGTAAGATCATTCCAAATACTGAGACCAGAGATCCTGTTTTGTGTTGGGACCTCTTACACCTGACGGGTACGCAATTGTGCGCAACATTCTCAACAATATCTCTGCGATGAACACAAGTATCATAGACTTGCCACTTAATGTTGGACATCGGAGATATTAACAGAGGCCTTTCTTAACTGGGTGAAAAACTTGGGCTAACTGTTGATTTTATTGGAATATGGTTGTTCCATATAATAATTCCATAAAATGACCATATGTGATTATGGAAATGGGCTAAAGTCCCTTTTAATTGTAGGAGTCTATTAACACTGGCATGTCCCTTTCCTGGGAGAGGGCTAGCCTTGCTTTCAGACATCCTCTTTTGATGACCATAATCTAAAAATATGAACTAAGTGAAGCAATTATCATCCACAGGAACTGCAGGGGATATGAGAATGTTAATGAATGTTGAGCTAAAGGATTGCTGAGTAAGAGAGAGGACCCAGGAAAGATAAAAACAACCTGAATTTATACATTTCAGTAAAATTTGCAGAGAGTCAAAACCTGCTGGAGAAAAAGCAATTTTCAGAGGCACCAGAGAATTGTGTGGACCTGGGCACTCAGGAACATAATTTTCAGGTTTGGCTCAGCTGTGTTTAATATGGAAGCTGAGCTTTAATGACATTTAGACTCAAGAGTTACACTGATTGTCTAACTACAGTCCAACAATGTAGCCTAGTAGTTGAGTGTAGGTTGTGAGGACAGACCGACCCAAGTCTTTACCTATAAATAGCTCTGTGACCATGAGCAAGTTAGCCTCAACCTCCAGCTTCCTCGTCTGTAAAATGGGGCATAATAATAGCATGTAATTCACAGGGCGATTGTGAAGAGTAAATCTGACACTGCCTGGGACTTCTAGAAAGTACTAAAAATATGGTAAACAACATCATGGTTTGAGAATCCTTTTTTTTCCCCGGAAGCTGGTGATTAGAGCAAAATGGATTGTGTAACCCACACTTCTGGTTCGGAGAACTTCCAGATGTGGGGCTGTCTCTTTTCCACTCAGGTGACACTACAACCTTTCCCTTCTCATAAAACAAACAAACACTAGTGCATTTTAAGTGAAGGGTCTGCTTAGGGAGTGCAGTGTTTGTGAATAGAAATATTCCAGTGGTTCCTTGTCCCAGAGATGAGAGAGAAAAGCCCATGAGGGTTGGAAAGTTGAAAGTATGTACAAGATTAACAGCCTGTAGCCAAGTTAGAAATCCCATTAGTCACCAGGCCAGTTAAATTGTCCTGGAACAACCACAGAGAAGGACAGCTTTGGAGGGTGATGGTGCGTTGGTATGGCCAAGCAGAGAGGGGACAAGTATGCCTTCCTTTAGTTCCAGGTTCCTGAAATGGACTGAAGATGGATTCAGCTTGAGAACTGGGGTCTAAGAGTGTGAACAAACTAGCTGCAAATCAATGAAAGGGCAGAGCACCCTCTGGGGGTTAGGAGAGCTGGCTGGGGATGGTAAGAACTCTCATCAGCCAGACCTGTACACCACCCCCTTCTACACTGAGGCTGCTAGTGGTGAGCCAGATGGTGGAGGTGGTGATGACCAAGAGGAAGAAACAGCAGTCTGTCCCAGATGACATTGCTTCACTCTTGGGGTGTATACAGGAAATTGGGAAGACCATCTCCCTTCTGCCACCTAGCCTCCCCAACCACTGGAGTCTCACATCTAAATTGCAGTGATAGGAAGGAAATATCTAAGTCTTTATAATTGAATGGAGATTCCTAGTCATGAGAATTGAGAAATGAGCCTTGGAATCGAGTTAAGAAGTGGTTAAGGAAAAGGAGAGATTAGCAGAACACAATTAGAAAGCAATTGTTGGAAGAATAAACCAATCATATTTACATGTTAAGGACCTGAAATTCCTCCTCTAATCACTTAAGTTATTATCTGAAAAGTAATTTTCCCTTTCCTAGCTAGTTTCTTGTTTCTTGTTGTGGGTTTTGTGTTCACAATATCCGTTTTGAAAAGATTTGTGTTTATTTTCTTTCCACGTAATTCTGGTAACAGAACAAAAAATGCCTAAGATGTAAATGGAGACGTATATCCTTGTTTGCTTTCTTGCTATTTTACCACAAAAGTATTTCCAAAAGTATGTTTTAAGTAACTTACATATTTCTCTTTTTATCATTGTAATATAGATCCTTTGTAAACATATGAACTACAAAAAAAAGACAAGCCATCCACATCACATTCTCCAGATATAAATAACCCTGTTAACATTTACATTCTTCCTAACTTTGTAATTCATTTACACATAAATACACTTTAAAAAAATAAAAGTGCATCAATTATACAAACTATTTTGTAACCTGCTTTTTTCACTTTTAGTACTTTAGAAGAGTGTTTGGTATATCATAAGTTTTCAATAAATATTTGTTGAATAGATGAGTGCACATATTTTCTGTCATTAAACATTCATCTGTGGTATCTTTTTTCATCACAATCGCACAGAATTCCATTGTGTGCATCCTCATGCTGTGTTTGACCAGGTCCTGGAGAGCTGAGGAGGAACAAGGCATGTGATGGACACAGAGACCAGGGCCCTGTGCAGCCCCCTCAACGGGAACGTGCTGCCCAGCTGCTGGAAACACCAGCAGCCCCAGCCCCAACTGTCGGCGCCCTCCAGGGATTGCCTCAGCCACAGAGACCCCCTTCCCAGGGCGACCCCTAAACGAGGACTCACCACAGAGAGGCCCGATGCAGAGCAACTGCAGCTGTTTCCTGGGGCAGAGGGAGGGATTCACCTAAGCCTGTCCCACCTGCATGGCAGCTGGCCTTCCCTCTCTGCCCAATGCCAGTTCTCCCCTCTCCTTTCCATGGGGCTTCAATCCCACATAAATACACTGCACACTAAACTTTGTCTCAGAGTTGGCTCCCTGAAATACCCAACCTGTTACAGAGATAGTCCTGACCCAAAAAAATCCAGAATCTATTGATTAAAGCACCCTGTAAGTTCTAACATTACTGCCAGTACCCATTGCTGAACTAGGCAAAATAAACTATGGTGCGTGTGTACCATGATATGTTATGCAGCCATTAAAAGAAATGTGGTTTCTCCAGGCCAGCGTGGCTCAGTGGTTGAGCGTCCACCTGTGAACCAGGAGGTCATAGTTCAATTCCCGGTCAGGGCATATGCTTGGGTTGTGGGATGGATCGCAGTGTGAGACGTGCAGGAGGCAGCCAATCAATGATTCTCTCTCATCATTGATGTTTCTATCTCTCTGTTCCTCTCCCTTCCTCTCTGAAATCAATAAAGATACATTTTTTAAAAGGTGGTTTCTTTTGTTCAAATATTATTGGTGTTGTGTATACACACAGTGGGTCCAGAGGAAGGTGGGAGGGGAGGGGACAGGTGGGAGGAATTGGACGTTATCGGATAATTACTTGAGCACTCTCTCTCTGTGCCTAAATTTCTCCCAAAATTTTGGTTCCCAGATCCCTTGTCCCTCAGTCAGTGTGAGCATTACTTGGGCAATGACTATCCCCATAAACATAGCATATGCGAGTTACAAAAGCTAAACTAGATGTGACCCTAGACAGCTACACATGAACCCACATGACTGTGAGCAGCCAGAACAACAGATAGGCCTTTTAATGCACCAAAAGCAGAATAAAGGATCAAATCACACTAATGAAAACAAATCAAACCAACATAAAAACAAAAGCCCTGAGAGTGCGCTTGAGGGAAGCCCGGACCCGGGGAGGGTCCAGAGGAGTGAGGTGCTGAGCCCTGAGCTATCCTGGGTCAGAGTCATACATTCCAAAGCAGCAGACGACTACTGACAGGAGACTTCCTGTTACTTCCCACCTGGAGGCAGGCTCAGCCCATGTGAGATGCCTCCTCCCAATCACAGACCATCCTTCCCTGGTCCTGAAGGTTCAAAGAATTGCTGTGGGGTTTTAAAGTGCCTCCTGCCCGCTGGGCTTGCAGACTGGGCCCACACAGCACCCGGAGGAAGAGGCAGCGAGGGCACCGAGGGCACCGTGAGTAAAATAACTTCACTCTGCAGGGAAGGCAGCTGGGCTCCCAGTGTCCCGGCTGCTCTCTCAGGAGGGCAGCCAGCAGTCTGGAAGGGGAGGAGAGGAGTTAATTTCCTGTCCCCCCCCCCTTTTTTTTGTAATTTAGAGCATTGTGACTGTTCTGTTCCCTTTACTTTCAACTGTACAAATTGCTTTCTGGAACCCTTTGGTATTGCCCAGTGCTCAGAACTAAGATTAAACTTCTTCTGGGGCTGTTCTCCCTCCACCCTGATTTCAACCTCAGATTTCCTCACAGAAAGACCAAGGAAAATCCAAGAACCCTGGGAGAACGGGTATGTCCTGATTAAAGCTCAGACAGACACCTTGATGGACCCCCAGTTTGCTCATGTTCTGAATAATCAGTCCTTAGCCTAGCAGAGACCAAGTTTTCTGGTCTCCTTGTCAGAAATCATTTGGTTCTGCCAACTCGGAACGGGGTTTATGAAATAGTTTACTTGGGCTTCTTCTCTGCAAACAATTCTGTTAATAAATGTGTCCGTAAAGAAGTCAACAAATTTGCTTTATCTATGGCGCAATGTCATTTTTATTCTTCAATAATTAGCTGATCCACGAGAATCTACAGGTCCTAAATATACAGGGTGGGGCAAAAGTGGGCCCACAGTTGTTTGTATGGAAAATAATACAATAATGAATAAATACTAATACAAGAATAAACTCTTGTGTTGTGTGTACTCACAACTATGAACCCACTTTTGTCCCACCACTGAGCACACGAGAGGTGGCTTGCATAACTAAAGACCTGAATTCTTATTTCTTGAAATCCTTTGAATTTTAATAGCTGCTTGTTGCTGCTAGGTACCATTTTGGTCAGAGCAGGTTTAGAGTTTTAAAGAAGAAAAAGGAAGGGTGCTGTGGCCTGGAACAAGCTCCTTTTCTCATCATTCCCAGGGACTCATCCCACCCTAAATGGAAGTAGACCAACAATTGAGAGAATACCTCCACACCCGTTTTTATTCTCACCTCTAAGTCATATCACTGTCTCCTCTCGTCCGTCCGGGTTTCAGACTCCGGACTAAGGCAACAGCGCATTGTGTTTCTCGCTTCTTCCTTTCCTACCTCTCCTTTTGTTTTCTTTTGTTAATCCAAATTTCTCTCACATGAAATAGAGTTTGAGGTTTGAGGTGTGGTCGGTATTATTTGGTCCAATAAACTTAGGTGGGGACAAGAGGTAATGAGTTTGAAAAAAAAATGATCTCACTCTTGGTGGGTGAGCCTCACTCATTCTTTGAAAATTGATTTGTGTAGTGAGCAATCAATGGTTTTTAGACCTGTTCGGTGTGTCTGGAAACATCAACGCTACAGATATGAATAATATAACAACTGAATGAAGTCACAAGAAAAAAAAAGAAATAAAACTGCAGCCCATGGAAAAAAACCTCTACTCTTCAGAGCAAAAGAACTCCCCGGATGTTGAGTAATTCAAATAGAGCATCTTGGTGCCAGGCCACCGGGCAGTTTCCTATAGGGTTGGGCTCACCAGGAACTGTTCCTTATGTGGAAAACATTTTGAGGTGAGCTGCATACTTTCACTAGGGGGCAATGACATTTCTGAAGTGGACAGCTGCTACTATGCCCTCTGTCCTCTACCAGTCCCACCTTTAAAAATTCACCCCATTCCTGCCGGGCCGATGTGGCTCAGGAGTTGAGTGTTGACCCATGAACCAGGAGGTCACAGTTCGATTCCTGGATGGGGCACATGCTCAGGTTGTGGGCTCAGTCCCCAGTTCGGGGAGTGCAGAGGGCAGCCAACCAGTGATTCTCTCTCATTCTCTCTCTCTCTCTTTCTCTCTCTCTCTCTCTCTCGCTCTCTCTCTCTCTCTTCCTCTCCTCCTCCTTCTCCTTTCCTCTCTGAAATTAATAAAAATATTTTTTAAAAGATAAAAATTCATACCACCCATCTGCATCCTTTCTAGCCCTGCCAGGTTAAAAAAAAAAAGAAAAGAAAAAGAAAATCAAATACATATGTGGGAAGTGCTGCTTTAAAATAACAGGCAAGTTTCAGAAAAGCCCATGTGTGAAATAACTCATATGTACTGGGGGCTAAAGGGAAGGAAGACACATCATATTACCAGGAGTCAGTCTCTTTCCACAGAGATAGCCCCAAGCTCCAAGTCATGAGTTACGAGGTGTGTCTTTTTAGGTCCTACCCTCTCCTTGGGTCTCTTCTGTCTCATGGCATCTTCTCTCTCCCTTTGGAAACATGAGGAAGGGATCTGATAACAACATTCACAATAAGGCACTGACATTGATGACTTGTGAGACTCATTGTGCCCCTGTTATGTGTCCTGTTTGCATTCTAATCAGGAACAGCAAAGGAGTGATTCTGTAGTTGTGGGATTTCAGAAATTAGGGTGAAGAGTGAGGATTCTTTGAAAGGAGGGCAAGGGTGGAAGGCTCTCTCCAGCTTTGTAATGTGGCTCCCCTTGTGGCTTAACTTGTTTGTAAGGGAAAAGGGCAAGCTCAAGGGCAGGGCATTGGGAGTTACTCTTAATTTTAAAGAAACATAAAAATAAGTTATCTATCCATACTTATAAAAGGGGAATCATTAGCGACAAATCCAGTATAAGCCTGGCTTTAGAGACTCTGCAATGACGCTTCTATGCTCTTAAGAAAGTCACCGCCCCTCTCGGTACCTTAGTTTCCTGTCTGCACAATAAGGAGGCTGATTACCAAGCCTCTAAATTTGCAGTCAGAGCCAATATTCTTTCATGATATGAATGGGCATGTGGCCAGTCAATGCCCGAGGACAAATGACACTTTAATTTCTTCTTAATCATGTATCTTCTGAATAAGACAAAAACTACCAAGAGTTAGTCATTGGCTTCCAGGTGAGTCACTCACCAATTAATTTGAAAGGTTATATTTTTGTTTCTTTAGTGCAATTATTTGTCAAATTGACTTTTTTGTGTACAGTAATTTATTCCTTTGTGGGTTCAGAATAACTGATTAAACAAACTTTGGTAAAGAAAAGAGTTAACAAAGTATCGGGTTAGATTGCCGTGGCGGAGACTAGCAGAGGAGAAAAGCCACACTCACATATCCACCAAACAGGACATGTCTGGAGAGCTGTTAGAGGCTGAAAAGAGAGGAAGGTGTGGAAGAAAGGATAACTTAGGGCAAGGGCACTTGGGGAAAGAAGAGGTTTTTCAACTGAGCTTCAGACAATGACAAAGCGTTCCATAGGCAGAAATAAGAGAAGGGATCATCCCAAAGGGAGAGACAACCTAAACACAACCTGGACACAGGATCAGGGCGCTCAGGGCAGCAGAAGACAAGCAGCAGGCCCTTTGAAGTGTGACTGGTACGGTCTTGAATACAAGCTAAGGAGCATGAGCTTTATCGCTTAGGTTGGCCAACCTCTCTCCCAGGAGAATAAAGTGGTTGGGTCCAGACAAATAAAGTAGATGCAGGCAAAGGGAAGGCATTGTTATATCTCCAAGAATTGAAAAGTCAAGATATTTTCTAATTCAGGAGAAATCTGGATTTGAAGTGATTGGTCGGCAAGAGAGAATGGGTTGGTAAGAGGAGCCATCTGGCAACAGGAAGTAAGAAGGGTCCTGTGGCAGAGCTGGGGGTACAATGGGAGCTCTCCAGGGCTCTCCTTTGAATGAGGGGGATAGGGAGTCTTTCTGGGTGTTGGAGCAGGAAGTGATATGAAATCAGAGCTGTGTTTTAGGACAGTGGCTCTCAAGATTGATTGTCTGGCACTTAGAGGGCAGGTTTGATTTTTTTGAACACAACAAAGTGTTGATAAATTAAATTAAAAATAATTTTAAGTAATCAATTTGGCCTAAATTCATACTTATAAACTAGATTCTAGCTAGACAAGTGGTAACAAGCACCCAGATTTAAGAAAAATTTGTGAGAGAAAAATGCTTAAAGTGACAAATTTTGATCATTAATTTTTCTCCAAATTATGAAATGACTGCAATTATTTGGTTTTGGCTCAAAACATGTTGGCCCAGTAGGTGCAACATCTGTGCTCTGTAGGGTCATTTGAGAACCTCTGCTTCAGAAGTTCACCCTGGACGCACTGTGTGGAATGGAAACAGAAACAGTTGAATTCATCGGAGCCAGAGCTAGGAGCTGTCAGTAGGAATTGGAAGGAAAGGGTAAAACTGTCTCAGGAAACATCAGAGGATGATCATGTTTGCTTCTATCAAAAATAGAAGTCAACCCAAATTGGGGGGGGGGGTGTGTATTATTCAGGGTTCTTCACAGAAACAGAACAAATAGGATATGTATGTATCCTATTCTGTTTCTGTGAAGAACTGAGACAGAGATAGAGAGAGAGATTTATTTTAAGGAATTGGCTCATGTGACTATGGGGCTGGTAAGTCAGAAATCTGCATCCCAGCAGACTGAAAAGTCAGGTAAGAAGTTAATGTTGCTGCTTTGAGCCTGGAAACTCACACAGGGATTCTATGCTGCCATCTTGAGGAAGAATTGCCTCTTCTGCAGGAAACCTCAGTCTCTGCTCTTAAGCCCTTTGTCTGATGGGCTGAGGCTCACCATATAATGGAGGATAATCTGCTTTACTCAAAGCCTGACTTAAATGTTAACCCTATCTTAAAAAATATCTTCACACAGATACCTAGGCTGGTATGTGACCAAACAACTAGTTACGTTGACAAATAAAATTGACCCTGACATAGTGTTCATTTTGGTACTTCCTTGTCAGGCAGGCAGAGACAAAACTCAAGAAATCATTAACCTCTTAAGGCACTATGGCTACAGGCCCAGAGGACACCAGTTTATGTTCTATGTGTACCCCACTTGTCCATCCCTTCTGTCCTCTCTCCTTCTCCGAGAAGGTCAACAAATTCAGAATTTTTTAATAGCCACTGGTGTGAAACTTTATCAGAGTTTTTCTCTTTTTTTTTTAACCTACATAAGTTCATTAGTCTGGCCTAGGCACAAAAATATGATAGCTGTCAAAGAACTCTAAGAGGTTAGCCGGACCTGATTGTTTTCTTTCATAGAAATCGCGTTGCCTTTCCTCTGAGGGTATCAGGGCTACAGCCCTTCCTGGAGGCCTTTCCAGCCTCTCTGCTATGGGAGTAAATTCATTTGCCCCCCTTCTCCAGGATCCTTTCCTAGGAACTTTCCCCTCGATGGGGGTCTTTGACGCAGAGACTATGTAATGTCAATTTACACATTTCAACCAGGGTTTTCCAACTTCAGTCTTGAGTGTCTTCTAAATTCTTGGGTAACTTCCCTCTGAGCTCAGTAACTTCCCTTCACGTTTCTTTTCGGTTGATTCTAGAATAGTGGTTTCCAGGCACTCTGGGGCTAGCCATGTGGTTAGGAAGTTTAGGGCTGATTAGGGGAAGCTCTGTGAGGCCCAGACTCCCTACTCTCATTTCAGCCAGATTTTTACCTATTTGTATATATTAGAGTTACATATTGAAATCATATTCCTTTTGAAAATATGGCTCTGCTTTAAAACAAAATTAAACAACTAGTTTTCGGTGCCTTCCCCATGCAATAGTCTATTAGCTCTGGTCTGTCTGCTTCAAGTAACTGAGGCAAAAGTAAAGAAAGTTAATATTGCATGGTAATATTGTGTTAGAATTTCACATATAGTCTCATTTAATTTTCATGGTAACCCTTCTAGTTAAGTATTACAATATCCATTTAGAAATAAAGTTCAACAAATTGAGTAACTACCTGAGGTCACAAAATGGTTAAGGGGTGGAGTTAAGATTCAAACTCCAGTCTGCCCAAAGCCCATGTCCTTCCCACCTCACCATACTCTAGCCAGCTCGGCAATAAGGGTCTAGACAAAGTTTGCACACATATATTCATTCACCCATTCAAATATACATTTTTAAAAATTTACTTTATCTGCCCTTTAATTTAGCAAAAGAATTTACCGAGTGCCTACTATGTTGCAAGCACTGTGCCACCTTGGACCTAGAATGGCAAATAAAACAGGGTCCCGGTGCCTTCTCCTGCTTTGGAGATTCTTGCAGTGAAACGCAGGACAAGCCCTTCCTAGGTTGATACCAGGAGGAAGGAAGGGACAAGGGCAGCAGAACAGGGTCCTCCCTGAGGAGTGTCTGCGTCAGGGAGAAAACAGCCCCAGTTCAGAGGAGACAGAACCTCAAAGCTCATCTCTGCATCAGCTGGCCAAGGCCAGAGGGATGAGGCCGGATGGTGGGTGTTACCCGCTCAGGAATGCTGATGGAATGCACAGAGGGCCTCTCCCATATGGACAGGATGTGCTGCCTGGTACCTGACTCTGGCCACAACCCACGCACAACTGGGAAGCTTTTTGTTTTCTCTCCCAAAGAGACTTTCCCCCCATGAACCCTGTGAACCCTCCCATGGAAAATAAAAAGAGGGGCACCTGGGGAAGGCCTCCAGGCCCCTCCAGCAGAGCAGCGCAGGGCAGGGGGAGAGGGAAGGAGGAAGGCGCTGCATCACCTCAACCTCGGAGCCCTTGGTGGGGGCCATTTATGCAGAACCTCCCTCCTAGGCCCCAGGGGTCACTGGTGCATAAAGCAAAAGCATAACCTAATACCCCGTCCTTCTTAAATATCCCCTGGTTATTATTCATAATTTCTTATGTCGGTAAATAATTTTAGTGTTGCCAACCCCTTCTGCATCTCTCATCCTAGTGGTCACAATCCCCTCAAGTATGCGTGTTTCACCCATTTGATAAATGCAGAAGTAGACCCTGAGGGCATTGCCCAGGGTCACACAGGAAGGACGGGCCAGGCTGGGATCTGGATCCAGTGTTCTGAGGCTGGGTCCAGGGTGCTCACTATGTGACCACGACCGTGAGCCTAGCACCACAGCCGTGAGCCAACCATCGGAAGCCTAGACCCGGCTCTCCAACCGCCCTCCCTCTTGACGTCTGTGGCTGTTTAGGGGGTGGAACAAATTTTTTATGTTCCTTAGATACCAACCACATCTAAACAAGGTGGCCAAGGAGAGGCCATGAAATGTGGACTCTCACATTGACCTCTACATTTGTACCTTTTACATCCAAGGATTTCAGTCCCGGGGGGCGGGGGGTGGGGGGGGCGGGATATACATCTAGACAGGTTTCCTGGAAAAACAAACATGTGGGTTTGGGGGAAATGTGCAAACATTAGTGCAGCGTCAGGGGCTGAGGAGACACAATCCTGGGGAAGCGATTGAAGAGAGGCCTGGTTGGTGGTTCTGCCCTTTGCAGAGGCTGTGTCGTCTGAGCAGGGAAATGTGTCTGCTCTCTCTGTTCCAGGAAGTGACCAGGCGTTTCTTTTTCTATTGAAATTACTAGCTATGGGACAGGACTTTACAAGCTGCAACATGTTAAGGAAATGATCCGGAGCCGGCAGACCTGGGTTTGAATCGCAGCTTTTGCATTTTCTAGCAATGTGTCTGAGCAAAGGGATCTCTTCAAGCCTCCTTTTCTTCATCTGCAAAATGACAAGACAGGTTCTCCCCTAGACCTTCCAGGAGTAGGGCAGGTCTGCTCACACCTTGATTTTGACCCAGCGAGGAGACTCATTTCACACTTCTGACTCCAGGACCGTAAGAGAATACATTTGTGTGGGTTGGTTGTTTTTTCTTTCTTCTCTCTCTCTCTCTCTCTTTTTCTTTCTTTCTTTCTGTCTCTCTTCCTCTCTTTTTTCTTTTAGGGTGACATTGGTTAATAAGATCATATAGTTTCAAGTGTACATTTCTATGATACATGATCTATACATTGATTGCATTGTGTGCCCACCACCCAAAGTCAAATCCTCTTCCTTCACCATATTTTTGGTCCTCTTTACTACTCTCCGCCCTTCCCTCTGGTAACCTCCATACCGTTGTTGTGTCTATGAGTTTCAGTTTTATATCCCACATCTGAGTGAAATCATATGGTTCTTAGCTTTTTCTGTCTGACCTATTTCATTTAGCATAATATTGTCAAGGTCCATCTGTGTTGGTGCAAATGACATATTTCATCTTTTATTATGGCTGAGTAATATTCCATTGTAAGCCACTAAGTTCATGGTAATTTGTTATAGCAGCAACAGGAACCTAATACAGATTTTGGTAAAAATACCAGCTCTCAGGTCTGTTGAGAGGATGATCATAAGTGCTGAGCATGTGGTTGTTAAAGGACAGCTTTCAGCATCATTTTGTTACTTTAAAAAAACAGAGTGACTTTCTAAGTTATTATGTGCCGCTGATGCATAGGGCCTGAAGGAGAAGAGGACGCCTAGCAGAAAAGGAGAAAAATCTAGTGATCTGCAACTTCAGAGTATCTTGTGCATCAACCCACTCCTGCCTTACAGACATCAACTCACAGCCATGCCTCCTGGCATTTCCTACCACATGCTTGTCTGGATTTTCTCAACTCATTCTTCTTTTCACTCAAAACAAGCTCCTACCTATCTCTTTCCTTCTCTTCTCCCTCTCTTGTCAGCATTTTTCCACTCTGAGTCTGACTTACAATCTCCCAGAGTATCCAGTTGTCTCTCCCCATTTTACAACTGTGTGGCAGAATCGCCTTTGAGAAAGTATGGGTGTTACAGGACATAATTGGCTCATGGGGGCCAAATCCTTTTTCAGAGTCCCTCCAGCTCTTCTCTGGAACCATAAAGTCCCTCTCTGACCTTCTTCCATTTCTCCACGGCCCTTTTCCCCCTTTATTCCCTGTGTGCGGTCATGTTTGCCTTGAATCGTGTTGCTTATAATCACACTTGGTTGAAAGAACAAATGTGCATTTTCTGTGCTTTCGGCCCAACTAATCACCACAAATGGGCTGCACCTGGCAAACGGGTGCCTACGCAGCAGTGGTTGGTAATGGTGCTGAATTTGGCCTCTCCAGAAACTTGCCCTTTACTCTCTATATGTGTGTTGTCTGAACTTCTACCTTTCACAGTCTATTTACTTATGTTTCAAGTTCAGGTGGTAACCCAACTGGTCTGTGCATACCAGTGGTGAGCTTTACTACGTGGCCCACCCACCCGGCTCCATGAGTAAGGCTCCCCTGGGTGCAGTTTGTGCATTAACTCCTTCCGGGCCCTCGGGCTCCCTCCGTCTGGTGTGTAACAATCTCGGGAAAGCTTGCGTGGCATTGTAAGCATGCGATGACATTTCCAAGCAGAAATAAATGAACGGCATTTCTAAGCAGAAACTATACCAACGGGTCTTGTAACACAGGCCAGATTCTTCTATTTACTCAGCAAACATTGAGGGGGGGGCGGGGGGGCGCCAGTATGTGCCCAATTCTGGGCCAAAAACACACAAATGTTAAGTCTTCAGCTCTCACAGCTACTCAGGCGAATGGGAAAGGGGAGATATTCGGAGATGTTTAAGATTACTTGGAAGGTTGTTAGTACTTACAATGGAGTATAACAATGAAGTTCAAATTTAGCAAGGGCTGCGTCTTTGTCTCCCACTGATCTCCATACAACCTGAGACTTCAGCCAAACTGACTAGATTGCAATCTCACGGGCTCCTGGCTCTTCTGGGCTCTAGTGCCCGACCCTCCCTTTACCTGGAATGTCACCCATCCACCCCTAGTCTGCTTATCAAAAACCATACATATTCTGCAAGGCTTACATCTCCCCTCCTCAGGACCTCTACTTAGGGTCTTCCTAGCTGTATTATAAGACACATATCTCAGCTTCCCTACTAGAGCATAAAATCCTAGACTAAAACTATCTCCCTGGCATTTTATTTCTATGTATGCCTCAAAACACAGCTTGTATCATTTAATACAATTTTATTTAAAGCATGAATGCATGAAGTGATTGGTTAATTAATTTAATGACTAAAACACGGAAAGATGTGGATAGCTCTTCTCAAGGTGATTCCAGGGCAAGAGCCAAACACTTACCCTTGTGTTCCTTCCAGGGGGTCCTAGGGGAGGGAGAAGCCCACTCATCTTCAGGGCCATACAAAGCACTAAGCCTGAGCTCTGGAGTCACACAGACCAAAATCTCCAGCCTCGCTCTTGCACGTGCTGGTTGTATAACGCCAGGAACTCAGTTTACCTAAATTAAAGCTTTAGTGTTCTCATCTGCAACATGAGCCTCTTCACCTTTTTCCTGTTTCTACCTAAATGTGTTATGAGACTTAGATGACTGCATATACAGTACCCAGTGGAGTGGCATGTAGAAGGAACTAAATGTGCTAGTCCCTCTTTTCTCCCACTCTCTAAGGTAACAATGTGCTTTTTTATTTGCCAATTACTGTTTTATGAATTTACTTTTTTAATTATAGGTGACATACAGTATTATGTTAGTGTCAGGTGTACCGCATAGTGATTCAACCTTTATCTACTTTACAAAGTGATCACCACAATAGGTCCAGTAACCACTCACCATACATAGTTTTTACAATAGAATCAACTCTATTCCCTATGCTGTACATTACATCCCCATGACTTATTTAATAAGTAGAAATTTACCCTTCTTAACCCCCTTCCTTTTCCACCCTTCTCCCCTCCCCTTTAGCAGCCAACAATTGGTTCTCTGATTTCACTTCTATGTGGAATCTAAAAAACAAATGAACCAACAAAATGAGACAGAAACAAGCTCATAAATCCAAAGACCGAGTGCCAACTATGTTTGAAGATAACAAAATATTCTGAAAATAATGGTTTTTAACAGCTGCCTATAGTCCCTCTGGGAACCAACTGTCAACCCTGGTCAACCCTTTGGGTTTCATCCCAAGGCCCCTCCCTGAGCCTCAGCCCCACCCAGTCATTGCCCCCTCGGGTCTGCCTTTGTTGACTTGTGGGGCCTCAGTTCGTCACTCAGAAGTATGCAGTCTGTATATTCCACACCTTATAGAACCCCTGCAAGTACTAATCAGACTTTGGCAAACTTGACTCTTTTTTTCTTCTTTATAAAATTACAGTGATTACTGAGTTTAGTAACCAAATGTCCTCCATTGCTAAGGGATTTCATGACTTTGGTTTGGATGCTTTGAAATGAGAAGGCAAAACACCATTGTGTGACTTAGCCATGCTGTAGATCTTGCAGTGGTATTTGTCACCTGTGCCTATTAAGTTGTAATATTCTCAACTGTGTCTCCAGCTTGGGGGAAATCCTGAAGATGGCCAAAGACGACTCCACCATTCGTTGCTTTCAGGGCCTGCTGATTTTTGGAAATGTGATTTTTGGTGTAAGTAATGAGTATTTTTTTTCTGACAATTCTGCTCTTTCTGTAATTATGATTTTAGATCAATTAAAAGTGAAAGTTTTTCCCTGGTTGGTGTGGCTCAGTTGAGCGTCGTCCCATGCACCAAAAGGTTGCCAATTTGATTCCTGGTCAGGGCACATGCCTGGAATATGGGCTCAATCCCCAGTGGTGGGCATGCAGGAGGCAGCCTATCAATGTATCCTCACATTGGTGTTTATCTCTCTCTCTCTCTCTCTTTCTCTCTCTCTCTCTCCCTTCCTTTCTCTAAAACTTGGTTTTTAAAAATATTTTTTTAAAAGTGAAGGTTTAAAGGAAATTAATGATATAATTACTGGCTCCCTACACCTTTTCTTCAGTTTAAGAAATATGTTAGTGAAATATACTAACATATTTAACTTATAAATAATCATATATACCTATGTAATATATCAAAAGAATAGGTTAAAAAATAGATATTTCCTTCTTAAGTTTAAAGCAGAGAAATGTAAAAGGGGCCCCATTGGTCACGGTCGGCATCCAAACACTCCCACTACACACTTGCTCTGGTGTTTCTTTCCTATTTCACCTTCATTTGATTTCATGGGACTCTGCTGTTAAGGCTCTTGGGGGCAAATGTTTGCGTCTGCTTGTTCTCATCACACAGAGGCCACTGCAGGGTGTGAGAGTAGCTCAGAGGCCAGGCTGGGGGACATGCTGTGGTGGGAGAGCAGGTAGGAATCAGGAACACTGGCTCTTGGCCCAGCCCTGCTTCTGACTCCGTGTGACTCAGAAGGTGGGAAAGATAATCACCAAGGTTCTTTCCAGCTCTAACATTCAGTGGTTCGCTGGCACTGACAGATATGACCAGCACCAGTTACAATATCACAATCCGGGAATTTGGATGATAGTCGTGGAGGTGGGAGATTGTTGTTATACAAGAAGACATTGTTTGATTGGCTCATGCCCCCAAAACTTTATAATGGTCTGAAATTGGGTCTTTCCCCAAATAGCAATGAGATCAACATGTGGATGGAGGCGTGCAATCAATTAGTGGCTGGAAGGAGCTGTTTGATTTCCTGACAATGAGTTTGAATCAGTTGCTGAAACTTATGCAAGGGATAGAGACCGTCTTTCTTCTCCCCTACCCCCCACTTCTCCATCCCTTCCCAATGCTGCTCTCCCACCAGCCTGACAGAAGTCCCTCTGCCCCCAGATGTGTGGCATCGCACTGACCGCCGAGTGCATCTTCTTTGTATCCGACCAACACAGCCTCTACCCCCTGCTTGAAGCCACCGACAATGATGACATCTATGGGGCAGCCTGGATCGGCATGTTCGTTGGCATCTGCCTCTTCTGCCTGTCCGTGCTGGGCATCGTAGGCATCGCAAAGTCTAGCAGGAAACTTCTTCTGGCGGTAAGACCTTAAATCTCTCTACAGTTGTCTCCTGGACCGATGTTGATGGATTGTTTCTTCTTCCCTGAGCACAATGCTTTGGTGGGGTTAAGGGAGCAGAGGGTGCCAGGTGAGATGGGAGAGGAAGAGGCAGACTCTCCCTGCAGTAAAGCTTGACCCAGTGGGGGCAAGGATGCCTTCTGCTATCGCAAGTGCAGAAGACTCCAGTACAGGGAACCCAAAGGGGACACCCCAGGGATGACCCTGTTGAATACTCTCCAGACCTGTGCTTCTCCAACTGTTGTCTGCGTGGACCCAACTGGTACAGCCAAGAGTTGATAGGCCAAAGGACAGAGTGAGAACTTCATAATTAGATTGTTTTCTCTTCACAATGAGGTTTAAAATATTACTGTAGCATTAGTATTAAAACTTGGTTACAAAATACAAGATTTAAGATTAGCATATAAAATACAAAATATGCATGAATTTTTCAGAGAAAACATGAGCCTTTTCTGACACTTTTTAGCTCAAGGCCGATGATGTTGTGTGTTGTCCTGCGTTACAGTGTTTCGCATTCCCTCTGCTTTCCAGGGATCCCAGAAGAGCTAATGCACACGGCCTAGGGTACAGCCTCAGCTCCCACCGGCCTGTGGAGGCTCTGACTCTGTGCACCTACAGAGGCTCTTTGGCCCCAAGACACCTGTCCTGCCTTTGCAGAGAAAGTAAATTTGAGATATTTTGCAAAAACCGGCAGATCTAAGAACCCTGGGCACTGGGTTAAGACCTTTACTCTCTGCCCCCAGGCTCAAGACAGTGGTTTCTCACTCTGTGACGGGGTCCACCCCCCACACCCCATCCTGAAACAACTCTCCTACTCAAGGCTGTCGGACCTGAGTTCCACGTTTAGGGAACCAGTCCAGCAGCTTAGATGCCTGTTGGTTCACTCTTCCTGTGCTCTGACCTTGTTCTGGCACCCAGGGAATGCAGACCATTTACATTCTCTGGTTCCCTAGTGTGAGTTAGTTCCGGGCAAAAGCCCCCACTTTTGGAGGGTGGGGAAAGGAATGCAGGGAAAGGTAGGGGAGGGACAGATGTCCCTAGAGACATGCTTCAGCTGCATCTGTCTCACTGTGGGCCAGTCGCGTGTGCCTGACGCAGCCAGGAGAACTGAGTGGGGAAAGAACACTCTTCACCACGCCCCCAAAGAGAAGGAGCAGGACGCCCTAACAGGGGCTGACGCAGAAAACATCTGCACCCCGTGCCTCCTTCCCAGAGAGTCTCGAGGAGTTCCTGAGCTTCTTTCACAGGAGCCAGCCAAGCTCTTGACAAAGAGCAAGACAGCAGCTAATACAGGGAGGGAACTGCTATGAGGCCTCTGGAGGTGCTCCTGCTGTTTACCCTCCAGCCAAAGCTTTCCTCTGGGCCTAGTGCTCAGGGGAAGAACAGGTTTCCCTGTGTTCTCCCCCCAACATGACCGAGGTACCTTCCCAGAAGAACACAAGGTCTGATAGTGTGTGTGCAGGGCTGAGGAAAGCAGACACAGAACTCTCGAAAGTAGTCATCGTCCCAGATTCAGGGATTGTTTGTTGTTCAGATATTTTCCAGACCTAAATAGAGGCAGTGTGGTATGTGGGCAACATGTGCACATGCGTGCCGCACACACATAAACACACACACACATGTGTACACACATCAGTTCATTCTCTTGTATTTGTTTTTCTCAGTTAAAATAGAAATGCAGGAGACTGGACTGAGAAAGCTCTATATTCAGTGAGCATTTGTTCTCTGAGGAAAAGGAAAGGATTGGGCTGATTAGCACCAAGTCTTGCTCCAAGCAGCTAATCAACAAGGGTTTGTTGAATAACTATGTGAACAATTGGATGATTGCCCGGCCAGTGTGGTTCCGTGGTTGAGCATCGACCTATGAACCCAGAAGTCACAGTTCAATTCCTGGTCAGGGCACATGCTTGGGTTTCAGGCTCAATCCCCAGGAAGGGGCGTGCAGGAGGCATCATTGATGTTTCTATCTCTCTCCCCCTCTCCCTTCCTCTCTGAAATCAATAAAAGTAAAAAAAATTTTTAAAACTTTAATAAATAAATAATGAGATGATTATATTTATATGACTCTACAGGGGTGGACAAAAGTACGCTTACAGTTGTGAGTACATGAAAAAGAGTTTATCCTTGTGTTATTTCTTATTATTGTTGACCTACTTTTGCCCACCTCTGTACTGAAAAAACATAACAATTATTTGTTTTAAAAAATCTTCCCTTGGCTGAAACTGGTTTGGCTCAGTGGATAGAGTGTCGGCTTGCGGACTGAAAGGTCCCAGGTTCGATTCCGGTCAAGGGCATGTACCTTGGTTGCGGGCACATCCCCGGTTGGGGTGTGCAGAAGGCAGCTGATCGATGTTTCTCTCTCATCGATGTTTCTAACTCTCTATCTCTCTCCCTTCCTCTCTGTAAAAAATCAATAAAATAATTTAAAAAAAAATCAATAAAATATATTTTAAAAAAAATCTTCCCTTGGAGGTAAATGTAACTCTTTTTTTTTTTTCCTTTCAGTATTTCATTCTGATGTTTATCGTCTATGGCTTTGAAGTGGCATCTTGTATCACGGCAGCAACACAACGCGACTTTGTGAGTAAATCCCAACAGCACAGAGCAAAATGATCATGCAGATCATCATTATTATAAGATAATAGTTAACATGGCCGAAACCGGTTTGGCTCAGTGGATAGAGCGTCGGCCTGCGGACCGAAAGGTCCCGGGTTCGATTCCGGTCAAGGGCATGTACCTGGGTTGCGGGCACATCCCCGGTGGGGGATGTGCAGGAGGCAGCTGATCGGTGTTTCTCTCTCATCGATGTTTCTGACTCTCTGTCTCTCTCCCTTCCTCTCTGTAAAAAATCAATAAAATATATTTAAAAAAAAATAGTTAACATGTATTAAGCTCTTACTCCACACCAGTCACTCTAATATGCATATTAATAAAAAATATATAATTTTACTTAATCCCAATAATAACTCTATGAAATGGGTATTATCGCTATTGTCAATTATAGATGAAAAAAATGAGACCTGACAAGGTAAAGTAACTTGTCCAAGGTTACAGAGCTGGTGAGTCGAAGGCAGGAATCCTGAGTCCAGGCAGTGTGACTCCCAGGGTCCAAGCTTATAACCCCATGTGCTTGTAACCCCTTGTAACCCCTTCACCGCTGTGCCATGGCCACTGCTCCCCAATAGGACAATCACCAATCACCACATCTAAAACTTCCTCTCAGTTCAGCATCCTGCTTTCTTTTCTTTTCTCCAATCCCTGGCCTGAGCCACCCTGCAATGCCTGTCCACCCTGGTCTCCCAGGGATTTCTTTGAAGATGGAGATTTCTCCCTAATGGGGCCTTCAGCCAAGCCACTGGAGCAGCCTCATACCCACCCCTACCCCTAGTCAGTGCCTCTGAGCACAATGATTACTCCAGCAGACAGTGTTCAGTGCCCCCAGCAATGGGCTGAGCAAGTCACTTTGCCTCCTTGGGGGTAAGTGTGCCAATGAACTCTCTCTCTTGTATTGCCTCCTCCCTCTGTAGTTCACACCCAACCTCTTCCTGAAGCAGATGCTGGAGAGGTACCAAAACAACAGCCCTCCAACCAACGATGACCAGTGGAAAAACAACGGAGTCACCCGAACCTGGGACAGGCTTATGCTCCAGGTAAAACCTGTGATCCTGGGAAGATGCCATTTTGTGCCCAGAAAAGTCCCCAGAGGTGTATGTATGCCTGTGAGTGAAGTCAAAGGGTGGGGACGACAGCCTCCAAGGGGATTTCCTTCACAAAGGGACTTGACGTCAGCAAGTGCATCTGATGCTCTTATTTACCAGCAGGGGCAGGAGGTGTACACATGACTCAGAGGGATCCCTGGAGCTATATTTATTTCAAGCCATGATATTGATTAGCTTGCATGGATAGGGATAACGACAGGTTCAAGAAACTTAGATTAATCGCACACTTTGCCTCTTAGAACTCAGACATCACTTATATTAAGATGAAACGTGTTGGATCCTCTGCCTCACAGTGAGCTCCAATGGCAGTCACTGTCTGTTTGCTTATTCAGTACCTTCTCACACTTCCTATGGACCAGGCCTGCTAAGGACCAAGAGTCATGACTTGACTTGATCACCCAGTTGTCTCTACCTCATATCCAAGTTTTCCTCAAATGTTATAAAAATTCAAGTATTTCAGAATATTACCACCTCTCCGTTGCTGTACGTATGTAAATTCTTATCCCCTACATAGCCTAACGCTCACCCTGCTCCCAAACCCCCACCCCTAACATCACTCCAACACCAACATTTCACAGTCTGTTATCAATAAGCTCCCTCATGGCCTCCACCCCTTCTTTGAATTCTCTCCCCTCCATTCTATAATTTCTTTCATTTATTTTAATATTCCCATTCCACTAATGTTTTTTCACCCTCTTTGGCCCTTCAATTCATTGGCCACTTTTTCGCTTTATATCATTCTCTTGTTAGCAAGAATTAAGCTCCTCAAATGAAAATGTGAATGTTCACATATTTGAAAATTCCATTTGCCAACTTCTTTAAAATCCAGTCTGAAATACATTTGACTCAAACTTAACCATCTTTACCCAAAATGCTCAGGTCAAAATACGGGATAATTATTTTTTTTGGTAAGATATTTTCCATAATCCACTGGCAAAAAGGGACATGCTTTAAAGGTAGTTGATTTACCATCAAGTTTGCTTGAATATATTTATTGTAAAACTTGAGAGATGCCCATAGGTTTCATTTCTTCCCTTGAAGTATTCTAGCAGAATTTACAACATGAAAGGAAAGTGATATGAGTTGTGTTTTACCCTCCATCCTCAATTCTGTCCAGAGTATAAGGAAGTTAGCTATGTGTTAATAGATCTTTCCTATGTAGAGGCACAGCTGTGTGTCACAGGCTTAGATTACTTTTTCAGTTTATTTTCTCCCATTATAAAAGTAATACATATTTACTGCAGAAAAAATGTTACAAATATAGAAAAGTAAGCAAAAAGCATTAGTCATAATCTCTTCACCACTAGAAATGTTAATTTTCTGATTCTCAACTTTTTCATATGTAATATGAGCCTAGTTATGCCTCTCTCACATTGTTGTATATAGATATTAGTATTGTATTTCTTAAGTATTAGTATTTATTGAGGGTGTACTATGGACCAAGCAGAATACTAAACATGTTAAGTGTATTAACTAACTTAATTCTCATGACAGCTCTATGAGGTGGGTACTTTATTTATCCCAATTTTACAATGAAGGAAATTGAGGTTTAGAGAGTTTAAATGACCTATCAAATGTTAAAAAACCCCTTCAAGGGCTAGTAAAGTAATAAATATAAAAATATTTTACAAACTCTAAAATGTAAGTTCTCGATACCTTCAGCCCTCATTGAGGCACTTGTAGTAAATGTAAACTATGGTACACTCTTTATATTTTCATTCTCCATAAAATCTCAGTTGCTGCATTGATGGCCCTAATAAGGACCACAGAAGAGCATTTTGTATCTCTCATCTGCTGACAGGAAAGTTGCTGTGGTGTGAACGGCCCATCAGACTGGCAGAAATACACGTCTGCCTTCCGGACGGAGAATAACGATGCCGACTACCCCTGGCCTCGTCAGTGCTGTGTCATGAGCAAGCTGAAAGAACCTCTCAACGTGGATGCCTGCAAACTAGGCGTGCCTGGTTATTATCACAGCCAGGTGAGTCCCCGCCCCCTGCCCCTTCCCACTTCGTAAGCAACATACTGGTTACTGAACGTAACCGTCTCTCCGTAAGGAACTCTGCATTCTTCTTCCTAAGCCTTATGCTATATTCTCCTCTTAGTAACATGTCAGTGCTGATCGAGGGCTGATGGGGGGAAATGTTACATTTGAATAAAATGAACAGAACATGAGAATTGCAATAGCAAAATCCAACTTTGTTTAAAGGAAAGCGATTTGTACAATGTATAGAAGTGGTGTCTCAAAAACCATTTGCCTTGGACAAAGAGTTGTTCTAGTTTTGCAGAATGTAAATTGGAAGGAATGATCTGCCAGTTCCAAAGCAATGGAAATTGCTGAGGCTGAATGCCGTAATTATATATATCCACATTCCTTATTCAGTAATCATACAGGATAGCCTTAATAAAACGTTAGAATAATGATTTGGGTAGAAGGTAATTTACATACAGATGGTTTTTGAAAAGGTGTCTCCTGTCTAATGAGGATGCTATGTTGATGATGGAAACTAACATTTACTGAGTACTTACCAAATGCCAGACACTGTTCCAAGTGCCAGACCTATATTAACTCATTTAATGCCCACAGGTAGGTGCCAGTATGGTCCCTATTTTCCAAATGAGGGACTGAAATACAGAGATTCCAGTGGGTACCTTGCCCAAAACCACACAGGTAGTGAATGGTAGTCAGGATTAAAATGCTAGCGTCTGGCTCCAGAGCCCAGACTCCAAGCCAAGAAAGAACTTGGAAATATTCCCATAAAGCCTTGAAGAGAATCCTCACACATGTACAGCCAGCCTCTGAAATGCTGTGCACTGCTTTGCAAGTAACCACCTGGAGGAAAGCTAGTGTGGGCCAGTCTATTAAATAATTGAGAAATGTCTGGCTCTTTAGTCTTGGAGTAAATCATACAAAGTGCACTTCCAGCATGAAGGGCAGCCCTGCAGATCATCCGTCCACACCTGGAAGGGCGCCTGGCCTAGGAATGGTCAAGTTCATCAGAAAAGGACATGATACAGATTATTTTGCAGAGTCGTTCAAATCAACCCTCATTTAGTTCTTTAGAATCATTTTAATCAGTTATGGTCACACTGCTATAAAAATTAAATGTATTGCCTATAACTATAATGCACGATATAATTATCACTCTCAGGAGTCATAAAATGCTTTCAGTATTTCAACCCTGGAGCTGGCCCGTGCAGATATACCTTGACTGGATTGTAACTACATACAAACTGTATTATCTCCTTGAAAGGGACAGAAATAATACTATTTCAGAAAAATACTATTACATCCTAGTAATGAGGGACCTCCACACCTGTTGCAACAACCCTTCGGGCACCCTCCCTTACAGTTGCTTGGCCTCACCTTGTCCTTGACATTTCCACCTCCACTACCCAAACTCATTATCACTCAACCCTGCTCCCCAAATTCCTGAATCCTGAAATACCTCTCTCCGTCCCTGATTCCCTGTGTTCCTATTTTCTCAATCTCACTCATCCTTCAACCTCAACATAATCTCTTATCCATTAATCCTTTCAAATTCCCCCACCCCTGTTCCCCAGATTCTTACAAAATAGGCCATCCTGGTGCCTCATATACCTCCCTTCTATTATTGCAGCTGACACCTTGAACTATATTAGAATTACTTGCTCACAAGTCTGTTTTTCCTATTAGTTTCCTTGAGGGCCATGCATTATTAGTTCTATATCTTCACTACTTGGCATAATGCCTGGTGCAAAGCAGGCATTGATAAATGGTGGGTGGGCAAATTAAGAGGTGAATGGTTCTGTTTCCACATCCATGTTGTAGTTTTTCAAGATCTACTAGTATATTGTACGAGTGAATGCTAACAAGATTAGAGAAGTCATCATAAGTGTGGTAAGAATAGAAACGAACCAGAATTTTACATAGCATGTCAGATGCAGCTATGTATATTCTTGGATCATGGTCCATCTGCCCTGGAAATGCAAGTGTGCAAGTTTAGATCACTACACTCGAGAATGTTATGATGGATGGAGCTAAGAAAGGTCCCGTTACGCACCGCAGTAATGATGAAAAGGCACTAAATGAGAAGAGGTGAAAGAAACGGGGGTTTTGTTTGTGAGCTCCATGAGGGAAAGACCCGTTCCTGTCTTGTCACAGATGAATGCCCATCCCAGAGCCTCAGACAGATTATTGGACAAATGACCATCTCCCAGGATTGTCAGGACGAGCAAGTGAACAATAAATGTAGGAGTGTTTGTGAATTATCAACTGTGTCAGATAGGATATTTTCGTAATCATTACTGAGATGATATTTGCACAAAATTCTGAATGAAGTAAGGAGATGGGGGAAGAGGGTTCTAAACAAAGGAGGCAGCAAGTGCAAAGTCCCTAAAGGAAGAGCATTCTTCACTTTTTGGAGGGACATCAGTACGGCAAGGCCAGAATCAGCAAAGGAAGAGTGGAAGGCAAGGGTGGATCTAGGTTTTGTATGGACTGAAGCTTATAAAATTTGTAGAGCATGGTCCTCCTAAGGAAAAACAATTAAAAACATGCGCAGCCCTAGCCAGTTTTGCTCAGTGGATAGAGCATCGGCCCATGGACTAAAGGATCCCAGGTTCAAATCCAGTCAAGAGCACATACCTCAGTTGTAGGCTTGATCCCTGTGCAGGAGGCAACGGATCAACATGTCTCTCTCACATGGATATTTCTCTCTGTGTGTCTCTCCCCCTCCACTCTCTCTCTCTCTAAAAATAAAAAAATCAATGGAGAAATATCCTCCATGAGGATTTACAACAACCAAAAAACCCCAACAAAACAAAACAAACAACAAAAAAAAAACATGCACACAGGTGCAGGCCTTTGAAAGGGTCTTGCAAATGAGCAGCCCTGAAGCTCAAACTCACTAGCTTTGCAGTAACACAGCCTCTGGCAGTGAAGCTGGTTTCTCTCTCTGTTCCCCCAGCTTCTCGATTCTAGAGATTCTATGGTATGGAAGGGCCATATCATCCAGTGCCTGTGGGCCATTGTGAGGGCTTGGGGTTTCTCTTGAAGGGTGATGGGAAGCCATTGGAGGGCTTTGAGCAGGTATGCACAGTGATCTATCTGACTCACGTTTTACAAGGATCCCCCTGGCACCTATGAAGGCTAGTAGAGTGCCAAGGATGGACTCAGTCCCGGGGGAGACCAGTTAGAAAGCTATTGTAGTGATCCGGGAGTGAGGACCAAGCTGGTAGCAGGAAGTAATAAGTGTCTGGATTTGAGATATATTGTAAAAGTAGACCCAAAGGATTTGCTTAAGTGTTTGAAGTCAAATAAGAGAAAAACAGTTAAGGATAATTTCAAGAGTTTTCATTTGAGCATCTAGATCAGTGGTCCTCAACCTGTGGGTCGGGACTCCTTTGGGCAGGGGTCCTCAAACTACGGCCCGCGGGCCACATGCAAATACAAATATTGTATTTGTTCCCATTTTGTTTTTTTACTTCAAAATAAGATATGTGCAGTGTGCATAGGAATTTGTTCATAGTTTGTTTTTTTTAAACTATAGTCCAGCCCTCCAATGGTCTGAGGGACAGTGAACTGGCCCCCTGTTTAAAAAGTTTGAGGATCCCTGCCTTTGGAGGTCAAATGCCCCTTTCACAGGAGTCGCCTAAGATCATTGGAAAACACATATATAATTACATATTGTCTTTGTGATCAATCACTATGCTTTAATTATGTTCAATTTGTAACAATGAAATTGGGAGACACCACAACATGAGGAATTGTATTAAAAGATCGCGGCATTAGGAAGGTTGAGAACCACTGATCTAGATGATTGGAGGTGCCTCTGACATAGATGGAGAAGAATAAATTGGGGAGAAATCAAGGCATAGCAAAGGCAGGGCATGCCAGTGGGTTAACAAGGGACTGGGGCAGGGGCAGAAAGGACAGAATCTCAAGTGGGCACCTGTAGCTCGGGGGCGGGGGGAGGGGAGGCCCGAAACTTCAAGGTCAGCCATTCAAGAACATTTTCCTGTGAAACTCTGTGGTTCAGGGAACCAGCTGTTTTTTGCATTATGCAAAGAACATTCCCAGGGCTTAGTGGAGGGCAGTCAGAGAGCAGGTTTAGCCCTACACGTGTGTTATCACTCCAGAACTTTGCATAGTGACTAGAACAGAGTGTGCCATATGTGAAAACTTACTGGATTATAGCATGCATGAATAAATAATTTGATTAATAAAAAAATGAATCATGCTTTTGCACACATACCAAAGCTCCTCAAAGTCTCACTAGAACCAATAAATATACGTTGAAATATGATGATAAATGAAAATTTAGAAAGCATGATATAGAGGTCCCTATATCATGTGATTAAAACAACAACCTCTGATTTTCATAGAACAGAACGCTTTTATTTAAAAACAAACAAATCAAAAAGTAACTCTGCCCTTGAGCAAATCAGCAACAAAATCTTTTGGAAAGGAAAAAATTCAAATTTTTATTAAAAATACTTTACATTACACAAATATTCAATGCGAAAAAAATGTTAAGCTAAAATACCAGCCCAGCTGATGTGGCTCAGCAGTTGAGTGTCAAACCATGAACCAAAAGGTCACAGGTTTGATTCCCAGTCAGGGCACATGCCCGGGTTGCACAGGCTTGATCCCCAGTGGAGGGCATGCAGGAGGCAGCTGATCGATGATATTTCTCTTTCATCAATGTTTCTGTTTCTCTATTTCTCTCACTTTCTCTCTTTTGAAAAATCAATAAAGGAAAAAATTAAAAAAGAAAATATAATAGCAACACCTTTTTTTAAAAAAAAAAGCTTTAATCAGAAGTAATTACAAAAAAAAATAGCATAAACCTTTGCTGTGCAGATTGAATGATAAAGACATAAGTAAATGTGATATAGAGGAGTTGTTCAACAGGATTATTTCTGTTCCCCGGGCTGTTAATAACTGGCTGCCCATGGGGATGTGGAAATAGCCTGGTCATGTTAAACTGGACTTTGATTCACGCAGCAGTCACTGCCCCACCCATCTCTTACATCTTTTTTTTTCCTGGCTCCTCTCACACCGATGTGGAATTGCCCGCTCCTCCAGGGCTGCTATGAACTGATCTCTGGACCAATGAACCGACATGCCTGGGGGGTTGCCTGGTTTGGATTTGCCATTCTCTGCTGGACTGTGAGTATTTCCTGGCACATGCTTTATTTCTGAGAGGACGGTGATAAAGAGAGGCTTTGAGATTGCCCTTCGTTGGCCCAACCTTACTCGACTGTCTGGAAACCAAACCTTGGACCTGAGAGCTAGTCAGGAAACTGCTGGCACCTGAGCAAGGACAGCGGCGTCACTTCGGGGGTGGGGAGTTACCTGCCCCTACCGGGGACAGGATGTGTCCTATTCACCAGCTCCTGCTGGGTGATTGCCTGCTCCCCCAGGTCTCAAATCTCATTAGCTCATTATGGTGAGGTGTCAAAGACTGCCATCATCTATGGCTCCCGCCAGACACTGATCTGCCTAGCTCCGCCCAAAGAGCTGTCTCAGCCAGTCTCGCCTGTCCCACTGCCCCCGTTATTAGATGCACATGCAGCAGGAGGGAGGAGCAGTGGCTCTCAGCCCTGGCTGCGCATGGAAACCTCCTGGGGGAGCTTGGAAACCCAAAGCACGCCAGGACCCCAACCTCTGAGATGCCAATTCAGTTGATCTAGGGGTGGGGTCCAGGAATTTATTTTTTTTTTTTAATTTCCAGATGATTCTAATTTGCTGTCAAGATTGAGTCATTGCATTAGGGAAGCAGTCCTAGATTTTGGGTGTCAGGGCCCCTTTACTCTCTCAAATTATTGAGGTTTTCAAAGAGCTTTTGTCTGTGGGGGCTATCCCTATCGACTCTCAACACTATTGGAAAGTAACACAGAAATGTCAAAATACTTATTAATGCATTTCAGATAACAATAAAGAAAACAATTGCGTGTTAGCATTAACAACACATTTTTTGTGTGGGAAAATGACTGTTTTCCTAAACAACAAAGTAGTGAGAAACGTCGCATTGTTTTACATTTTTGAAAGCCTCTGCAGGGTGTGGCTTAATAGCAGACAGCTGGATTCTCATATTTGTTTTTGCAGTCCATCCGTTACAATAGGTTGCTTGGGTTGAAGGATTTGAAATTTTTCACACTGATATGTGGTTGGGGAAAAGAAAAACCAAAATGTTTCAATAGCCTTAACCTAAAGATAAGTGTGAATTTTCTTTGGTATTACCCAAAACCTGACAAGTCGTATTCTGAGGGTTAGCTGCCATATGGAGTCTAAGACAATGTCAACGAACTTTTCAGACTCTGTTACATTAGGATACATTATGTTGGCATGGCTTGCATTTGGCATAAATCTTTTGCCCGTGCATGATTCTATACCATTGATTACCTGTGAAAATACTGGCTCATGGTGTTACGTAGATCTTCCAAATGTTGGCCAATTTCTTTATGCAAGACTAGAAATCGCATTCACTGATATTGCCACTTTAGAAAAGAACTTAAGCCTTGGGGTGCTATCAAGCTTGTGGGGACAAATACAAGTTTCATGATTTTTGTTGGAAAGCTCAAATTTATCACTCTCAACAAATATTGTGAGTTTTTTCCCCTCAAAGTGACAGACACCCAACTCTGAACAGCTTTTCTGTTAGTCATTTTTTTCAAGTAAAAATGGTGTTCCATGAAAAATAACCAGTTCAGTGCACAGCTCGAACAATCACCCAAGTGCTTTTCCTCAAGACAACCATCCTATTTCAGTTTGCAACAAAACTGCTTTAGGCATGCTTCCTTCTTGTCCTACAGAATGTTAAAAGGATGTGTACTCAAAGGTGATCATTTAATAAAATTAGTCATTCTTACTGCTCCGTCAAGGACAATCTCAAGTAAAACTGGCTTTAAAAAAAATCTTTATTGTTGAGAGTATTATAGCATACATATATGCATTGCCCATGGACACAGATAATGGGGTGGTGAAGGCCTGGGGTGGAGTGGGAACTGGGTTGGGGGAAGAGGAAATATCTGTAATATTCTCAGCAAAACTGGCTTTTTTTCAGCAAGTGCATAGCAGTGAGAATGCAATGACAACTAATACAGTTTAGTGCCTCTGCCCTGAATTTTGCTAAGATGCCAGCAGTGTTACCTTCCACTGCCTTTGCACCATCCATTTAAATGTGAAAACAGTGAAAAGGACAAATAAATTATTAATATTGTTATGCAAATATTTTTGCTTCGTGGATCCCTAAACTGGCCCATCAGGTGTTTGTGCACCACACTTTAAGAAATGTTGTGTTTGGGGTGGGAAACTGGATGAGGCAGGTGGGAGGAGAAAAGCACCTCCTCGGAGAAGTTTCCTATGACCCCTCAGACACTCCGCACACACCTCTAGCTGGGAACTGCTCCTCTTTGAGGTGTTTGTCTCTGCCCAAAGCCTGGCAACCAGCTGCTTTTTGTGTCCCCAGTGCCTAGCAGGGCCTATAGTAAGTGCTTGAAAACCCATTGAATGAATGAAAAATGATAACAGTGACGTTTCTACTATGCCATGTTAGCAGGAACTATATGGGCTAATGTTTAAAGGCTTTTGAGGATCTTAGAACTCCAGGCCAGTTGAAACCTTTGATATTTCTGCAATCATCAAGTGGACGGGACTCTGGATCATGTAAGTCCCCTTGACGTTCAAAATAGGAAAGGGAACTGGACCTATGGAAGGCCTGCTAGAGACAAGGCATCATGCCACATCCCCACAGCAGTGGCTAGGTGGGTAGCCAGACTCCTACCTGACAGGAATAGAGAAATTCAACAGGGTTCTTAAGAATTGTGCTTCAGAAGAGCTCCTGGGCATGTCCAGGCCACGGCGGCTTACGGAGGCCCTCCCACAGCGGCTCCACAGGCAAACCCTGAGTGACTGCCTGGGCTTGACCCCCAGCCTCACCACCTACTAGTTCTGTGACCTTGAGTACCAGTTACTTAAATTCTTTTTGCCTCAGTTTCTTCATACGGTTTTGGAAGCACTGAATTGAGTTATATGTGTAGCAACTAGAACAGTGCCTGAGGTACAGTAAGTTATCAATAAACATTAAACACTATTATTATTACTTCCGTATCTCATTTAATCTTCTCACTCTGGGATTGGTGAAGATGTTATTAGATTACTTTACAGATGCAGGAAGTGCGTGGCAGGTCTGCCACAGAACCCAGATAGCCTAACCCCTTATCTGAGGCAAATTCTTGAGTTTTGGGGGGCAGCTGTTCCAGGTCACAAGCATTTTTGGGAAAAGAGAGAGTCCCCTGGGAAGAGAAGTTTATACTAGAAGCAAGAAACACATATTCCAAAATGATACAGACTAGAAGTAGGAATCCCCTAGAGCAGCGGTTCTCAACCTGTGGGTTGTGACCCAGTTGGGGGTCGAACGACCCTTTCACAGGGGTCGCCTAAGACCATCAGAAAACACATATATAATTACATATTGTTTTTGTGATTAATCACTATGCTTTAATTATGTTCAATTTTTAACAATGAAAATACATCCTGCATACCAGATATTTACATTATGATTTATAACAGTAGCAAAATTACAGTTATGAAGTAGCAACAAAAATAATTTTATGGTTGGGGGTCACCACAACATGAGGAACTGTATTAAAGGGTCGTGGCATTAGGAAGGTTGAGAACCACTGCACTAGAGGGTAATGAGCCCTGATGGGAAGAAGGAAGAATTTCCCGGGGGGTGGGGACGGGGGGTGGGAGGGGGAAATTTAACAGAGAAATGACTGACATTGCTTAAGGGAAGATTACTGTTCAAAATCCAGTGTCAAAACCTGAATGAACTTAACATCACTTTTCCCCAAGTATGAGATGTTCCTAAACCAACCCCCTGTTATTTTTTTCTGTCTTTTATATTCTAGTTTTGGGTTCTCCTGGGTACCATGTTCTACTGGAGCAGGATTGAATATTAAGAATGCAGTGTCACCACAGTCCCCCCTCCCCCACGGACTCTGCATTTGGTGCTGGAACTGCTCTCTCCTAATATTCCACGTGTGCCCACAGGAACCTGAGTTCTCCCTCAAGCTGCCAAGTCAGTGGGTACGGAGTCCTTTAGGCTCTCTGGCTCCTGGAATTCTCCCCACTTGTATTTTCACCCTAGGATTCTGCAACATTTTTATGGACCGTAAGAGAGGGGGGATTTGGAAAGTAGACAATAACGTCTCCCATCCCTGTTTAGTTTTTAACAGGGGCGTAAAGGCATTCACAGGAACCTGTGCTATCCCAGCCAGCCAAGTCCGTGTTTAGACAGCAAATCTGCCTGTATTTCTCACTGCTAACGGATACCTTCAAAGACTTTCATTCATCTCAGTGTCGTCCATGTGGAAGAACTAAGGAAAAGGTGCCGAACTATATCTTTTGCCTTTTGTTCTGTGGAGACTTGGGTGATTCTTTTAATGCTACCTTGGGATCCTTTCACTCTCCAGGACAACGCCCAATCTTGAGTTAACAACAGCTGATACTTCCTCTCAGACATTGTAGAGCAGCGGTTCTCAACCTGAGGGTCGCGACCCCTTTGGCGGGCGAACGACCCTTTCAGGGGTCGCGTTGCCTAAGACCGTCCTGCATATCAGATATTTACATTACGATTCATAACAGTAGCAACATTACAGTTATGAAGTAGCAACAAAAATAATTTTATGGTTGGGTCACAATATGAGGAAACGTATTTAAAGGGCCAGAAGGTTGAGAACCACTGTTGCAGAGTGATGTATGTTTAGTAGCCTCAACCTTCCATTAGTTAAAAGTATGTAGACTTCCTGGGACAAAGTGGAGGCCCGTTATATATATTTACCAGTCTCAACTGGAAACACCTTTCATATAGAGGAGATGCAAGCCAGCTGTTAGCTAGGGGATTTGTGGTGATTTGTGTTTACTGTCAAAATATTTCTCTTCTGAACTGTTTCTGGCCCTGAAGGAAGTTCATGTAATTCAACATCTGTCTTATAAAAAAAAAGTGCTTTTACATATGTTCATTTTCTCTTGTTGTTATTCCTGGGAATTGAAGTTTAGGAGATGAGGACTCGATAGGGTGTGTTTCCTCTTGGACACCAGTAACCCTACTGTGCAGTCAAATGGTGAGAACTTCTATGTTTACCTGCTGCACTTAGGACCAGAAGTGGTCCTGGAGCCGCTGCTCCTCAAGTCCTTTGCCTCCTGTGCTTGGAAACACCTCTGACTCCAGCTACCAACTGTCTCCTATGAAGAAAATGTGCCTGTCACTTTAAGGTCCTACTCCCGGCCCACTCAGTCACAGGGAGTGCTCCAATACCATGCCCTGACCAGGTTCCTGTGCCTCAGGCTGAGCCCTGGGACCGGGAGAGACAAGAGAGGAGCAGAGGGCAGCCTCCGCTGTGCACCCACACCCGGGGGTAAAGCTGAGGCCACAGCCTGACTCATGATTCCCAGGACAGGGGGCTAAATACAAGCTCATGTCCTGCCCCACATCCAGCTTGACCTGCCCCTGGCTCACCTAATCTTCCAGGGCAGGGCTACACGCTCAGGATAAATGACACGTACACGTGGCTGACAAGGTTCTGTCGATGGTCTTTTAGAAGAGAGAGAAGAAACTTACTAGTATTCCAGGCAAAGCTTTGACATGCCTCTCTCCCATCTTCCTCTCCATATCTCTCCCGTGTTCTGGTGCCTTCTCTTCCACTGCTGACTAGGTTTTCCATTGTCCTCATGCTCTCCACTGGCTGAGCAAACGCTGCCCACTCCTGCCTTCCCCTCCAGGTCTTCATGCTTCACACATAAAATTCCATCCTCCTCGTGATTTGAACTCAGCTAGGTAGAAGTAAAACCTTTTTGAAAACTAATTCATACTAAGGGGTGAGTGGCAACCAGTCCTCACTCTCTTCATCTTCTCTACAGGTTTTTCTTTGGTAACTGAAATGTATCTCTTGTTGGTGGAACCGGAGTCAGCCCTGGGAGCAGAAAAGAGCTATTGTGAGGCAACATGGCCCGCCTGCTGCTCCTTAAATCTTACCTCCTGCTTCTCTACTAGGAAGTGACTATAAAGAGAATGAGTCTTCAGAAAGCAGCTGCCCCCATCCCCACCCCCGGGCGCACCTAGCTTCCTTCGTGGGGCCTCAGCCTCATCCTTCATAGAAGGTGCCGGTGCCACTGCAGATGTACGTGGACGGGCTCTGCTTCTCCCAAAGGCAACTAAGGCCCCGAACCCACTATGTCCAGACCCCAACACTTGGGAAGGACACACTTTTCAGCTAAGGCAGACCCGGACCTGAAGATTCCCCTACAGAAGGTCCAGCCATTCAGGACTTCTGTTATTCCTGCTAACCTCAGGGCAGCTTCTGCTCTGCCCAGTTCCTGCACACGCACACACACACACACACACACACACACACACACACACACACCGCCTTTCCAGGAAGCCCAGCCTTGCCCCTCTTCCTCTGGCATCTGACACTAGGAAGGGCATTCACAGTGAGACCCAGGCTACTATTCAGGATGAGGCCCAGGCCCAGCATCACCAAAGACACCTCCAGCCCCACCAGCCCAGGGAGGGGAAAGAGAGAGTGGGAGAGCCTGGGAGAGCCTGGTTGCTGGTGGGTTGCTGGGCTTCAGGCACACCCAGACCAAGCCATCTTATGAAATTTCTCACTTCTCCCGCATCTGTTCCCCTGCTTATCAAGTCGGTGAGGAAAAAGTATTACCTAGCACCAGAAATGTGTCAGACTAACTCTGGGGCAGGTTTTACCTGATTACAACACCAGCGGGTCATTCCTGGGCCGTTTCCTCCCCAGCTCGATACTCAGGCTCCTGGCAGGCTGGCTGCTTACACTGAATGTTAGAAAGCCTGCTGCCCATAGTATCAGGTCTACAGCTTCTTTTTCCATCTGCTGGGATAAATAAGAGCTGCTTCCTTTCTAAGCAGCAGATCAGGCACTCTCCAGACTCCCAAAAAGAAAAGAAGGAATAATAATAGTCATGTGAGTTTGAAACTCTAATCTCTCTTTTCCACCCCAACCACAACCAACCTGATTGACAAGCTGGGCTGAGGTTGAGGAATTAGAAACTGAGCTGGTTCCTCGTTTCTATTGACTGAACAATTTCCTTTCTCCTTCTGTATACAGCATTTCTTTGTTTCTCTTCCCTGCTTCACCTCACCCAGATCTTTATCATGTCCTATACCTGACACCAAATCAAAGAAGAAACCCAGAGGAGGCCAATTGTAAGCTATTGAGTAGGCTTTCATGTGTGACATTTATTTTTTCAAATTGAAGAGTCACATTTATTGCAAATCCGGGACTATGAGGGGGCATTTCGCTCTCCCAATTCCCATAGTCCATGTGTGACATTTTTATGATAAGGCCCAAGTGACCATATCCAATGAGCAGAGCCAAAAGAAATCTTGGAAAAAGGCAAGATTCCTGAGGAATTCGTAGTTCCCAGATTCTTCCCCAACCCTCTCTCCTCCCATCCCCCCACCAACTCTCAACACATACCCACATCCACACACACACATATCCACACACACTCACACACATACCCACACCCACACCCACACACATCCACACATCCACACACACACACACACACACACACACACACCCACACACCCACACACACACACACACACATACCCACATACACACACACACACATACCCACACCCACACCCACACACATCCACACATCCACACACACACACACACACACACACACACACCCACACACCCACACACACACACACACACATACCCACATACACACACACACACATACCCACACCCACACCCACACACATCCACACATCCACACACACACACACACACACACACACACACCCACACACCCACACACACACACACACACATACCCACACCCACACCCACACACATACACACACACACACACTTAAAGAAGACAAATAGGATTAAAGGGAAATGCTGCCATCATGCCCTACTTTCTCATGGCCTCTACTCTGAGTTCCTCTTAAAAAAAGAAAAAGGGGGAGCCCCTGACACTAAGAAGCTAACCTGGCCCCCACAACTAGGTCATGCTGTTCTCCTATTAGATATAAACAATCTCATAGGATCCCAACCTCAGATAAGGTTCCTCTGTGACCAAGATAAACGGAGGCAGAGCAAGGCCACTTCACAATTCTGTGTAAGCGCAGGCAGACACAAGGTCACCATGTCCCCCACCAAGTGCTGCACACCCTTTCTTGGCTGAAATGAGTGGCTACTATGTGTTTACCTATTTCCGCTCTGGTTTCCTGCTAGTCCCTCCCTATGGATAAAATGTACTGAGATGCACAGCCACAGAACTGTCCCCCTTTCTGAGAGTACCCCATAGAGAGCACACCTTGTTTCCTCAGACCCTCCCCAAATGACCCGACCCAAGCCCAAATGCTATCATAGGTTCTTTCTAACTCCCTTGGCCTGAGATACCTCACTGCTCCTCATGGTATGCTCTCCCTCACTGCAATGAGTCATGATCCCAATTTATTTATCTGCAGATGTGTTCCTGGGGGTCTTTGGTTGAAGGACATGACACTCTCCAATCACCCACCCTTATTTCCTCTCTTTGTGTATTTGTCACACACACACACACACACACACACATACACACACACACACATACGCGTTACCATGAAGTGGTTACCATGAAGTGGTTAAGAACAAGAGCTTTGGAGTCAAATACCTGGCTCCAAACCCCAGCTCTGCATGGCTTTGGCAGGTCACTCGGCCTCCCAGCAACTGCTTCAGGGAAACATGTCGATTCTCACACAGATCTGGGAGGGTCCTGCCAGATATGCAAAGTGTGCATTAGAATGGCTAACAGCCTGTCGGAGATACCGACAGGAAGTTGTACCATAAATCTGTTTTGAAGAACTCTACTTGGCCCATAATCCCTAGGAACATGCCAACTAATGTCATCTTGCTTCAATTTATCGCAGTAAGTTTAATGACCAAATATATTGGTCCAAATTAACTGGCCCTCAAACAATAGTTATGAGTAATAGCTTTTCAGCAAAACTCCTACTCCATAGTGGAAGAATGTACTAGGGTCATGAAGATAAGACATTTTAGTGGATACATCTCAAGTTCTGTGTTGTTGTTGTTTTAATCCTCACCCAAGGGTAGGTTTTTATTAATATTTAGAAAGAGAGGGAGAGAGAGAAAAAAACTTTGATCAGTTGCCTCCTGCACATGTCCTGTCCAGGGACCGAACCCACTACCCAGGTATGTGCCCTGACCAGGAATCGAACCCACAGCCTTTTGGTGTACAGGATGATGCTCCAACAAACTGACATACCCAGCCAGGGCTCTGTGTATTATTTTTAGCTACAAATGAGATCTCTGTCTATGCTGCCTTCACAGAAAATCTCATAATCTCCTGACAATGTTATATTCCAAGGGCAAACACACACACACACACACACACACACACACACACACACACACAGATATTGGAGTCAAAAGAGACCTGGGTTCAAGTCTTATCTTTCCCTCTCACTTACTTTAGGGAGTTACTCACTTGAATCTGTTTTTTCTTTGCAGTATGTATATACCTACATTTTTATTGGAAAGTTACAATAAAAAACACAAGGAAATTGACTAATAAGAAGCTAGCACTCAATTATTGTTATGCCCCACCCTTCACCAATCTCTCCCCCAAGGTCCAAAGTTACACACACTCACATACATACACCACACACACTTGCACACATCCCACACACATACATACAAGGTACAATTTTATTTGCATTTTCAACTTCAATAGCTGTCGGTGGAGCAATGGAGCCTTTGCCTGTACAGGCAGGGTCCCTGGGGAAGGGCCTCTTGGCTACATCCTTGTGAATGCTTTCAAGACTTATTAGGCCCTCTCAGCAGGGTACCTACACCAATTAAGGAGGCAATCGCTTAAATATATAAGGTACTAAGGAATAGATTTTTTAAAAGAAGTTTTGGAATGTGATTACAAAATTAATGATGAAACGTACCTGCCTGTGGCCCATCTTGAGAAGCATGGTAATGGCTTTTGAGAGCAACTGTGTATGTATAGGACTTGGGGAAAGTGAGGTTTCGAGTCTGGCAGAAAATGTCTCATCTCACCCAAGAGTCCACTCACAGAGCATTTGGGTGCCCCCAGGAAACCTGTCTGATAGAAGCTTGAGTAGAAGTGAGGGCATTAAGGGCAAAAAAAGAAAACAGAGAGGCTGTCTGGGAAAAGGTCAGAGACCAAATGAGAATGGGACATACTCTTTAGGGCCCTGAAGATACCTTTTCCAGGAACTAGGACCAAAATATAGCTCCAGGAAAACTACAACAAAGAATGAGAGAAGCCTAGATGAAGGAGATATTGTAAAATGATCTTGTGGACAGGAGACCCGAGTTTGCATCCTGAGTCTGCCACTCACTAGCGGAGGGACTTCTGGCAAGTCCCCCACCTGTTTTTAATCCCCACTTCCTCATCTACCCTGCTTATCTCAAGATTCAACAGGATCCATAGAGTGCATGTAAAAACACTACAAGCCATAGAGTGCGATGCATGGTAGTGTGAGAAAAAACACAATGAAATCTTATAGAACAGTCTTCATGCTCAGTACTGTGATGTCCAAATAACTCCATCCATATAATCCTTAGCAATTATGGCAGGCACATATACAATTCTCAAAAACCGTGGTCTCTTAGTGGCAGTTAATGGGAAATACACAGGGCAGGAATTAGGGGAAAACTCTGCTCCAAGGAGACCGAACTCCCCTGCTTGGGAGAGCAGCCCCATGCCTCCAGCCAGTCCCCGGGCTTCATTCCCATGAAGTCAGTGGCACAGTGAGGAAATAAAGGTCTTAAAAAATTATCTTGCCCTAGCCTGTTTGGCTCAGTGGACAGAGCGTCAGCCCTCAGACTAAAGGGTCCCAGGTTTGATTCTAGTCAAAGGCACACACCTCAGTTGTAGGCTTCTTCCGGTCCCTGGTCGGGGCACGTGCAGGAGGCAACCAATCGATATGTCTTTCTCACATTGATGTTTCTCTCTCCGTGTCTCTCCCTCTCCCTTCCACTCTCTAAAAATCAATGGGAAAATATCCTCGGGTGAGGATTAACAAAACAAAAAATGTTTTAATTATCTTCCACCTCAAGAAGTTTCATGAGTCATTTAAGTGATTTGGACATTATGTAGGTTGAAAGAATTATAAGAATTATCTGAAGAATAGTAATAGACATGGTATAGTGATTACTAGCATTTAAAAAATGCAGATGCTTTGTTAATAGCTGAAAATGCACATGGAGTTCCCATATGGCAGTAACTGTATGTCATTTCCATTGACTGAGAAATGGAATTCTCAAATATGGATTTTCAAGTTCCTTGCACATAGTCTCTTGCTTTATCCTCCTCAACCATAGCCAGGGACCCACAGCCTCCAAATTAAGGACTCCAGGGTTAGGGGTTGGTCATTACAATGGTTCACAAGAAGGGAATAGGCACACGACGATGAAGAGAACAAAACCATGATGTGGCCGAGGAGACCAGAGGCACGGGCACTTGCCACAGGCCTGGAGCGGCTTCCACAAGGTGGCCGGACACAGGAAGAGCAGAGGAGGAACCGAAGATGAGGAAGAGGGGGAGTGAGAGGGCTGGTCGCCTCTGTTTTGTTTTTAAGCTGTTTAGGGTTATGGATATTGAAATCAACACATCTGTAGGCCTCACACAACAGTAAACAAGATTGAGCACCCAAAGCTTTTTTATATTTTACTGCAGAGGTATTTTCGATGTATTATTAGTCACTATATAATTTGTAAACTGCTCATTCATACCCTACATGTACAAAATCATTTTACAAAAATTATTGAAAAAGTAGTAGATAATGTGTCTTCTGCTGGGATCTTACTGGAAGGTGTATCCGGGCAGGTGACAGGATTAGCAGCAGCAGCAGCCAGTACTGTGGCTGCCTCTCCATCTGGCCCTGTCTTCCGACCACCTCGTAAATTCCCAAGTCCACTGCATCTTGGTTCTTCACCTTTCTCCCCTCTTCTGCCGCTGTCTTCTCACTGGGACCAGCCTCTTCACAGATTGGCCATGCAGGATAAACGAGGAATAGAAATACATCTTCGTACCTTTCTCTCCCTCCAGGGAGAACAATTCTGGTTCTCTGGGACATTCAGCAATCTTATTTCCAGTGGACTTTTTTATCCCACAATGAACCACTTCAAACTTAAATAAATCTCCTTCAATTAGAGTTCTCAAGTAGCCTGCATGAGAGCTTTTGAGTCTTCCTTTTACACTTAGTCCTTCAAGTATCTATTACAATATTTTAACCTTCGTGATCAAAACAACTAAGAACGCTGTTTTGTTACTATTGCGTTATGTTCCATCTCACCAGGAGCTCTACTAAGAAAATACAAAAAGGAAAAGTTCAGCTCGATAATCAGCTGCAGCACGTTCTTACTGTGTGCTACTAGGGGAAGTCTCTAGGCCAAAATTATTGCAATCAGATATCCAGTTCTTCCGAACATCACCAGGCAATCCAGGGTCATGGGCCAGACCAGAAGTCCACCGTGATGTTGACATATAAAGGATTGTAATCCACGGATAGTAATTTATAAACACAACTGTTCAACCCATCTGTCCTCCAGACTCGTGACACCTGATGTAAGAGCTTCATCCTAAAGATAAAAAGAGCAAATGTGTAAGACAAGAATTTAACATATATTTCCATCGCTTTTTGCCTTGCCATAGAATTTCACAAAAGCATCTAGGTAAATTATTATACCCGTTGGGTTTCTTACTGCAAAAAAGTTTATTGTTCCCACCTAAGGTAACAGACATCAATGACAGCCATGTGTTCCTGTGCCTGACTCCATGTGAGACCCTGGAGACCAATGATGAAGTGTCATGTAATAATGACACTTGCATACAGTGAGCCCCTAGCCCAGGGGTGGGCAAACTTTTTGACTCGAGGGCCACAATGGGTTCTTAAACTGGACCGGAGGGCCGGAACAAAAGCATGGATGGAGTGTTTGTGTGAACTAATATAAATTCAAAGTAAACATCATTACATAAAAGGGTACGGTCTTTTTTTCAGTCCGAGGGTGGACACTCTAGCCCAGGGGTGGGCAAACTTTTTGACTCGAGGGCCACAATGGGTTCTTAAACTGGACTGGAGGGCTGGAAAAAAAGCATGGATGGAGTGTTTGTGTGAACTAATAAAAATTCTCAAAGTAAATCATTACATAAAAGGGTACGGTCTTTTTTTTTTTTTAGTTTTATTCATTTCAAACGGGCCGGATCCGGCCCACGGGCCATAGTTTGCCCACGGCTGCTCTAGCCTATGGACAGAGGATGTACAGGTACAATATACACTGATACAGTGTGGTATGTGTCGTCCCCTGCTAACAGGTCCTTGTATAGGCTTCAGGGGATCTATGAATCCTCCACTGTTGTTGCGCCTGTATGCAGGGAGTGTACATAGCTTTCCTAAGAATCTCAAAGTCAGAATGTACAGAGAGCAGGATGAATTAAGGGCACCTCACTTCACGATGGAGTCTGGAGAGGGGTTGCAGAGAAGGAAAATTTGAGGCTTAAAAGAGGAGAAATTCACTACATGAAGAAGGTGAGGCAAAGGACTCCCAGGAAGAGAAACCACCCTGGGCAAGATGCACAGACATGCAAACAGCCGAACGCATTTGAAGAAGAAGAAGCAAGTGTGTGGCCGGAGCCTGGGATGTGGGTAAAGTGGGTGGTGAACTGAGCTGGTCCCAAGAGCCCAGCAGAGAAAAGCAATCCACTTCAGTGACAATAACAATGTGCATGGAGACCAGAAGCACAATGTTGAGCTAAATCAAGTCAGGGGAAGATAATACAGCAGGATTTCACTTACAGAAAATTGAGAAACATGTAAATTAAACCGTCTTTTGTGTAGGGATACAAATATGTGGGAAAACAAGAAAACCAAGAAATGGCACAACTAATTATAATTATCACAAAATTTCAGGAAATTGTTGCCTCCTGTCATGGGGGGCAGATATGAGGAGAGCCACACAGGTAATAGACATACATTGGGTGGGGGACACCACTAGTGTTCATGGTATCAAGAATCTTCAGATTTTTCATATAATTTGTAAGTATTCTTTTTTATCTATTCAATAATAATTTTTTTTATTTAAAGAGAAAGATGCACATGGACAGAGCCTATGGACAGAGACTAGTAAGACAAAGGGAAAATAGAAATATTTGTTTTGTTAAAGTGGTAGATTTTAACAAAAAGGCTAAAAGCCCACTAATATTGTTTTAAAATATAGACTTCAGAGGGGTGGAGGCAGGCTAGAAAGGGTCAATGGGGGGGGGGGAAGGGGACATTTGTAAGACTTTCAACAATAAAGATTTAAAAAGAAAAATGTAGACTTCAACAAAAGGGCCGAAAGCCCTTTAAAACTATTGGAAAAGTGAGGGGAGCCCTGATTGGGTGGCTCAATTGGTTGAAGTGTTGTCCACACACTAAAAAGGTTGTGGGTTCGATTCCCTGTCAGGGCACATATGCAGGTTGTGTATTCAATCCCTAGTCGGGGCACACTGGGGAGGCAAGTGATCGATGTTTCTCTCTCTCATTGGTGTTTCTCTCTCTCTCTCTCTCTCTCTCTCTCTCTCTCTCTCTCTCTCTCTCTCCTTTCCTCTTTCTGCAAATCAATAAAAACATATCCTCTGGTGTCTGTCTAAAAATTACCCAATAAAAAAGCGTTGAACGAAATAAATAGGCTCATCTGATCGGATTTCACAGCATCCAATACTGACAGAAGGAACTAAGCAGGTAGCCGGCAAGGCTCGGAAGCCAGGACTTACCGCCCTATGTTCACCTCATTGCCTCGGTCTCTAGTGTGAAAGATCATTGTATATTTGCCCACATCAGGCATCGGCCGGATTATTTTCATTCTATGAAGTTCAACCCTAGAAAAAGAACACAGGTGGTTAAAAAAAATTCTAGTCTACTTACCTACCACTAGGCACTTAAACAGAATCATTTGTAAAAATTTATACACAGGTGCACACACACTCAGAGTCACACATAGCTTGCTTATCTGCATATTAAAGAAAGAATTTTCTTAGAATGTTGGGCCTCAGGCAGTAAGTCCATCAAAAAAAATCACACTTAACATTTACTTTTGGGGTACAAAGGAGATATGTCAATTTATAGTGTGTTATTTTTCCAAAAGCAACTGAGAAAGTACATGTTTTAAAACATCATGATTTAAGGTATATAAATGTCTAATCACTATGTTGTACACCTTAAATTAATATAATATTGTATGTCCGTTGTAATTGAAAAATATTTTTTTAAAGTGTGACAAATAGAAGAATCAAGTCTCTTAGGATCCCAATTTACTTAGCACTTCCTCCTTTTTCCAAAGTAATGACAAGCTATAAAGCCCATGAACCGAGGTTCAAATCTAGACTTTGTTCTTTACAATCTTGGTAAGTCGGTTCATTGTTCTAGGTCTTGGTTTCCCATCTATAAAATACCCAGGGTGTTATAGAGGTGATCAGACAGGCTCAAATGAGAGCGTCCACAGGAGCATGCTTTGCAAACCCCAATGTAATATATAAGTGCAAAGAAGGGTGGTGACTGCTGCACAGATGAGCCAAAAAATATTTAGTAAATAAATCTCAACCAACTTTTACGTTAAAATCATCTAGTCAGCCGAACCGGTTTGGCTCAGTGGATAGAGTGTCAGCCTGCGGACTCAAGGGTCCCAGGTTCAATTCCAGTCAAGGGCATGTACCTTGGTTGCGGGCACATCCCCAGTAGGGGGCATGCAGGAGGCAGCTGATCAATCTCTCTCATCGATGTTTCTAACTCTCTATCCCTCTCCCTTCTTCTCTGTAAAAAAGTCAATAAAATATATATTTAAAAAAATCATCTAGCCATCCACGGCATTGGTTGAGAATCATTCTGAAGGCCCTGACGTTCTTATCAAACAAAAGCAAAACTTGGTGCTCCCCTGGACCTGGCAGCCAAGGAGCGGTGGGATAAAGGACAGTGATGATACATGATCAGTGCAAAATTCTACTAACCATCCATCTGGGCAGCAAAATGGACTTGGGGAACATGATGGATGTCGTTTACCTCTAGCCTTCGCTACTCTTGCCCTGAAATCGAGTGGATACCCTTTGTCCACTTCAAAAGGCCCGGCCACATAGGCCTTGAAGAGCTGTTGCCGTCACATGGCCACTCCTATGGAGACTTCAGTCAGGGAAATCCACTCCCCTCCTGCCAGAAACATCCCAGACTCCAAGCCTACACATGGGGACAAGACCAGCAGGGAGCCTTGGCTTCTTTAGGCTGAAGCAAGGGGAAAGTCTGGCAGTCACATATACGTTAATTCAGAACCGCAGCTGACAGAGTTCCTTCCCAAGAGACAACAGCAGGAGGAAAAGGGGGTCCCCAGGAAGGCCTTATTATTATAAGTCTAAAGACACTGGCCCCAGCCTGCTGGTGTGGCTCAGTGGTTGAGCATTGACCTGTGAACCAGGAGGTCACAGTTCGATTCCCGGTCAGGACACATGCCTGGGTTGCAGGCTCGACCCCCAGTGTGGGGCGTGCAGGAGGCCACCGATCAATGATTTTCTCTCATCATTGATGTTTCTGTATCTCTCTTCCTCTTCCTTCCTTTCTGAAGTAAAAATACATATTTTTTTAAGATACTGGCCCTAGGCTCTTGAATAATTACTTATCTCTGGGAGATAGGGATACTAATAGCTATCTGGCTACGAAACCCTGCTCAGGAGAGGGAGCTAAGAGAAGAGGTCAGATATATTCTTCCTGAAGCCCTCAGAGCAGAGAGCAGTCCAGGAGAACCTGAGGGTAATGCTAGCAGCCCGGAGGTCGGCCTGGGCGGCAGGCAGCAGCTGCTCCCTGGGTATGCAGGGCTGGCTAATGCCTGAGAGGACCTCTAGGCCAGTTCCAGGTGTGCAGTCCACAGGTTGCTGGCACTCCCTGCCCTGGGCACTGGGAACTGGGCAGGATTCCCTGGGGTCTGAGAGAAAGCATAGGCTTATAACAAGCTCTCTGGCCACTTTCCTCAAATTACAGCTTTGCATTCACTGGTGAGACCTTTCTCAGTAAGCAGTGCTCACTGACAAGGCCACAGAGACCTCCGTCAACACTGCAGGCCCCTAACACCTGCAAGCCAGGAGCAGGCACCTTCCATCATTTCCACGCTGCCAGGGTCAAAGAGCAATCTGGGCTTCTTCCCTCCACCCCTGACACCCTTTATGCCCAAATCTGCGGCCTTGTGCCCTGCTGGACTGGCATCTATAGGAACTATAACACACAGGTTTCTAGAGCCCTCACTGACCACAGAGCTCCGTGAAGGGGACCTGTCTCTGTTGTTCACCTGAGTCTGAGGTCATCGTCTTCGCCTCCCCATCCCCAGTAGTTGTTAGAGAATCCATTCACCTTGAAAAATTGCTCTCGGCTTAGGGCAGTAACACCCCCAAAATATCCGTTGTAACGCAACCTGGAGCAGAAGAGAGGAGAGAAAGGGTAAGAGCATTAGCGCAAAGGCTTTTTGTTCTCCACAGACGCTGGGAAGTCTCTGATTCGGGGCCGGCATTCTAGGAACACTTGAAGACCATGCACTCCACCCATCCATGCCTGCTGGGCACCCGCCTCCTGACATTCCTGGCCTTGCCTTCTGGCCTCCATTCCTGTCTAGACAAGTGCTCACATCTCCTCGCTAAGCAACGGTGCCACCCACCTGTTATTGTTAATGTTTAATGTTTGTGTGCAGAGGTCTACAGAAGTACCTGTAAGTGTGCACCATAGGATGTGGATGACAGATTTCATCCCATGTGCCAATCCAATGTGTAGCTGTAGCTACAGGGCACTGGGTTAAAAAGGATTCTGAAGCTGCACCCAGGTTCAGCATGAATAAGTGTCATAGAGAATATACTGGTATTTTTACTCTCACTTTGTTTTGGGTGGGGGTAGAGAGCAGGAGACAGTTCCTGCTCACACATTGTGTGCAAATTTCCATTTCCAGCATGCAAAGCTCCATCTCAGTGTCTGTTCCTGAAGAACCCAATACACCTCAACTTACCTGATGTTTCTGGTTTGAGCAGTTAGGTAGATGATAGTGGCTTTCACAGAAACAGAGTATATAGAACAATAACTAGGTTTTGAAAGGAAGACAGTAAATTATGTTTTGAATAAGTGGAGTCTGAAATATATCTCAGATCTGCAAATAAGACTCTTTTCAGCCTGGCCAGTGTTGCTCAGTGGTTGAGTGTCAACCTATGAACCAGGAGGTCATGGTTTGATTCCCGATCAGGACACATGCCCAGGTTATAGGCTCAATCCTTACAAGGGAGCCTGCAGGAGGCAGCCTGTCAATGACTCTCTCTCATCACTGATCTTTCTATCTCTCCCTCTCCCTTCCTCTTTGAAATCAATAAAAAAAAAATTTTCTTAAAAAAAAGATTCTTTTCAGTTTTAAAAATAAAGCTATGGAGAAGAGGGTAAAGGGGAGATAAATGGTGGTAGAAGAAAATTTGAGGTGGTGAACACATAATACAATATACAGATGATGTATTGTAGAATTATACACTGAAACCTATATAATTTAATTAACCAATGTCACCCCAATAAATTCAATAAAAAGGAGATGAATTTGGTTCAGAACTCCTTACAGCCAGAAGAAAAAGAGGACACATTCAATCCCCTGATTCACATTAGGAAAACCTGCCAGGTACTCAAAAAAAGACAAACGCTGATAGTTATAAAAGAAATGTCTGGCCAGTTACAATAGCAAGTCCAAACAGCAATATTTGTACAGGGGCTGTTTTTGTTTTTATTTATTTATTTTTATTGATTTCAGAAAGGAAGGGACAGAGAGAGATAGAAACATCAATGATGAGAGGATCATTGATAAGCTACCTCCTGCATGCCCCCTTCTGGGGATCAAGCCCAAAACGTGGACATGTGCCCTGACTGGGAATCAAATCGTGAGCTCCTGGTTCATAGGTTGAAGCTAAACCACTAAGCCACACTGGCCAGGCCAGGAGCTGTTTTTAGAGTGAGTAGCCTCTGATGAAATCCATGATTGTGACATGGAAGTTTTATTCAAAATCAATTCCCAGGAGCAATGCCCCAAGAATTCAGTTTTTTGTGGTATAGCTTAACATAAAATCTAGAATTCCAACAAAAGGCCTGCCCTTAAAACAATCCTGTTATTTGCACTGGAAAAATAAACCCTGTGCAATTGTAATTTCTCACCACAGATGTTTACTTAGTATCTATGTCAAAGGTTCAACATACAGATATGCTGAGTTGTAGATAGTGCCAATGTATCAATACAAAAGTGAACAGATGGTTTTACATGTTCATGAAAATACACGGTGCCCAACCATGATACACTGCTTTCTTCACGGCCAAGGTGGTTCAGAGAACAAAAGACAAAACCTCCAGATAATGAGATTCAGATCCATGATTCTCTTCCAGAACCTCCCCAGCCCTGTGGACCCACCACACCTGCCTCATTCAGGCACATGGCATCTTCACCCCCTCACAGCTTTTTCTCCTCCTCCCTCCCCCAGTCCTTACCAAGTGCTCATAGTTAAATTTGCTAAAGTTAAGTGCAAAACTGATGCAACTCCACTGTAGCTGTCTCCCCACCAGCACACAACAGGGAGCCCTTTGAGGGCAGGCAGCACGCCTATTCAAAGTGGTCTCATGGCCTGGAGTACAGTAAGCACCATAGACTTGAGCACATGGGAATGGCAGGCTCTGGGGGAAGCTGACAGATAAGTGTGCACACACACAAGCAAATATAGTTTCATTCGTAGAGAATTTTCTTGGTCACTATTTCCCCTGGGCTGCGCTTAAATAGGAGCTGGTATAAAATAAGGTTGAAAAGTGGATATGCCTTTCCTGGGAGGGAGGGGGGCACAAGAAATGGGGAATGAAGACAGAAATGGGGTGCCTAGCACTTCCCATGGTGGCTTTGAGAAAAGGAACTTGTCCTGGGTGTTCTGGCTCCTGAGCTGACTGCCCAGTAGATACTCCCCTCCCTACTCTCCCTCAGAACTCGGGGAAGATGCCGACATCCCATTCTCACTCAGAGACCTAAGAGCTGTTGCCTCCAAGAGGGGAACTCAAGGACAGACAGGTAAGTTACTTGAATTCTGCACAGTGGGGACAGTGATATGTCATGTGCCGTTTTTCCTAGTTCTCATTTTCCTAAGACACTCTGGGCATGACATCGCGCAGCCTGGGTGACAACAGGGCGAGCAGGCCAGGAGCAGAGCCGCCTTACCTGTAGCCAGTGCTGTTCCTGCCCACCACCAGGTGCTTGGGCTGATCCTCACACCTGTAAAGATTCAGGTCATTCTCGGGCACCAGGTCCACATCGTGGAAAATAAAGCAGTCCCACATTTCATCCTTGAGAGCTTCTATATAGCCCACATTCAAGAGTTTGGCTCGATTAAACTTTTTACTCCCAGCCTGTAGATAGAGAAGTGGAAAGTTGAAAAGCTCCTGAGACGATTTCACAGTGGGCCCCCTTCAGTTCAGATGCAGGAGCTGCTATGAATTACTCCTGCTACTCACAACTAGTGACAGGAAGAAGTGACAGTAGGCGCAATAACAGTAAAAGACAGTCCGTTCCTTAATGTTTCATACAAACTTAAATTCCATACCTGAAAAACATACCTTGAAATGAGTTGTCGTTTAATGGGTATAGATCAGGGGTGGGCAAACTTTTTGACTTGAGGGCCACAATGGGTTCTTAAACTGGACCGGAGGGCCGGAACAAAAGCATGCATAGAGTGTTTGTGTGAACTAATATAAATTCAAAGTAAACATCGTTACATAAAAGGGTACGGTCTTTTTTTTCAATAGTTTTATTCATTTCAAACGGGCCGGATCCGGCCCACGAGCCGTAGTTTGCCCATGGCTGGTATAGATTCTCAGTTTTGCAAAATGAAAAGGTTCTAGAGATAAGGTGCACAATGTGAATATACTTAACACTACTGAAGTGTACACTTACAAATAGTTAAGGTGGTGAATTTGTATTATGCATAATTTTCTACAATTTTTAACCCATATAGAGTCCAAAAAATTGTATACACACTATAACAGCTGATAGCTCAATTTTGAAAATGAAATGTATTTTAATAAACACTGCCTTTACAATTATTCAAAGTGTGTGTATACATTTTGGGGGGATTCCACATATATATATATTTTTTCAAATGGATGTGAGGGCGATCTGGCTGCGACATCTGTCACCCCGTTGATTGCCAGGGTTGATTTGGCTAATCTGGCTGGCTAGGCGGGTGTCCCCTTCCTTCCTCACCGCTCCATGCTCATCCCTCCCAAAGTCGCACGCTTCTTCGTCAAACGGGGTGACCTTCCCCAACAGAGAAGAGGACTTCTCTTCAGTCAAGGGTATATGTGTAGCTTCACTCCTCTGCCAGAACCTCCAAACAAGCTTTCAAGGTCCCATAGTTTTAAAATACAAGTGAAAATAACTCAAAAAATTTAAAATATATCTTTATTCCGTGTAAAACTACAAAACCTTTCTTACATACTAGTCAAACTGATAAGTATCATTGTCTCACTGTTCAGCTCTAAGCTCATCCCAATCTTATCCTACGTAATCAATTTACACTAAGCTTCCAAGACATATAGCTTGCCAGAAAAGACCAAGAGTTCGTGAGCTGCCTTAGCCAGTTGGCTCAGTGGATAGAGCGTTGGCCTGTGGAGTAAAGGGTCCTGACTTTGATTCCGGTCAAGGGCATGTACCTTGGTTGCAGGTTTGATCCCCGACCTTGGTTGGGGAACATGTGGGAGGCAACCAATCAATGTGTCTCTCTGGCATTGATGTTGCTCTGTCCCTCCCCGTCCCTTCCACTCTCTCTAAAAATCAATGGAAAAATACCCTCAGGTAAGGACTAACCTAAAAAAAAAAAAAAAAATTAAAAATTTAAATTTAAAAAAAAGTTTCTGACCTATACACAGAGAAGGTTACTGATAGTATTTCTAAGCTACTTAAAAATCACTGTAAGAAAATTCTGTTTTCATGTTTAACAGCAGAAGCTAATCCCCACAGTGACCCCCCAGAAGGGATTCATCACTGGGTAAGAAAAGAACACATTTCGACCAGTAATAAGATCAGAAGTAAAGCATGAAAAAGATTTCACAGCATTCATATTTTCATGGCTGTTTAGATCAAATTCCTTCAGAATAAATTCCAGTTCAATAAACAGTTTATCATAACAAAAATATAGGCAGTTCTCTCAAGTTCCCACAGTACTCTCCTGAAAAGAATAACACAAAGCAAACATTTTTCTACTCATGAAATATATATATTGGGTGTAGCTGTCCTGAGAAAAAAAACTCAGAGTGACTAACCATGTTAAAAGCAAAAATAATTATAAAACAATATAATAATAGTAAAATTTTGTTTCAAATACTAAAATAATAGGCATAGAGGTATTGTATATATACATTAATTTTCAAAAGCCCCAGTTTATTATAAAATATACATTGCAGAGCTATACATACCCTCTGATGTGTCAAAAGTTTTCATTAAACAAATATTACTGGTTATAACCAATAGCAAGGATGCAATTAATGATTTCTGCTTGCATTTTTTAGCATTTGTAAGGATTTGAGGGGAAATTTTTGGAAGGCCCAGGGCAGTTTTGAAAAGCTAGACATGGACGTTTCAGTTGATGCCTTATTTTTCTTTCAATAAACATTAATACCAAATAAAGATATCTTTAATTACGCACTCCACTTTGCACTAAACTCTTCAAAAGCGAACACTGACACTGTGTTCCCACTAAATCATGCTTCTGGATGCCAAATAAATAAATCAAGAAACAAGAAAAGGGAGGGGAGGGAAGAAAGTGAAAACTAAACATGTTTTACATAACAAATAGTGGCAAACTTAAAGGCAGGATGGTGGAGAGGGTCACAGAACTCCATGATGAACACACAGTGGTCTGTCAAATCCTGCTAGCTCCCCAGTGAGTAGCCACACTCAATAATGCAAAACAATTCCAACGTCTCATTGTGTAGTGTGTAACGAACAGAGGGAAGCGTAGGTCTATGTCAGGGGGAAACTGCAGGGCAGCCATTGGCGAACATGGAAGGGCTCACAACAAAACAGGCCTCCTCCAGAGCTTTAGTGAAGGGGCAGTGAAGTTTCCCAGCACTTAGCTCCATCACTCCACACTCTGGGACAAGAATTTCTTTCACTCCTTTCAAGGATGAACAAGGTAAGAGATCCCTCCTTTGACAACAGTGTGATGTGCCTTTTAACCAAGACGGACAGGTGGCCAAGTACCTCAGAGAGGGGAGAATCTGAGGCAGAGCCCTGGTCTGTCCCCACACTCACCTGGTGGATGATGTAGATGCCATATTCCAGCTGCTGCCTCTGCAAGAAGGGATGAAGGTGTTCTAGCAGGTACATCAGGTGTCTCTCTCGGTTCCGGTGTGGAATGAGGATGGCAACCCGCTGTAAAGCCTTACATTCCTCGGGGTGATACCGGCCTCTGTGCACTTTGGGATTTTCTGCCTGCACGTCTTCCAGAGTAAGATCTGGTTTGAAAACGAGCTTGTCCTGACCTCCTACCATTAAAACAGAACACAAGAAACAACAGTAGCTCTCTCCTTAAGTGTTGATAGGCTGGCATGAGCGAGTACACACGTAAGCATTTAGAACATTGCCTGGCACTGTATGAGTGCTAGCTTCTATTATTACTACTTCAAAGCCTCATTTGGTCATAAACTACAACTGCAGAACAATATGACTCAGGTTTTTGGCTACAAAAGCCAGAAAGCGACATATAAGAGCATTCCCTTGTGGCTGGATAGCCAACTTCAGCTCAGTGATTCAGCCATAAATTAGAAATGCATTCTGTCCTGATGACCCTGATGAAAAGCAGAGGGCAAGACTAGACTAACTTCAAATGTGCTCTACCCACTTTTCCTTCTCAAAGTTCCAAAGGAGGGTGAAGCCTCTTACAAAATCAAGAGTGTTCTGTGGGATCAAGCTCATGGACGAGGCCCCTTGCCCACACCTTCCCTGGGCTCTTAGGAGCTATCCTAGCTCCTTGGAGGTAAAACAGCATAAGGATGTAGAAACTAGCCTCACTCCCTAACCCAGCGATGGCAGGCATGTGCCATCATAGCAGGCATCCCCGATGGAGCATTTGCTCTGCGAGTCCGGACACAGCCTGGTGGGATGAAACCCAGGAGCCGTCCATGGTAACCAATCGCATGCAAGACTTTGAAGATCAGGCTGAAGCCAGGGACCCTCCTCTTGGGTCTGAATGAACAGGGAACACTGGTAAGAAATGAGGCAGAGCGCAGAGAACTGAGACACACTTCCTTAAAGCTCCATATACACTGGTCAGGCTGCAAGATCTCATGTTGCTTGCAAGTAGTGCTCTCCTCTTCTGCACCAAACAATTGCAGGTCCTTCCAATGTATGTCACGGTGACCATCCCCTACCATGGCTGTGGCTGCTGAGACCAGGCTCCAGCGTCCATGAAGTAGTTAAAGACTCTACCAACAGCCCCAAGAGCAAGTGACTATTTCCAGCCACCTGAGGGGAGTAACTCCTGAAGGCTCTGCATGTGACCAGAGTCAGCAAGGCACCGAGGCCCTTAAAACAAACGCTAAGAAAAGGAGTAAGAAGAAAGGCAAGCTACCGGGGCTGCTGCCAGGCCACAGAGCTTCTGAGAGATGATGGTGTGGCTACTGAGGTGGTTTCCTGTGTAGCCTGTTAATAAACCCCATCATCCGAGTTAACCTGCTACGCCTCTCTTCTTGGCCCCTGAAAGAGCCCCGTGCAACAGGTCTGATATAAGCCAGTCCCTTGCTCACTTTCTCGTTGCCATAATTTTTTATGATCCTAACCTTCCAGTACCTGCTGCCACGTCCTCTATCAGCCTCCCTACAACCCTCAGTTTTTGTCCCTTCTGGCCCACCTTCCTCCATCTCTAATATGTCACCCTCTTTATCCAGGTCCTTGCTCAGTTTTGTGTCACTGCCCATCTATTTCTGTTGTGGTTAATCCTCACCTGAGGATATTTTTTCATTGGTTTTCAGAGAGAGTGGAAAGGGAGGGAGGAGGAGAGAGAGAGAAACATCAATGTGAGAGACACATCAATTGGTTGCCTCCTGCTCCCTCTCTGACTGGGGCCAGGGATCAAGCCTATAAACCAGGTATGTGCCCTTGACCAGGAATCAAACCTGCCACCCTTCAGTGCACAGGCCAATGCTCTAACCACTGAGAACGCAGGCCAGAGCTGCCCATCTATTCTTATAAATGCAGATATGGCTTAAATACGCTGTGAGGATTTTGAACAAGGAGGATAATACCGTCAGATTTGCATTTCAATAACTCATTTTCCTATCCCAGCTTGTGTAGTTTCTGAGAAGACTAATTCCCTCACACAATTCAGAGTAATGTTTTGGCTTTTCCATGACTAGGTAGAGAGAAGCATGCCAATACCAACACAGTACAAGACTGTGATTCAATTAGGAAAGCAGGTCTGCAGGTTTTTGTAAACAGCAAAAAGCCTCCGAAAAGCCCCAGGCTGCCCCACGGAGAGTTAATTTCATGTACACAGAGAGCCACCTCTGCAGGACAGGGAGGGGCACGGGCTCTGTAGGCTGGAAGGGCTCACCCTGCCTGCATCCTGCCCACATGCTGTGCCCGGGGACAGAAAGACAAGCGTATGAACACACTGTGGTCAGCACCACAACAGGAATATAGGCAGACACACAGGGAGCATGAGATGAACTCTGGGGCAGTCCCAGAAACCTTTCGGGAAGAGAAGTTATCTAAGCTAGACTTTTTGTGAATAAACAGGAATCCACCAGGCAGACATGAATTGAGAAAAAGGCATCCCGGAAAAGGGAACAATATGTAGGCTCAGTGCCTGACAGACCATCAGCATTTAATGTCCTAAAGAATCAGAGGTGTGCTGGAACCTTTGTGGGTTATAGACAATATCGCAGTGGGGTTGTTCTCTCTAATTAACGTGTTCGCTAAAACCAGTTCACTGTTGCTTTAAACAGAGAGGCAACACATCAAAGGGGAACATACAACGTATTTAAGAAATAACCGCTAAATGCAACACTGAAGGACGGACTCAATCCTGTCCTTCCACATCATACTTTTGGCCAAAGAGATGCTAGCAGGTGGGGCACAAATGGAGGCCTGACTGGCTTGTATTTCTCCACTTGTGGTCTGCAGATGCCAGGAGAGAAGTGCCCAGGCCAGCCCGTTGGTCCCAAAAGGATGAGAGACCTGTGGAGCAGGACCACCAGCCTAAACCAACTGACCCCAAGCTCACGCCACAGACTTGCGAGCTAAATAAATAATGCCTGTTGACGTGTGCAGCTGGATAATAACAGTGGATGTGCGCATATAGTGGAAGACTCTGCATCAGCCATATGGACACAGCTCACAAACATAACGTCGAACAACGGGAGTTCAGACACAAAGGAGTACACAGTGCATGTTTCCAAGTAGGCAGAGTTCAAAAGCAGGGGAATCTGTGGGTGGGTTACAATCCCAAAGTAAGGGTCGTGACTGAAAGAATGGGAACGTCTAGGGTCCCATGAAGATTCCATTTCATAATTTACATGCCGCTACACAGGTATGTTCATTTGGTGAAACTTAGTTGAGCTGGGCACTTCTGATCTTTCTACTTTTCTGTATATGTATCTAGTAAAAAAAATTTATGTAGCACTTGTGAAAAAGAAAGCAAGAAAGAAAAACAAATACTCACTGAGGTGTGGAGAGACGGAAGGGCAGTCGTCCAGGTCTGCTCTTTTCACAGAGGCTTCGTCAGCCAGAGTTTCTTTCTTCCCCAAAACCATGGCCTTTTTGAAAGTAGTAATGAAATCCTTTGCTTTAGGAATCTCCTGAATAGCACTGACAAAGTAGTTACTGGTGGCCCACCCCACCACCGTCAGGCATAAAGTAAAAAGCAAGAGTAACCGGAGTTTGTAGGAAAGGAAGGAAGTCACGTGGAAGCCCATGTCTTGTTATGTGAGCAGATGGGTCACTCCGCGTCACTGCAGCAGAAAGCTTCCAGTTCACCTTTTCCAATCCGAGTGCACACTCGGTGACAGCTGAAGACGCAGTGCCTGCTTGTGTTCAGTAGTTCTGCTCCAACAATCTCTGGAAGGCAAGCACAAAGACATGTTTCTGATGGAAATCCTACCCTGCAATGATTCACGTCACACGTCAGCGCGAACTGAAAACCTATCCCCCAGGGAACCTGACTGACAGTAATGGGAGTTCTCCAGCGAGGGTTTAGAGATCAGAAACTCAGAGACTTTCGAGGCAGAAGGTCCCAGCCATCTATTCATCATAGGAGTTCTCTCTGGGTCATCTCTGTCACCCAGGAAGAAAGCCATGCCCAGATATTAGGGGAGGAGAAAGCAGAGACAGGAAATGCCTCCTCAGCTTTGAGCTGGCACAGCCTAAAATACAGCCATAAGGGTCCTCTTCCTGGCACAGCTGTAAGAGAAGGTTAACAACCTGTGAAATATTGTTACGGAGAACAAGACAGAAGCTCTATCCTGTGAGAGTTAGAAAAATGTGTTCCTCAAAAACAGGGATGAAAAATCAAGGATTTTCACAATGAGGCACTTCATGGGCACATCCCAACAGGTGGGGGAGAGGGCAAGAAACATAAGAAAAGCCCAATGCAGGAGGTCAATCATCTACAAAAATAACAGGTAAAACTGGTTACGGTCAGGGGTTTTGATTCAGACAGAAACTCTAACTCCGCCACATATTGGCCCTGAAACCTGTCTTCTTATCTATAAAACTAATGGCCCAGTGCACGAAATTTGTGCACCGGGATTGGGGGGTGTCCCTCAGCCCAGCCTGTATCCTCTCTAATCTGGGACCCCTCAGGGGATGTCCGACTGCCGGTTTAGACCCGATTTAGGATCGGGTCTAAACCGGCAATCGGACATCCCCCTCACAATCTGGGACTGCTGGTTCCCAACTGCTCGCCTGCCAGCCTGATCACCCCCTAACCACTCCCCTGCCAGCCTGATTGATGCCTAACTGCTACCCTGCCAGCCCAATTGCCTCCAACTGCCCTCCCCTGCCAATCTGGTCGCCACCAACTGCCCTCCCCTGTAGGCTTGGTCCCCCCCAACTGCCCTCCTCTGCCGACCTGGTCACCCCTAACTTCCCTCCCCTGCCAGCCTGGTCGCCCTCAACTGCCCTCCCCTGCTGATCTGGTTTCCCCTAACTGCCCTCCCCTGTAGGCCTGGTCCCCCCCAACTGCTCTCCCCTGCCGGCCATCTTGTGCCCACATGGGGGCGGCCATCTTGTGTGAAGGTATGACAGTCAATTTGCATATTACCTCATATAGGATGGGGATAAATATAGTACTGACCCGGAGAGGTTACTGTGGGACTGGATGACCTAATATATTCATACATCACATGTTAGCCCACCTCCTGGTGTACAGGAGGCACCCACTACCTGGTGACAATCGCTGTTGATACTGTTATATGCTTTACTTTAAGTAACTTTAGGTTAGGGATGGCCAACAGGCAGACACACTGGAGGTTGGCAGAACCACCTTTCTATGTTTTTCACTGTCATCTGATAAACTGCCATGCTGATTTCATACTTAAGTATGAATCAGTCTCTGAGGTCACATAGGTGAGGACTCGGCTGGACCATGGCGAGTGCACTAAGGTGATGAAGGTGATGAGTAGCAATACCCCCACATCCTCTCTGCATTGCCAAAATCACACCTCTCCTCAAATTCTAAACATGTTAACAGAAGAACACAGAAATGCTAAAGTCAGGGCATAATAATCTCTATAGCCAAACATATCCTCAAGTATATGAATAGAATGAATATTTTCTATACCAAGTGATAACACAGAAACACTTATGATTAAATCTTAAGTAACAAAAATGAAACAGAGAAAACAAACTCCATATGTGTGTATGATTACTACTGAAATTACAGAAATAAGAAAACTCTAGAAAAAAACATAGCCAAAAGCTAGTAATAATTGTATCAGGAGTATGGGATTAGCCAAGGGTGAATTTTTCTCTTTTCTTTTCCAAATTTTGTATAATACACTTCTGTTTTTTTAATAATGAAAACAAAGTTGCTTTTAAATGAGATGTGGGGATATGGTAATTTACTATGAAAAACAAAGTCTTAGCTACTTTCAAAAGGGCCTCATACTTACTGAAGGGTAGTATTTCAAAATGTAGCTGAGGGCTAGTTTGAGGGAAGCCTAGAAAGCATTTCTCTCTAGACACAACGTAATAGATGGAGGTTAGGTTCTTGGGTCAAACCACAAAAGAGAGGTTTTGACCCAGCAAGCAATTAAACAGTATGACCTGTGTTTAGTCTTGAAGGTACCTAAAAAATAACAATAATAACAGCTAATAAGAGTGGTTTATTTATGCATTTACTCTGTGCCATGTAATGTGGTTAAATCACTTTATCACCTTATTTAATTCCCATTTCAACCTTACGAGCTAAGAATTATTAGTCTCCTCATTTTATAGATGAAAAAAATGAAGGTTTAGAGAGATTAAAGAACTTGCCCAAGATACACAAGTAGTAAATGGTGAAGCTGGGATCTGAGCCCACGTGGTCAGCCCCAAAGCCTGGGCTTCTGCCATATTCTTCACATGGACATGTCAATCTCTTTCCTTGTGGCCCGGGTGCACCCAACACAAACCCTGTCCATAGGCAGAGTTTTCTTTAGCAGCCTCCTGTCTCTCTCCCACATCCTCCTGTCCCTCTCTTCAGGCCTGTTTGTTCAACGGGCTTCCTGAAGTTTCTTCTCTTCCCTCCAGGTAAGTCTGCAGATTCCTGGGACCAATCAGACAACCTTGTGGACTTAATGGCAGGAAGCACAAATGCTAGGATTGCCAATGGCTTTTGATTAAAATCTCAATCTTGGAAAATTTGGACTGGAAGCATTGTTTTCCTAAGAGCTGCTTGTGGAGGGATGGTCCCCTAACAGGGACACTCACCTGCCTGAAAGGACTTCTGATCACAGAACTACAGTGCGTGCACACACACACACACATTCTGCAGAGGGAGGGAGTGTTTTTTAGAGAGAGTTAAAAACCTACCCAAGTAGTGAATTAGGAATAGGCATAGACTACTGCTGCTGAACTGCAGCCCAATTTGTCCAAAGATAAGAAATTCATTATAAAAGCAAGGGGCCATCCTTATGATCTATAATAATAAAAGCATAATATGCTAATTAGACCAGACGTCCTTCCGGACGACCTTCCGGACAAAGCCAGGGCTGCAAGGGAAGCCAGTGCTGGCAGCTGGGGGAAGGAAGGCCTACTCTTGCACAAATTTCATGCATCAGGCCTTCCTTTTTAAGTTAACCAATTGTGTGTGTGTGTGTGTGTATCTAAGCAACCCGGTTGACCGGTTGCTATGACAACGCACTGACCACCAGGGGGAGATGCTTAACGCAGGAGCTGCCCCCTGGTGGTCAGTGTGCTCCAACAGCCAACCTACCGTGGCTGGCCAACCTCCCGCAGTCCCTCGCCCTG